>NW_027491575.1:0-307233 GCF_021521415.1 Bidens hawaiensis | reverse complement strand
GGGGTTCAAGTTCTTTAAGCCACATATTCCGATCCGTAACATATCGATGAGATAGATCCACGTACGGGTTGGAGGAAGCTTGTGCTTAAGGTAAAACCACCAAAGACGAGGAGGTACGTACCTGTGAAGACTTTCCCGCAAGGTCTTCACCTAACGTTCAACCGATGGTACTACGACAATCGTACTAGTGAGGTCGTCATTGTTTTTGGTAAAGGCTTGAAGACTAACTTTATTAGACTTATCGATCCTATGTGGCTCGTTAACTTATCTGAGACTGACAATGACGTGTTGTTCAAAGATAAGATATTGATTGAGCACCAAGAAGACTATGACTGAGCTATGCAATTCCAACGTGTCATGCGTGTGTGTCACGAGTTCGGGATTCATAGTTGTCAAGATTGGGTGTCGAAGCGTTTCAAGTAAAGTAAACACAAAGAGCTCAAGATGAGGAGGTGTTTGTTAGTGCACGATTTTTGGCGTCTCGAGTCTTTGTATTTATTGTATTGTAATTTATTATTATATTGAAATGATATTTATCTTTAATAGTTAGTTCGTTAATGTAAGGCTAATTCGTTAAGGGTTTTTAACGAATTAGCCAATTCATCTATTGTAATTTCTAGTTCGTTATGTATGATCCCATTCATTATGGAATGTTGACGAATAGGGCATAACGAATCAAAGATTGCTTATGTATCCTCATAGAGTCTGTAATGTTAATGAAGTGAACTCCAAATCGTTACGGGATGTGTAGCGAATTGGTTCCTTCATCTATATATAGGGGTGTTAATCCCCTGTTAATTCAAGTGTTGATTGATAAAGTAACAAAACTCTGTCCAAGTTTCCTTTCGATCAATCCTTCGTTTGATCTATTACCTAATACACATAATACTATCAATACATACATACATATGAATATATATATATATATATATATATATATATATATATATTACACTAATATATATATATATATATTAACACTAATTAAGAGTATAACAATGAACTAGATTCTATTAAGGTATAATTAGATCTACGATTGATAATCGATATTATCTAGATATGAGGTTACCAGTTTCAACACTTATCGGTTAGTGTATGGGAAGGGTTGTCACTTACCAATGGAGTTGGCGTATCGGGCGCTCTGGGCAATCAAGACAGTTAATGCAGATTATAAGGAAGCGGGAGAGTTAAGAAAGTTGCGATTGAATGAAATTGAGGAAATCCGGAACGAAGCATACGAATGTGCTTCCACATATAAAGACAAAGTTGAAATGGTTCACGATGCAAAGTTGAGGAAAAGAACTTTTGAAGTGGGTAAAAATGTGTGGTTGTATAATTCGATGTTTAAGTTATTTCTGGGTAAGCTCAAGAGCAAATTGATGGGTCCATATGTCACTACATGAGTGAGGCGGTGGTGATGTGGAAATAGAATATACTTAAGACCAACCCAAGCAAGTGGTGAACGTACATCGACTTATGCCATACTTGGAGCAAAAGGACATCAACATGCTAGACGTTGATAGGGTGAGCTACTTCTTACGTTCACTGAATGTGGAAACAAATTAAGAGGCCCAAGTTTGTTGTATATTTTAGTTTAGAGTAGTTTAGTTTAAATTGGTTTTAAAAAATTTCCAATCTCGTCTTGGAGTGTGTTCAACTCAAGTGTGTGGAAATTCTTATGAATTTTTATACTGTGTTGGGGACAACTCGGTTCTTTCATGGGGGTAGGAAAATTTTTGTGTTTAGTCTTTAAATTTTAAATTTTAACAAATGTATTTAATCTTTATAATTTATAATTTAAAAAAAATCATGGCATAAACCTACAGTTGCCACCGTAGCTTACGGTGACCACCGTACGCTACGGTGGGTTTGTAGAAAGCCTACATTGAGTTCTAACTGTCTTACGATGACCATTTTGTGCCAGGGGCTACCGTAAGGTACGGTGGCTGATATATCAATATTTATATATATTTTCGTTGTATATTTATTGTATTATTTTATTAGTTTTTGTTCGTTTTTAATTACGATTTGTATACTACTAACATATTTGTGTTTTGAAGGTTCCGGAAGTTGAACTTACTTGAAAAGGGCGAAAAACGAGTCAATATATGCTTAGAAGAGAAGCCGATACGAATCACGATTGAACCAGATGGAACTAGAGAGATAACCTCTCGGACAAACCGAAATCGGCCCTCCCTTAAGCACATCGCGCGGCGCCTAGAGAGAAGATTTCCAGAAAGTTCCACGAATTTTCAGGTTTTGGGCCCAGTTTCACTATATAAACACCGTTAACCTTAACCTGAAAAATATCCTACCAACACCGGACGAATTTGGAGTTTCTTAGAGCTTAGAATTAAGTTATTTGGCAGTTTTGAAGGCAAGGAATCAAAAGGCTTTACGTTCAAGATTGAAGACTACGAATTTTATAACCTTTAATCTTCCGTTTTCGTTTTTTTCATCATGTTTTCTTTCAATATTACTTTGTTTGATTTTCTGATGCTACGCTAAACATTATAGATTACCTAGGCTATCGATGAACCTTTGTCGATGTTTGATTTTAGTTGGATTATTATTTTTTGTTATGGTTCAATGAATCAGGAAATTGTTTGGTTTATTTAATTGATGCATACGTGTGCTTAAGTTTGTTTGGTGATTTTTATTATTGCACCCTATCGTTGGTGATTGTTTCATATAATAAGATTTTGTTAGGTCATCTACTATGTGTTTTACTAGTTTGTGACTGAATTCGACTAAGATCATTGGAATAATATTATTTGTCAAACAACTAAAATGTGCTTCTAACCTAAAACGTTGTAAGGTGATAGGTTATCTGATAGGTCTTTGTTGATTGAGATTTCTAGATTTAGTTCTTCGTAAGGAGTTCGTCTAGGTTTGATTAATTAACTTTGTTTATCGAGTCAATTAAGTTTATTAAATTACCTTTGATTTTCGTTGTAAGGTAGGATTTCATTATAAAGATACTCGCTCATAATATTTAAATAACCTTAAGGGAGTTTAATATATAAAACTGGTGTGTCTTAAAATTTATTAGAAACCCATAGGTGTCTTCCTGAGAAGGGTCAGGGATCTTGTTCAGGTTTTCTATTAAGTGTCTATATTATGATCCCAGTTCCATAACAAATATTATTCAACTATTTGACAACTAAACTTTGGGGATTACAGCCTATGTGGTTTTTCATCGCCATCTGAATCAGTTGAACAAAATTCTCATGTGTTTTATTACTTGGCTTTTCTAATTTAATTAATTTATTAGTTTAAATAATTAGTAATTTAAAACCCCCTTCTAATAATTATAAAATAAATAGTCATGTCAGTTTGTCGAGTCTTAGTTAATTTATGTAATTAAAAGAGTCTCGTGGGTTAGATATCCGGACTTACTTAGTTTTACTAGAGTCGATCGGTTCACTTTTTGGTCAGCACTTTAGACAAGTTTTAAAGAGTCTAGAATATTACTTAGTGTTTAGTTTAGCGTAATTTAGTTAATAATTATTTGACTACATTTAGCGCATCAAGTTTTTGGCGCCGTTGCCAGGAACTCTTAGCGATTGCGTTATTAGCTTCGATTAAACTTACTTGCTACATGTGTGCTATTTGCTTTATTTCATTTTTTTTTAGTCGTAGGAGTCTATTTAATTTTAGTTTACTTTTGCTTTAATTTCAATTTTTCTTTCTAGTCTACTTAATTGGTCTTTTCCGTTTTTCAGGTATATGCCACATCTTCGTTCGCAAGGACCACCACTGGATAATCTTGGACCTTCTCGGTTGAAGTCCGAGGCTAGTTCATCATCAGAAAAACAACCATCAAAGTTTGGTTCTACACAGAAATCATCACCGCAAAGTTCACCACTGTCAAGTACGAGAAGTTTACCATACATTCAAATGGCTAACAACAACAGAACTGTTTCCGATCAAGCTATCGATGGTTTCACCGGAAACCATTCATCCATCATTATTCCCGAGATAAATAACCCAAACTCATGGCATAGTTCATCATACCTCATGAATGTGTTGGGTTTTATACAAGATTATCAAAGTTCAAGTTAACCATATTTAACTAGAAAACGCAACGGAAGCTTAGATTTTAAATCTAGTTATAAACATACCTTTATGTTAAAACTAAAACCCAAAGCCAAGGATCAATATTACAAGAACAATATGCTTACAAAATGTAAATGGTACCTTCTTATACCTTATAAGAAGATGTAGATGGATGAAGAAGATGATGACTTTGAATGGCTAGGTTGCAAAGGAGAAACCCTCAAGCTTTTGATACCCCAAGCTTTGAGCAACAACACCAACTAGTTGCTAGGATTTTGAACACTTGAACTAGCTCACAAAACTCCCTATTTTCTGCCCACTTTGAGCCGTGGGTTTTGGAGAGAAAAAGAGAGAATATGAACTTGATTTTTTACACTTGAAAATTCTAAAATGAAAGATCACTTTTGCATGTCTTGGATGTGGAGATTAATAAAGAGGCATCACATGGACCAAAAGAAAGCTTTGAACTTGATTGGACCAAAACCTTCCACCCACATGGGGTGGACGGCTTCTTCTTTCTTTTTTTTTTTTTTTTTTTTTTTTTGTTATTTTGTTTTAACCATTTTAAAACCATCTCCATTCATTTTATAAAACTTAGTTTTATAAAATGTACATGCATTTACATAATTATTTAACCAATTAAATAATTAATTTACATAAACAAATTATCCAGATAATTTATTTAAATCCTCAAGTGTGTTTGTTTAGAAATCCAATTTTCTAAACACGTAGTGTTCGGTATTCTTTTAAATGATCAAATCACTAAAGGAATACATTTGGTGTTGTCTAGCTTGTTATTGGGTATGACCCGACTTGGATCAAACACAGTTAGCCACATTAGTATAAGTATGTGTCTCGGGCATACGTAATTCCAACAATCTCCCACTTGCACGAGATACATAGAAAATTAATGCAAGTGGTGAATACCGCCTAACAACAGTTCACCACCCCTAATGTGTTTGACGAAGTGCCATTCAATAACATCATCCCTTCAAGTTCCTTACTTGATATGATTTAGGTGAATCTATCATTATATCCCTTTGTTTACTAGATGTCATGTTGGATCTAAGAGACATAGGCGATCATTCTCTTTACAATTCAACTTTATCAGGCCTTAGACATCTAAACTCTCAACATATAAGAGGAACAAATTCCATCTTGACTGTATACGCCTCCCACTATCACTTTTATACTCCACCTGAGCTCATCCTTATGTACCATCTTTTACGAATAGCGAAGGGGAGAGTCAAAGTGTAATACTTGGTGAAAATCAAGACCCAATATACATCTCAGGTCTAAGGATAATATGAAATTCTCCTTTACTCAAGATTACTAATGATCAAGTCAATCGACTCCATGTAGTAATATTGAGAGCGGGTCAGTCCAATATTTGTATCCCACAAATATCTATGAACTTTGGCAGCAAACCTATGCTCCATATTCATTCCTTATGAATATCCACCAATCCTAGTTCATAATAGTCTTGCTTCATATTTGTTCCCACAAATGTGATTGACTACGGACTTTTAGAATAAGATAACTTATTCATGGATTAAACATGCAAAATTAGAATTTAACTCAAGATTCCATAATCATATAAAAGAGTTAAATTACAAAAGTCTTTTAAACGTAAATACAAAATAGATCAAATCCAATTACTAGAATATCGAAGTCCTAAGCCACTCGCATGACGCTCATGTTTCGGTCTTTCTAGGAGCTTCGTGAATGGATCCGCAAGATTTTGATCAGTTCCAACTTTGCGAATACATATCTTTCCTTTTTCAACTTCATCCCTTATGTAGTTGAATCTCCGCTCTATGTGCCTTGTCTTTTGGTGTGAACGAGGTTCCTTGATTTGTGCAATCGCACCCTCGTTGTCACAAAAGATTTCTAGGGGGTCTTGAATGGAAGAGACCACCCCTAGATCAGTAATGAATTTCTTCAACCATGCAGCTTCCTGAGCTGCTAATGAAGCGGCGATGTATTCTGATTCTGTAGTGGACAATGCTACCACTTCCTGTTTTGAGCTCTTCCAAGAGACAGCTCCTCCATTAAGAGTGAACACATACCCAGATTGTGATCGAGAATCATCTCGATCAGTTTGGAAGCTCGCATCCGTGTAACCTTTTATAGCGAGTTCCTCCTCACCAGATCCATATATCAGAAACATATCCTTAGTTCTCCTAAGGTATTTCAATATGCTCTTAACAGCCATCCAATGACTGTTTCCTGGATTCTGTTGGTATCTGCTTGTCATGCTCAAAGCGCATGACACATCCGGTCTAGTACATATCATCGCATACATGATGGATCCTATAGCAGAAGCATATGGGATTTGTTTCATCGTCTCTTGCTCACCCTTTGAGCTTGGACATTGAGCTGAACTCAATATGGTCCCTCTTTGAATAGGTACAAAACCTTTCTTGGAGTTTTCCATCTTGAACCTTTTCAAGATCTTATCAATGTATGTACTTTGGTTCAAACCTATCAAGCGCCTTGACCTATCCCTATAGATCTTTATTCCCAAAATATAGGCAGCTTCACCAAGATCCTTGATGGAAAATCTACTTCCAAGCCAAGCCTTAACGCTTTCCATGGTTGGAATGTCATTTCCAAATAGTAGAATGTCATCGACATACAATACTAAGAAGGTAATTATACTCCCACTAGCTTTCTTATACACACAAGCCTCATCAGCGTTCTTGATGAATCCAAAACTTTTGATTTCTTCATCAAAACGATGATTCCAAGTTCTAGATGCTTGTTTCAATCCATAGATTGATTTCTTTAACTTGCATACTTTATTAGGATGTTTTGGATCGACAAAACCTTCAGGCTGAACCATATAGACATCTTCCTCAAGATATCCATTTAGGAAAGCGGTCTTGACATCCATTTGCCAAATTTCATAATCATAATGTGCAGCTATGGCAAATAATATCCTAATAGACTTAAGCATTGCCACAGGCGAAAAAGTTTCATCATAATCAACCCCTTGAGTTTGAGTGAAACCCTTAGCTACAAGTCTTGCTTTATAAGTATCCAAGTTTCCATGCATATCAGTTTTCCTTTTGAAAACCCACTTGCTTCCAACAGCTTTGGAGTTGAGTGGTGGTTCAACCAATTCCCAAACTTGGTTGTCATACATGGATTGCATCTCAACGTTCATGGCTTCAAGCCATTTGTCACAATCATTCTTGGACATTGCATCACGGTATGTGGTCGGTTCATCCGAATCTACCACGTAGCAACCTTCTACAAAAAATCCATATTTTTCAGGTGGATTGCTAATTCTACCAGATCTGCGAACGTTTTGTGTGTTTTGATCAACCACTTGATCACTTTCAACAACCTCTTGTTGAGTGCTAGTATCAACCAATTGTGTATCATCTTGTGATTCTTGATCCTCATCAAATTTCACTGTTCTACTATTAGTTCCTTCCTCAAGGAACTTAGTTTCCAAGAACTTACCCTTTCGAGCAATAATAACATTTTGCTCACTAGGATCGTAAAAGTAATATCCTAAATCATCTTTAGGATAACCTATAAAGATACACTTAGTGGATCGGACTTCTAATTTGTTTGGGGTGTATTGCTTTACATAAGCTTCACAACCCCAAACTCTTAAGAATGATAGCGATGGAGCCTTTCCATGCCATACTTCAAAAGGTGTCTTCTCCACTTTCTTGGTTGGAGCCATATTCAATATGCGAACAGCGGAAAGTAAAGCATAGCCCCAAAATGATAGAGGTAAAGTGCTTCTAGCCATCATCGATCGAACCATATCTAATAGGGTACGATTTCTCCTTTCAGACACACCATTATGTTGTGGTGTTCCAGGTGGAGTAAGTTGTGAAATAATTCCACAACTCTTAAGATGATCTTGAAAAACACCACTTAGGTATTCACCTCCTCTATCACTACGAAGTACTTTGATTGTGGTCTTGAGTTGTCTTTCTACTTCAGTTTTGAAGTCTTTGAACATTTCAAAAGCTTCATCTTTGTGTTTCATTAAGTACACATAACCATATCGACTATAATCGTCAATAAAGGTAATGAAGTATCTTTCACCATTCCTAGTCATTGGTCTAAAAGGACCACATACATCCGAATGTATGATACCCAATAATTCTTTTGACCTTTCAAAAGTTTTATTAAAGGGTTGCTTTGTCATTTTGCCTTGTAAACAAGATTCACATATATCAAATGAATCATACTCATTTGTTTCTAGAATACCACTCTTGCGAAGAGTTTGCATGCGATTCTTGCTTATATGTCCAAGGCGACAATGCCAAAGATAGGAATCACCCAAGTCCTTCTTGAGTTTCTTGGTGTTGACATTGTACATTGAACTACTATGTGACATACCACTTTGATCTATTTCATATATACCATTCATGGGTATAGCTTTAAAATAAAACATGCCATTCATCAAAACATGAATATCACAATTTATAAATTTAAGATCAAAGCCACATTGTTTTAAAAGAGACACGGAAATAATGTTTCTCCTTAACTTAGGAGCATACAAAACATTCTTCAAAATTACTTCCAAACCACTTGGAAGCTTTAACAAGTAGTCTCCTTGGGCTTGGACTTCAACTCTTGCTCCATTGCCCATAAAGAGACTAATGTCCCCTTTGTTGAGTTGTTTACTTCTTTTGAACCCCTGCAACAAATTGCAAATGTGAGTTCCACATCCGGTATCAAGTACCCATGTATTTGAAGAAATAACATTTAGTTCAATATGTATAGTAAAGATAATACCTGAGGTATGCCCCGCATCCCTCTTATCTTTTAACGCATTGAGATAGGTCGGACAATTCCTTTTCCAATGACCTATCTCTCCACACTCAAAGCATGGATCTTGCGCCGCAACCTTTTGCTTCTTTTCCTTCGGTTTGGTGGGCGTGATGGCTTTCCTCTTTCCCTTTCCTTGGACGTGGCCCTTGCCCTTAGCAACACTTGCTTTGGGGTTGGAGTTATGTCCCCTTTTCCCTTCATTGATTGTTAGAACGGGTAAAACCCTTTTACCCATTCCCGCTTCGGCCGTTCTTAGCATTGCGTGAAGCTCACCAATGCTTTTGTCCCATCCATTCATGTTATAATTCATGACAAAGGTTTCAAACCTTTTGGTCAAAGAGTTGAGGATCAAATCCGTAGCCAACTCATTAGATACGGGACAATTCAACCTACGAAGCTTTTCAATGTAGCTTTTCATTTTTAGGACATAAGATGAGACGCTTTGGGTTTCCTCCATACGACATGCATGAAACGCTCGAACCGTTTCGAAACGTTCCGCTCTAGCTTGTTGAAGGAACATTTCCTTCAATTGAGTTATCATGTCGTATGCCCCATGATGCTCGAAATCCTTTTGGATTTCGGGAATCATAGTCCCTAACATGAGGCAAGAGGCTTGCACCGAATCTTTGGTGTACTTGACCCAATCGTTATACGCCTCCTCATCTTCCACGTTAGGCTCATCGGGAATGGGATCGTCTAAGACATATGATATCTCTTCTTGTTTGAGAACTATTCTTAAGTTGCGATACCAATCCATAAAGTTATTATGGTTTAGACGATCCTTTTCAAGGATGGTTCTTAAGGATAGGTTACGGGTGTTATGGGTAGAGGTGTTTGCATTGTTAGCGGCCATCTACAAAATTTAACAAAGTTTTATTTTAGTATTATAAACAATTTAATTATTAATACCCTTTTATTCCAAATTTTAAAATAATAATTAAATTCTAGAATCCAACGATAAATCAAATTTCGGTTAGGTGACCTTTATCCCGTTATTTGATTTAACAAGGTAGTCAATCTTGACAATTGCAACCCTTTGCAACTTCTAGAGGTATGGGACCATTCGAAATCCTTATTTCGTGTTGGCATGTTTATCCCATCAACACCATTGGACCCCATGCTTAGGTGACCTTTATCACATGGTTTCCAATTCAAGTCGTCCTACTTGTATAAACATGTAAGATTAACATACAAGTGGTTAGGTGACCTTTATCCCACAAATATGTTAATATTACCCTAAGTATATTAGTTTGCTCAAAATGGTTAGGTGACCTTTATCCCATTTAAAGTTCCCTAATACGTTAAGTGTCATACAAAAGGATGGTGTAAGACTTGTTTCCTTGGTAATTATGAAAAAGGGATTTTAAGTTTTCCAATATTCTAGTTTGAAAAACATTATGCCATATCCTAACATGCATTTAGTAATATGGCGATTTTGAAAACCAATTTTCAAGGTTCAAGTTATAATAAAACCAATTTTATTATATGTGAGTAATCGCTTAGTTTTAATAAACCCATTTAATTAAACTAATTGACGCGATATTACCAAATATATATTAGAACCCGTTTTATGCTTGTTGTCGTTCCTATGTGACAGTTTGGATATCCTAATATCTATCAACCACACATTACAATAAGTAAAACAAACAACCAAGCAAACACATGCAAAATATAGTCATAACCGAGAACCGCTAAGTTTGACCATACTTGTTAGCCGAAACAAGTATAGGTCATAAGTCACACCTAAGGGACAAAACATGACACAAGGATGGAATGTTGACTCCCACTTGACCTTGCATCCAAATGCTTCAAGTATCCTTTCCAAGTTGTTGTGTTCTTGTTGGGCTTGTTAATGGGCTCCAAACTTCCAAAAGTCTTCTTGGGCCCAAGAGTGAAATTTATGGGCCTAATGGGCTTGAATCCCATGATGGGCCGGTGAGGCCCAACAAGCCCAAAATTTCGGTCCAAGGCCCAAATCCACCAATTCTTGCATCTTCAATTTTTACAAAATGTATCCTAATACATATTTTTCTAAAAAAAGAAAATGCAACTAATCTATTTATTACAAACCAACTTATGAATAAATAAATTACACAAGCCTAAGATTATGAATTATTACAACCATATTGAATAATAAACATAATCAACATACACAAACAACAATCAACACATCCAAGGTCTAGGTTTCGGTTATGACACATCCAAACATACCAAATGTTCTAAGCATGCAACCTAAGCAACCAATGCCCAAAATCACCAAATAAAATCGCCCCCCCCCCCCCCAAGAGGCTACGGCCCAAAAAAAAATTTTTATTATTTTTTTTTTATTTTCAACATCCAAATGTTAATAATGGTTTCCTAAGATCTTTCCATGCATGTCAAGATCTTACAAATCCATGAGGGGTATAATCCACCAAAATTTCGGACCCCTTTTTCACCCATGAAAAAAAAACGAAATCTATGAACATGTAAGAAACATAAGTCCTTGTAACCGGCTCTTGATGCCATTGTTGGGTTTTATACAAGATTATCAAAGTTCAAGTTAACCATATTTAACTAGAAAACGCAACGGAAGCTTAGATTTTAAATCTAGTTATAAACATACCTTTATGTTAAAACTAAAACCCAAAGCCAAGGATCAATATTACAAGAACAATATGCTTACAAAATGTAAATGGTACCTTCTTATACCTTATAAGAAGATGTAGATGGATGAAGAAGATGATGACTTTGAATGGCTAGGTTGCAAAGGAGAAACCCTCAAGCTTTTGATACCCCAAGCTTTGAGCAACAACACCAACTAGTTGCTAGGATTTTGAACACTTGAACTAGCTCACAAAACTCCCTATTTTCTGCCCACTTTGAGCCGTGGGTTTTGGAGAGAAAAAGAGAGAATATGAACTTGATTTTTTACACTTGAAAATTCTAAAATGAAAGATCACTTTTGCATGTCTTGGATGTGGAGATTAATAAAGAGGCATCACATGGACCAAAAGAAAGCTTTGAACTTGATTGGACCAAAACCTTCCACCCACATGGGGTGGACGGCTTCTTCTTTCTTTTTTTTTTTTTTTTTTTTTTTTTGTTATTTTGTTTTAACCATTTTAAAACCATCTCCATTCATTTTATAAAACTTAGTTTTATAAAATGTACATGCATTTACATAATTATTTAACCAATTAAATAATTAATTTACATAAACAAATTATCCAGATAATTTATTTAAATCCTCAAGTGTGTTTGTTTAGAAATCCAATTTTCTAAACACGTAGTGTTCGGTATTCTTTTAAATGATCAAATCACTAAAGGAATACATTTGGTGTTGTCTAGCTTGTTATTGGGTATGACCCGACTTGGATCAAACACAGTTAGCCACATTAGTATAAGTATGTGTCTCGGGCATACGTAATTCCAACAGAATGCTCTCACCTAAACTAACCAATTTAATGGTCGTGAAGACGAATATGCACCAGCACACATTAACAGGCCCAACCGTAGCTTACGGTGGGCCTAACGTAGGAATTGTGACAGCCGTTTTTAAATTCATTTTTGGTCGGTTTTTAGGTATCTTTTTCAGATTTTTCAATTGGAGACGACTCAAGGGATATTTTGAGGTTCCATAACATTATTGGGGGTTGCGTAATCATTGGATATCGGGTTTTGATTCATATGCAAAATATATTCGAAGAGATGACGAACCAAATTATGCTTGGCTAAGTTTCTTTGTGTTTTCCCTTGGATTGAGAGGTTTCGTCTTAAATGTTCTTTTAATGTTTATGTGATATCTGAGACAGTAGTTTAATCTTATCGATTTCATAGCTATGGTGTTCATGTATTTATTGATAAATTGTTAGTTTGTTAATTTCATGTTCTGAACCGTCAGTTCTTGGTGCTTTAAGAAATTGAGATTAATCGGTTAGGATTCAGGATTGGATAAATTAAGTGATCATTCGGTGGTCACCTTGCGTTTTTTAATCCAAGTACTTAGTCTCCATTCATCACAATCAATCACATAATCATGAACTATGTCTATATAGTTCATCTCAGCTGGTTACAATAAAAGTAAGGTTTATTTATGATTTTCTATGTTTAATATCAATTATTAAATAAACAAAAACTAATACAGAATCAATGAGAAATACGGGCTGAGAGATCGAGCCCGCGTCCCAGCCGTCTTCCTAGTCTTAACCAAAGGTGCACTGTCAGGCTGAGCGAGTGGCTAACACGCTTAAACACCAGAACCAGAAAATCATATACTAATAGAATAAAATCCCTGAATACATAAACCCTAGGATTATCAATTGAGTTAATCAGTTAATGTTAATCAAATTTATGTTAGGGTTTATGATTATAGATCAAATACGAATTCAAAGCAATAATCAATTACCTCGTAAAATGTAATATGATGGATCAAATTACGAAAACAATAGCCGGCCAAAATGATTTCAAGAACACGATCCAAACAGAGATGTCAATACAATTATCTAGAGGGGTTACGGAGGCGAGGGTTAGGTGATACTATCTGTATGATTAATTGAATTATAATCGCATATTAATATGTATAATATCAAAGATTTTATGTCGGCTATGTATAATAAAAAGAACGAATCATTTCGATCGATTAACCAAATTTACGATGTCGGCAGGCCGCATTAGCAAGTATAACCTATACATTGATTTGATTTCCAAGTTTAATACGAGAATTGAGGTCCAAGCTATAAAATTTGGGTATACGGGTTTGCTAATAAAGAACCGGGTTTGGGTTTGGATTATGGGTACTGGTTTAATGGTTATGATAAACAAAAGTTGCACTTTAGTCCCTAGAGTATGAATAGGGAAACAAAATGGGGTTAAATTTTAGTTTTAGGGTAAAAGTTGTAAATCTTAAAAGTTAATATATATATATATATATAATAAATAAATATAATAAAAAATTAAGAATAAAATAATAATTACTCGATAACCGCGATATTTTTTTGATAAAATTTCCCGAACATAAAACGGGTCAGGTAACGGATATAAAATTTTAATTTGAAAATCCGCGTTGTTACAACACTCATCACACGCTAATTCACATTTCTCACAAATAACACGTTAGATTGAGAAATTACGTGATCTGCCATTAATGCTTGTTGAACAGGTTTAGTCATTTCAACAGGTTTACCAAGTCCTTCAACTTTCTCACACACATCAACTTTAACTAGAGAATCTTCAACCATTTCTTCATCATTCATCGAAATCTATCTTTCCATGAAGCAACTCCTCACCACTAAACCATCCTGCAAAATTTTCAATAATATCTTGAGGAAATATAGTTTGAAAGAAATTAGGAGGTGAGAATACCTTAAACAGATCTCAGATCTGATATATAATATAATAACTAAAACGGATCTAGTTCACGATGCTCTTATACGATTATGTATTAATGTTATATCTATTAGTATTGATTGTATATATGTGTATGTATAATATTAAGGTGAAGATTGAGTGAACAATTGGGCAGAGGTTTGATAATCTTAACTCAAACCTTCAATTAAATAGTGGAAACTACCACTATATATAGAAGACAGGTCTGGTTCGTTAACATTCCATGACGAACCAGACACTGACTTCGTTACAATACTTTATGAAATAAACTTAACGAAACACCACCTGATTCGTTAAACATCCTTAACGAATCACGAGGAAACATAACTTAAGTCTAGTTCGTTAGACAACCTTAACGAACTAGATGACTAACTTAACGAACTACATTAATGTCTTTAATAATTATAACATAAATAAAACGATAAATACATTAACCATAGTTACAAAGATTCGAGAAGCAAAACCGTGCACTAACAGACACCCCCTCATCTTGAGCTCTTTGTCTTTTAAAGTTCTTGAAGCGTCTTGTCTGCCAATCTCTGCAGCTGTGAATACCATGTTCATGACACACCCTAACAACGCGTTGAAATTGCATTGCTAGGTCATAGTCTTCACGACGCTCAATCAATATCTTATTCTTAAATAGCACGTCATTGTCGATCTCTGTCAAATTTATGAGCCACATCGGATCAATGATCTTTATCAGATCGGTCTTTAATCCTTTACCCAGCACAATAACGGCCTCGCCAGTCTTGTTGTCGTAGTACCAGCGGTTGAAGGACAAATACATGTGTTGATTCAAAGTCTTCACCGGCACTCGCTTCATGGTCTTTGGCGGCTTTACCTTAAGAACCAGCTTTCTCCAACCTGTTCTTGGATCGATCTCATTGATACGCTTGCGGATGGGAATTTGTGGCTTAAAAATTTTAAAATCGTTTCTCACCTCAAACAGCAAGTGTTGGTGAAACCAACTTTCTTGGTGGTTCCCACCACGATTAATGATGGACGTTACGCAAGAGTACGTACATCCCATCTTGGCAAAGAGAGGACATCAGACATATTTTCATGGTACTGAACGCCCTTCTCCCATTTGATAATACATAATTTTAAATCAGAATAAAAAGCCAAGAAATAATATCACCTTGTCCTTTAGACATGGCCTTGAAAGATGTCATCTGATTTGCTTTGGCACGTGCAATGGCTTCTACCTTTAATTCATGATCAACGTATCGATGTGCATCAATAATCTTATGAGCCCTCTTATCTTGATGAGCAAACCAACTCTAAATATCATCAACAGAAGGATCGGGATTTGATACAAATCTCGTGTCAACGATGTTCTTTCCCTTGGAAGTCTTCTCCAGATGATCTTCTGCTTCTTTGACTGTTTCTTCAGTAAATATTGGAGCACCCTGATCAACATTGGTATGTTGAAACAGATCTGGGTATTCCTCAGCAGTCATGTCCTCGATCTTAACTTCCTCATCCTCATAAATAAACCCTGTACTCCTTTCAACAGTCGGATCATTTAAGATATCTTCATCATTCATAACCTCAACATCCTCCTCAGCCTCTAATACGGTTAGTTCGTCATCATTCAGACCAAGCAGAATGGCAATCTGCTCTCGTGTTAGTGACTTTTCAACAAACTGTCCCACTGCAATCTCATCTGCATTAACCATGCTTCTAATCACCCCCTTTTCATCCACAAAAATAACAGTATCAGCCTTAACCATCTCATTGGGTGTAGCAGATGTATAGTCATGACAAGCGATGATTTGTTTTCCCGAGTCACCAGCTGCACTTGTATCAGCACCAGAAGCCGAGCCGTGAGTTTGTTTAGGCTCACTTCTTCCAGTACCCGAAGCATATGGATCTTCGTTATCGTTCTTGAGCTTCTTTAGTTCATCATCCTTACATGTAAGTTGCAAAATGAGATCTTCTTGTTCTTTTATTTTCACCCCCTGAGACTCAACAATCTCACGAAGGGCCTTTGTTTCCTTTTGACAGAAGGATACATAACTTAGAAGCTTCTTTTGATTTTCCATCATGCTTTCTTGATTCATTCGATTGGCCGACTTTTGATTTTCATACAAATGAAGGAGACTCAACACCATACCCATTTGGTGATCATGAGTCATAGTATGGAACGAAGCAGGGATAGGTTGAACTGGACCTTGTGGTCGGTTAAGCCTCAAAAATGAAACGTCCATAGGTGGTGGAGGCATCATTATTGGTGTAGAAGGAACCACCGAAGTAGCATTTGAAGGCCTTCATATTGTAAATAAAACAGAATGAGGAATCATAGCAAGCCTTGGATCCGTCGTAAGCGTGGTCGTCAACGTAAGATTTGGGGTGCTAAGAGTAAGCGGCACCGCCGGTCGTTGAGGAATAGACGTCCTTGGAGGTTGACCTCCAAATGAGATGCCAGCGCCAGCCGACACTCGACGCTTAGACGATCCTTCTTTCATCAACTCCTTCCCTTTCCTTTTATGATGAGCAGCTATAGCACCAGCGAAAGCCGCTTCAACCGCAGCAGGTTGTACAACATGAACAGTTATAGCACCAGCATTACCACCATTATCACCATTACCACCAGCATCATCATCATTATCATCATTCACACCTTCTCCTTCCTCACGCTTGGAATCCGAATCATCGTGAAACCAACGATCATTATCAGGACATACAAATTCTGGATTTACCAGATGACCAATCAAACGATTGGTTCTAGGTGTATCCTTCTGATAAATCTTCATCCGTCGTATAGTATTAGTCGAGATATGCTCAAGCAGCATCACATCATTCACAGCAGCTTGATCGATAACCAGATTAGGAATCAAATCTTCAATAATTAACTGGAGGAATCGAGGATACATAAGATACTTCTTTCTTTGAACCGTCTGAAGGCATTGTTCCTTCAAATGATAAAAGATCATTTCCGAGAAGTTGAAGTTCTTGTTCAAAATCAAAGCAACAAATGCCGATTGTAGCATAATCCGGCATTCATCGAAACCACCCTTTCGACCTCCCAAGCAATGGATTAGTACATGTAATAAGTACTTGTACGTTCGGCATAATCCATTCTTTTTATACATGGATGCTTCAATATCACCTCCATAGAATAATCTACGAAATAGACCCTTGATCGAACTTTTATCAAACTCACACGGATGATCAATAGTATCTCCACACTGAAGCACCCATCGGATCACATCAGTATCAGCAGTGATAGGCATTTGGTTGATTGTAGCTTCAATATGATTCTCAACTTCAACATATGTCTCTGTATTCCATAATTGACGAATGATACTGAATCTAACATCAGGATTTGCAGTGATGGAATAATGAATACGCGAGCGACGTAAGAAGTCTAACAGCCCTCCAAATACATTCTCGTCAGCAAAATTCGTACCAACGAAGGCACATATATTATGCTTCTTATCATATGGCATTAACGGCATATCTTGTTGTTGTTGCTGTTGTTGTTGATTAGCTACCGAGGGATCTTGTTCCATGTTATCAGCCATAGTTCTAAGTAAACAACGTCGAGTATTAGTGATAATCAATGTTTATATAAATAAATTTGTAAATCTTAAACAAATAAAATTCATTTAATTAAGGTGTCATTCGTTAAGCAGACCGATTCGTTATATTAAATGTTGAGTTGTTATAACGAATCATCTTCATCGCTATCAGGTAAATAGATAACGAATGAGGACTAGCGAATTACTATGAAACGTTAACGAACTAATGTCTAGTTCGTTATAAACAACGAATACTAATCTGATTCGTTATAAATATTGATTCGCTGTCCTGATTCGTATAAATATGCTTAATGAATTAAAAGTCATTCGTTACAGAGTGGCGGAAGCTAATTAGGTTAACAAATTAATATGCAATTCGTTAGAATGACCTAATTCGTTATGCATATATTAACGAACTACCTTATTTAATTTTAACTTAAATAATTAAATGAATTAATCAATTAAATTAAATATTATAAAACCAATTAACTTAAATTAAAATAAAATCACCGAATAACCCATATCTCGATGATTGAATACCTTAGTGTATTTTACGTTTTAAGACACTTAACTTAAAAAAAAATAAATAATATGTAAAATGAAAAAGTAAAATCTTTTTGGAATTTTGAACTTTTGATAAAAAAAATATTTACCAGAAAATTATCCAAAAATTAAGAAGTAAAAATAGGAATATATTTTTGTGTTTTTGTATGATTTTTCAAAAAGAATACATATTTTTGGATTTTTGACGAGTTTGAGTAGATAATCATATTGACCAGATTGCCCTTCCATCACAGTTTTATATTTCAGCGATATTATGACAGGCGTTAAGTCGGTCATTGGTATTTGTGTCCACCTAAATCTAAAACAACCTTCAAGTGTTTTTGTGATATGATTATGGTTCAATTAAAGCACAGAAAAACAGAAACTATCAGCCTCTAATCTCGTTTCAAGCTTAATTTGTTTTTTGCCATATCATCCCAAGTTGACTTAAACCATTATATTGCTGATCAAAATTATAATTTTATAAAGATTTAAGAGCAATGCATTGAGTTTCCTTTATTATAAGTGAGTATGCACGAGTCCATCTGTCGGCTTACATGCATTGTATCCCCTGGGGTCCGTTTCTTAATGGTATTGAGACGCGTGCAAGGGGGGAACAAAGTATGACTAACAGTGGATTTTGATCAAGTCAGTAATTTGGATTGTACGAGGTACAACAGTGATCAAGTTTAATGACTTTGGGTTTGCTCTAAAAGCGAATTAAATATTCATGCATATGAATACCCAGATGATTAAGCCGCATAAAGTCTCAAAGTGTCCAGAACCTCAACGCTTGTTATTTGCTTTATTTTATTTTTTGGGTGATCAAACAAGTATAAGGCTTGAGTATGACAGGTTATTACATTTCTGCCATCCTCACTGAGATTTTTGTTAGAGACTAACACCTCTTTCAATTTGGCATTTCATTTTGTTTATATCACATACTTTACTCTAATAGTTTGTTTAAGACATACCAACGCACCAATGCAATTAAGCGCTCAGTCTTTTAAGCTTACTTCTTGCTGGATATGGGGTCAAGATAATCAATGTACTATCATTTTCTCTTTTTTCTTCAAAAACTCAAAATTTTGAGGAGCATAAAACAAAATGAATTTAATCGCCCCAGTTACATTGAGTCCATAAATAAATGGCTAACCTATCAATTCACAAGTGAAAAATACGACCAAGACATGCTAGCATGCTTCACAAACTTAAATAACCGACATAATTTTCAGCGAGAAAATAAATTAAAATGCATAACGAACTCCCAACTACTTTCCATTATCAGATGAATGGCGATCCCGAACATTTACAAATAAATATCAGGACCAAACATATACAAATACATGTCCTTCAAATATGAGTAATTGACATGCTTTTCAGCGAACGTATGCAAAAATCTTTTTGGTTTTTCTGTATACATACTTAAAAACACAATCTTTTTGTCTTTTTCGATTTTCTTATAAACAAAAACTTTACAATCTTTTTGAATTTTCGGATTTTTCTATACAAATTGAAAAACACAATACTTTTGAATTTTTGGATTTTAAAATGTTTTTGGATTTTTAAAATATATCAAGGAAAAACAATAAGAACCAGAAATCACAATATTTTTTTAATTTTTTAAATTTTCAAATGGTTTTTGGATGTTAAAATTTTTTAATGTTTTTGGGTTTTATCTATACAAACAAAAAGCACAATATTTTTATATTTTCTAATTTTCACCCCCTAAAACCCAAAAAAAAATTTTAAAAGAAAAAATAAAGAGAAAAGAAAGATAGTTATCCTTGTTTCAGGATATCAGCAAGGGCCTTCAATCCATTTAAACAAGCAAAAATTGAAAACGAGTTTTGCCAAAGGCTTTGGTAAATCGATCGGCTTTCTGAAAATCAGTATGTACTTTCTCAAGGTCGATTAATTTCTTTTCAAAGAAATCCCGTATGAAATGATATCGAATTTCGATATGTTTCATTTTACTATGTTGTACGGGATTCTTTGTTATACTTATGGCGGCAGAGTTATCAATCAAAATAGCAGTACTAAGAAACTTCAAATCGTAGTCCCGAAGATGTTGTTGAATCCACAAAACCTGGGAACAACAACTCGAGGCTGCAACATATTATGCTTCAGCTGTTGAAGTAGACACCGTCGTCTGCTTCTTACACTGCCAGGAAACAAGCCGGTTTCCTAAGAATTGGCACCCTTCCGTGGTTGATTTGAAGTTGATCTTGCAACCTCTGTCGTCCGAGTCTAAAAAGGCAGTAAGCTCAAAGTTATCGTCCTTGGGGTACCATACTTGGGAACGAAAGGACAAATTTCGGAAGAAATACCCCCACCTATTTCCGCAAAAGGAAGTAGTTGATGCGTAAAATTTCGAGGACGAAATTTTTATAACGAGGGGAGAATGTAACGATTCCGGCAAATTCAGGTATACCCTAGCCGGAATATACCATTTATGTGTTATTTAATACTAAATATATGAATTATAATGTGTTTGTACGAGTATATAAGATTCACAGTACGAATTATACTCGAATGTACAGTTAGTCGTATTGGAATTACGATTAACCGATGAACGGTTATTGAAACCCGAACGAGTCGGGGATTACGTCATAGATGAAATATATGATGTTTAGTAAGGTTTACGAAGTATTAAGGCTTCGGGATAAGTGAATTATAGCACAGAAAAAGGATTTCGATTTATTAGTACGTCGGTACGTTAAACGAAACCTTTAACATCAAACCAAGCAAGAGACGATCGATCAAGCCGAAAAAGATGCACAATGACCGACAATATGATGTGTTGA
Source organism: Bidens hawaiensis (assembly GCF_021521415.1). Lineage (NCBI taxonomy): Eukaryota > Viridiplantae > Streptophyta > Magnoliopsida > Asterales > Asteraceae > Bidens > Bidens hawaiensis. The sequence goes on along the minus strand of NW_027491575.1, from coordinate 286,127 downwards.
GTCAATAAATGTCATGGTTTAAGTTTTTAAAGATTTTAAATCGGTTCTATATAAATTTTATTTTTAAGCCGAAAAACGACCGTTTTAGCCTCGTTTTAAGCCGAATTAAGTGTTTTAACCGAAAAACGAACTGAAACAGATTATCCACAACATTATCCGGATTACACAATCCAAATGTGTGGCCATGGTTTGAGATTTGGCCCCCCCCCCCCACACATACATGGACCGATCGGTCCATGGATCAAACACACACATTTCATTTTTCTTTTTTCTAAGCTCCCAACTCCACAATCCTCTCAACACACTTCAACATTCATCCAAATCCTTGTTTTTTTTACAAGAATCATAAGGTAAAAACATGGTTTTAATGGTTGATTCATAGTTTTGATTCCATGATCTTAAGTTGTTTGCAAGAGAATGAAGTTTCAAGCGAAAAATGGGTGAAACCCGAGATGAAACCGATTCTTGCGTGATCAAGTGATGTATACAAGTTATACAAGGGATCTTGGTCCAAGAAAGGATTTAAAAGAGTCAAAAACGAATTTTTACGGTTAAAATCTTTGTTTTGATGTCTTAACCGAAACTATGAAAGAAATGGCTTGATTGTGGGTATAACTTGCTTGGTGTGGTGTTGTTGTGCTTGTAGGTGTTGTATCTAGTTGCTAGCAAAGGCTAGAAAGCAAGATCTTTGCGATCTAAAGCTAGAAACACAAGGTAGTTCGGTTTTTCGTATGATTTGTAAGATTTGGACAGATTGTGGTAGACTTAGAGTTGAGTCATGAAATTTCACAGAGATGATCTACACATGAAAATATGAGATCTGTGAAATTTTGGTAATTTTTGGATAAAGGATGAATATTTGGTGAATTTAATGCTCGGTTTTGGCTAAAAATGGTGAAAAATAGCTAAACATCATGAAAAATTCTGGAAAAATTTATATAAGCTTTTTATAACATATAAAAGTCACACACAAAATTTCAGGTCCATTGGAGAAGTCTAAGTAGGCTTTTCGGTAAAACGAGTTCTAGGGTTTTCTAGCTCGGTTTTGGTGAAAATGGCATGAAAAATGAGTTTTTGGTTCTGTAAAAATTACAACTATATGGATGGCAGGAGTCATCTCACAAAAATTTGGGATTTTTCTAAAGTCATTTGGTATTTTCGGCATATTTGGTGTTTAAATGACGTTTAAAAATAGATAAATAAATATTAAATATAAAAATTAGTTCTGGAAATATTTTTATAAAATTCCTTACTGTCAAAAACTGATTTGTGCAAAATTTCAAGATCCAAGACTAAACGGATATTTATTTGTGCTAAATGGAACTTAAAAACAAACTTTTAAAGCTTAAAACGTGTAAACCGGCAAAGTTCGCCTAAGCGAGCTGACTGGTGTATAAAAACCTTAAAAATGGACTATTTTCATGAAACTAAGTTAGTTAGGTAAAAATAAATCATCCGAAAATAATTCGGATGATTTGGGTAATTTTACCCGATTTAGTCGTTTCCGGTATATTAAAGACGGAAACGGGCCCCGCGGCCAAACGGGGTGTCTAAACCGAGCTCTAATTTCACCACTTTAATTAAAATATCAATAACAACTATTTTCGGGTTGTATGTGGCCAAACTCATTTTTGAAAACATAAAGACGAATAACCGTGCTAGGCACGCAAAACGAGAAAACAAACTAATGATAGTTTTGACTAAAGAACTCTAAGTGATATCACAATCTAAGTCCTGAGAAGTGTTTCGGGGTTAACATTGTCCCCGGATCGTGTACGGTACTGGGTTAACAGTGTCCCCAGACGTACCGATTAACACGAATTTAAGATATATTAATAGAAATTGTGTAGTAACGACTTAGGGATCGTATTACAGATCCGGACCGGTAGCTGTGCACGATATTACATCTTTGCTCACAAAAAGGTGAGTTTTTCACGAGCCCCTTTTTATTGAACTATTTTCCCGGGGCGGAAAGCATGTTTTTTTATCAAAGTGTTTAAGTACATGCCGATCGCATGGAAATTAATGTATTTATATAATGTTTATTGTACGGGAATCGTACGGTAATGTATTAAGATGGTAATTGTCTGAGTTGCTAATATTGTAAGGCCCGAAACAGTGTTCTGGGTTAACAGTGTCCCCAGAGGTTATTAAATGTATTTCTGGGTTAACAGTGTCCCAGATGCTATTAAATGTATTTCTGGGTTAACAGTGTCCCCAGAGGTTATTAAATGTATTTCTGGGTTAACAGTGTCCCCAGAGGTTATTAAATGTATTTCTGGGTTAACAGTGTCCCCAGAGGTTATTAAATGTGTTTCTGGGTTAACAGTGTCCCCAGAGGTTATTAAATGTGTTTCTGGGTTAACAGAGTTTCCACTTATAGGCTCAGCATAATTACATCATTAACTTATGATTATTAAAATGATTTGTCATGGTTTACTTAAATTAGTGAAACTCACCAACTATTCGTAGTTGACCCGTTTTCTTTACATGCTTTCTAGGTACACCCAAATTGGAATGAGTGATACGTGCTTGATGATGTGTGCTATTTTGTGGAAGCTTAAGAGTTTATATTTTGTATTAAGCATGTTAACGTAATATTGGTAAAACTTATGTGATAACGCCTAGTCGGTAACGAAACTCGGAACAATGTAATACGTTTAAATTATTGTAGTGGTGTTTTCTTTATAAGCAATGTTGTTGATATCAGATGTGTCTGTTGCATCCCGTGTACGTTTCCGCTGCGGTTACGGGGTGTTACAGAACTTGGTATCAGAGCCATTGGTTATAAAGAATTAGGATGTCTTTAAAAGATACCTAAAATATAACCAGTAGCTCAAGTATTATAGGATCTGAATATCAACTAATAATTTATTGTGACGAGGTCTGGATGAACTTGGATGGAAAAGTGAGTTATTATGGTCCGGAACATAATAACAGACTTGTCCGCACAAGGGAATTCAGGGGAAGTCACGGGGGACTTTAATAGGTAAAATTGGCAACATATGTGCAAATATATGATAATATTGTGTGTGGTCAAGTTGTATAAGTAAGTGTATATTAATTTGATTATGATTTACACTATGGAAGGAACTATATGTTTGTTAAATTGTGTGCAGGTTAGAATGTCAAGAACACCTAGTGTATCGATGGAGGAGGACCCGGAGGAAGTCAGCTCCGGGAACTCTGGGAGCCTCCCCGTATCATCCAGCTCTGAGCCTAGCGAGGCTAGTGTTAGGAGCTCTAGCCAGTCCTCCCCTGCCAGGATTGCTAGATCTCCTACCCCACCCGCACCACAGGCCGTCCCTATCCCTCCCGGATTCGGAACCCGCCTCACGGCGCGGATCAGTGTTCCGCAGGTCCCACCTACCTCGCCCCCACCCAGACCTGCTACCCGCAGGGGCGAGTCCTCCCGCTCCCAGCCCGAGCCTGTGACTCCACCTGTGTGGGGTCTCCCCAGGCAGGAGAGGGACGCGGCGGCGTGGCTACGAGTGCTCACCGAACAGGTGAATGAGCACTCCGCCGCCTTGACGGTGGGGGTACAGAGGCGGATGTACCTAGGGGACTGCATACTGGACCACCAGTATGCGATTTCGCAGCTGAAGAGGGAGTGCTCATACTCCCAGTGGATGATCGGCCGGATGGAGACACGGATCCGGGTTATGCTGGCTGTGATGGTGGTGTTGGTGGCGGTGTTGATGGGTTTGGTATACCACCGTGTTTAGTTGTGTTAGGACGGGAGTAGACAGGGGCCGCTTTTTGATACTCTATGTAAGCAATTAGTGGTGATGCTAACATAGAGTGAATCTTGGGTAGTTATAATACAACCACTGGCCCTTAGGGGGTCTCTTTTGGGGTATATCATAATAGATACTTTTGGGTATCATTCAAGCACTGACCCATTGTGGGTTATGTCGAGATGATGCCGACATAGGCCCTATGTAGGAAAACTTAACTTATGTAATGATGACAGGAAACGTATGTGAACTGATATGGATGTAATATGTACTAATGTTTACTAATGAATGGAATGTTTGTTGTGTTTTATGATTGGAACTTGTATTAATTATATATATTTTCTTGATGTTGTGTAGAATGGCACCAAAACGTTCGGCCCAATTGTCGGAAGTGGACGTGAGCCGTTTGATTGCTCAACAGTTAGAGGCGGCGATACTGGATATAGTATCGCGCATCGCCGCCAGTATTAACAATTCGACCAATCCAGCCCCTCCGAGCAATCAAACGACCACCAATAATGACGGGGAACAAAATGTTAATCCTCCACAGAATGATAACACGATTCCGAGTAATGACGCACCGCCTAGGGTGGTCGTTACAGACAGTAATGGCCCTATACATACGGTAGAGACGAACCGTACTGAACCGATTCGTGCATCCAGGGGATGTTCGATTAAAGACTTTATGTTGTGCAAACCTCTAGAGTTTAGCGGGTCTGAAGGACCAAATGGGTTGGTTAAGTGGATGGAGAAAATAGAATCCGTTGTGAATATCAGCAACTGCCCCGAGGATTGTGTTGTTAAGTATGCTACCTGCACATTCACGGACCATGCCTTGACATGGTGGAACACGATAGTGCAGACCCGGGGTCAAGCGGCGACAAACCGCATGACCTGGACAGAGCTCAAGGCTCTTGTACTGGAACATTTCTGCCCGAAAAACAAATTGCAAAAATTAGAAAATGAATTGTGGAACCTGGAGATGCAGGGGGCAGACCATGTGGGTTATACGAACCGGTTTAATGAGTTGTCACGATTGGTACCATGGTTGGTCACCCCAGAGTCGAAGAGGGTTGAGCGTTATATTTGGGGGCTAACTCCAGTTGTAAGGAGTATAGTCAATTCTGGGGGACACCAGACGTATGAGGGTGCGGTGACGCAAGCTGGTATCGTCACGTATGATTTCGTAAGGAGCGGGTCACTGAAGGTGGCGAGAGAGTCCGCTGGGGGAAAGCGGGGTACACATGACCATAGGATCCAGGAAAAGCAGCAAGGTAAACGTGCTAGGCCCACTGTCCAAAACTACGCCATGACTAGTTCAGGCGGAAGACAAGAACCGCAGAAGGGAACGTTTCCTAGGTGTGGGAAATGCGGTTACCACCATGGTGGCGTGTGCAAAGAGGTGGTGTGCCACCGGTGTGGCAGGATTGGGCACTACGCACCAAGTTGTAGGACAAACCTGAACAACCTGAACCGACAACCGCAACCTATCCGTGCACAACCATTTAGGACCCAATCAGCCCGACAACAAAACCCACAAGGAAATCAAGTGATGACCACCAGTCGTGCTTGCTTTGAATGCGGCAGCACAGATCACTTCAAGAGAAACTGTCCGAAGCTGAACCAGGGAGGAAATGGGCGGCAAACCGCAGGTCAGGCATCGTCGTCCAATCCGGCGCGAGGCCGAGCATTCGTGATGGGGGCGAACGAAGCACGCCAGGACACCAGTGTAGTGACAGGTACATTCCTCGTCTCTGATCATTACGCTTCTGTATTATTTGATACAGGCGCCGATAGGAGTTTTGTTTCCGTTAAATTCCTGTCGATAGCAAACCTTCCAATTGGTGAGACCATAGAACCTTATACCGTAGAAGTCGCTAACGGTAAAACCATGATAGTTAATCGAATAATTCGGAATTGCCCTTTTATTCTGAACGATCAATCCCTTCCGATTGACTTGTTACCGGTAGAATTGGGTAGTTTTGACGTGATAGTGGGAATGGATTGGTTAGCATGTAACAAAGTAGAAATAAACTGTGAAAAGAAAATCGTCAAGATCCGGGTGTCGGATGACGAAGAGATACTAGTGCAAGGAGAAAATTCAGGCACCATGATACCATTTATATCCCACCTCAAGGTGTTAAAATACATACGCCAAGGATGCGTGGCGTATCTAGCAAGCTTGACGGCCACTGATTCTGAGGAGAAACGGGTGGATGATATTCCAGTGGTACGCGAATTTCCACAAGTCTTCCCAGAAGAACTTCCTGGATTACCGCCAACCCGACAGGTCGAATTCATAATCGATCTATTACCTCAAGCTGGCCCTGTTGCTAAGGCACCCTACCGACTTGCACCATCAGAGATGCAAGAATTATCCAACCAATTGCAAGAATTGTTGGATAAAGGATTTATACGTCCTAGTTATTCCCCGTGGGGTGCACCGGTACTATTCGTGAAAAAGAAGGACGGAAGCCTTAGAATGTGCATTGATTACAGGGAATTGAACAAGTTGACAATCAAAAATAGGTATCCTCTCCCCCGAATTGATGACCTGTTCGACCAACTGCAAGGTGCGAGCTACTTCTCAAAAATTGATCTTAGATCGGGATACCATCAGGTTAGAATTCAGGAGGAGGATATCCCAAAAACCGCATTCCGGACTCGCTACGGACATTACGAGTTCTTAGTTATGCCTTTCGGGCTAACAAATGCGCCAGCAGTGTTCATGGATCTCATGAATTGAGTCTGTAAACCCTACCTCGATAAATTCGTCATCGTGTTTATTGATGATATTTTGATATACTCGAAGAGTAAAGAAGAGCACGAACAACACTTAAGATTAATTTTAGAGCTTCTAAATCAGGAGAAGTTGTATGCAAAATTCTCCAAGTGTAACTTTTGGTTACAAGAAGTGCAATTCCTTGGTCACGTTATAAACCATCAAGGAATACACGTTGATCCAAGTAAGGTTGAAGCAGTTAAGAATTGGCAAGCGCCGAAATCGCCAAAAGAAATCCGCCAATTCTTAGGCTTAGCTGGATATTATCGTCGATTTATAGAGAACTTTTCCAGCATCGCCCAACCTTTAACCCTTCTGACCCAAAAAGATCGAAAGTATGAATGGGGTGAAGAGCAGGAAACGGCGTTTCAAACGCTAAAACAAAGATTGTGCCAAGCGCCGATCTTAAGTCTCCCCGACGGAGACGATGGTTTTGTCGTGTATTGTGACGCATCCCGGAGAGGGTTAGGATGCGTGTTGATGCAAAATAATAAGGTCATAGCCTATGCTTCTCGACAGTTAAAAATACACGAGAAAAATTACACTACTCATGACTTAGAACTGGGAGCAGTTATCTTCGCACTTAAAATCTGGAGACATTACCTCTACGGTACAAAGTGCACCATCTTCACCGATCATAAAAGTTTGCAACACATATTCGATCAGAAAGAACTGAATATGAGGCAACGAAGATGGGTCGAGTTGTTAAGCGACTATAACTGTAACATCCGTTATCACCCCGGCAAAGCTAACGTCGTAGCCGATGCCTTGAGTAGGAAGGATCGGGTTAAACCATTGCGAGTGCGAGCGTTGGGGATGATAGTCCAGTCGAACCTTTCGGATTTGATTCGAGTCGCTCAACGTGAGGCGTTGAAAGAGGACCAATTGGAAAAAGAAGGACTTTACGGTAACGAGAAGAATTTCGAACAGCGCGTGGATGAAATTCTCTATTTCAAAAATCGGATTTGGATCCCGACCCTCCATGACCTTCGTGAATTAATCATGGACGAAGCGCATAAATCAAAATATTCCATACATCCGGGATCGGATAAGATGTACAAGGATGTGAAGGAGTTCTACTGGTGGCCGGGTATGAAAAAGGATATAGCCACATACGTCGGCAAGTGTACGACGTGTGCGAGGGTTAAGGCGGAGCACCAGAAACCCTCGGGAATGTTACAACAACCGGAAATTCCTGAATGGAAGTGGGAGCAGATCACGATGGATTTTGTGACACATCTCCCCAAGACGTCCCGAGGACATGTTGCAATTTGGGTAGTCATTGATCGATTAACCAAATAGGCACATTTTATTCCGATTAGAAATAACTATAACACAGAGAGACTTGCGCAGATTTATATAAATGAAATTGTGTCTCGTCATGGGATACCCATCTCAATCATCTCCGATCGGGATAGCCATTTCACCTCCAAGCTTTGGCAAGCTGTGCAAGAAGCGCTGGGAACGCGTATTAATCTAAGCACAGCTTACCACCCTCAGACCGATGGTCAGTCTGAGAGGACCATCCAAACCCTGGAGGATTTGCTTCGTGCATGCGTACTGGATTTTAAGGGAAATTCGGATCAACATCTCCCACTCGTTGAATTTTCCTATAATAACAGTTACCATAGCAGTATAAAGGCAGCACCTTACGAAGCATTGTATGGACGGAAGTGCCGATCACCACTCTGCTGGACTGAGGTGGGCGACACACAGGTTATTAGATCAGATCTGGTCCAGGAAACAACCAGCAAAATCCTTGAAATTAAGAACAATCTGAAGGCCGCACGGGATCGGCAGAAGAGTTATGCCGATACCCGTAGAAAACCGTTATCATTTGAGAAAGGTGATAAAGTGTATTTGAAAGTATCACCTTGGAAAGGAGTAGTCAGATTTGGAAAGGCGGGGAAGTTAGCCCCTAGATACATTGGACCGTTCGACATTATTGCAAAAATCGGTCCTGTAGCATACCGATTAGAACTGCCTGATGAACTAAGTGCAGTTCACAACGTGTTTCACGTGTCGAACTTGAAAAGGTGTCTGTCGGATGAGACATCGGTGTTACCTTTAGAGGGTGTCCAAATAAATGATAAGCTCAATATTGTAGAGGAGCCCATAGAAGTAGTAGACGGGAAAATCAAGCAACTTAGACACAATAAGATCTCGTTGGTCAAAGTTAGATGGAACTCGCAACGAGGCCCAGAATATACTTGGGAACGAAAGGACGAATTTCGGAAGAAATACCCCCACCTATTTCCGCAAAAGGAAGTAGTTGATGCGCAAAATTTCGAGGACGAAATTTATATAACGAGGAGAGAATGTAACGATTCCGGCAAATTCAGGTATACCCTAGCCGGAATATACCATTTATGTGTTATTTAATACTAAATATATGAATTATAATGTGTTTGTACGAGTATATAAGATTCACAGTACGAATTATACTCGAATGTACAGTTAGTCGTATTGGAATTACGATTAACCGATGAACGGTTATTGAAACCCGAACGAGTCGGGGATTACGTCATAGATGAAATATATGATGTTTAGTAAGGTTTACGAAGTATTAAGGCTTCGGGATAAGTGAATTATAGCACAGAAAAAGGATTTCGATTTATTAGTACGTCGGTACGTTAAACGAAACCTTTAACATCAAACCAAGCAAGAGACGATCGATCAAGCCGAAAAAGATGCACAATGTCCGACAATATGATGTGTTGAGTCAATAAATGTCATGGTTTAAGTTTTTAAAGATTTTAAATCGGTTCTATATAAATTTTATTTTTAAGCCGAAAAACGACCGTTTTAGCCTCGTTTTAAGCCGAATTAAGTGTTTTAACCGAAAAACGAACTGAAACAGATTATCCACAACATTATCCGGATTACACAATCCAAATGTGTGGCCATGGTTTGAGATTTGCCCCCCCCCCCCACACATACATGGACCGATCGGTCCATGGATCAAACACACACATTTCATTTTTCTTTTTTCTAAGCTCCCAACTCCACAATCCTCTCAACACACTTCAACATTCATCCAAATCCTTGTTTTTTTTACAAGAATCATAAGGTAAAAACATGGTTTTAATGGTTGATTCATAGTTTTGATTCCATGATCTTAAGTTGTTTGCAAGAGAATGAAGTTTCAAGCGAAAAATGGGTGAAACCCGAGATGAAACCGATTCTTGCGTGATCAAGTGATGTATACAAGTTATACAAGGGATCTTGGTCCAAGAAAGGATTTAAAAGAGTCAAAAACGAATTTTTACGGTTAAAATCTTTGTTTTGATGTCTTAACCGAAACTATGAAAGAAATGGCTTGATTGTGGGTATAACTTGCTTGGTGTGGTGTTGTTGTGCTTGTAGGTGTTGTATCTAGTTGCTAGCAAAGGCTAGAAAGCAAGATCTTTGCGATCTAAAGCTAGAAACACAAGGTAGTTCGGTTTTTCGTATGATTTGTAATATTTGGACAGATTGTGGTAGACTTAGAGTTGAGTCATGAAATTTCACAGAGATGATCTACACATGAAAATATGAGATCTGTGAAATTTTGGTAATTTTTGGATAAAGGATGAATATTTGGTGAATTTAATGCTCGGTTTTGGCTAAAAATGGTGAAAAATAGCTAAACATCATGAAAAATTCTGGAAAAATTTATATAAGCTTTTTATAACATATAAAAGTCACACACAAAATTTCAGGTCCATTGGAGAAGTCTAAGTAGGCTTTTCGGTAAAACGAGTTCTAGGGTTTTCTAGCTCGGTTTTGGTGAAAATGGCATGAAAAATGAGTTTTTGGTTCTGTAAAAATTACAACTATATGGATGGCAGGAGTCATCTCAGAAAAATTTGGGATTTTTCTAAAGTCATTTGGTATTTTCGGCATATTTGGTGTTTAAATGACGTTTAAAAATAGATAAATAAATATTAAATATAAAAATTAGTTCTGGAAATATTTTTATAAAATTCCTTACTGTCAAAAACTGATTTGTGCAAAATTTCAAGATCCAAGACTAAACGGATATTTATTTGTGCTAAATGGAACTTAAAAACAAACTTTTAAAGCTTAAAACGTGTAAACCGGCAAAGTTCGCCTAAGCGAGCTGACTGGTGTATAAAAACCTTAAAAATGGACTATTTTCATGAAACTAAGTTAGTTAGGTAAAAATAAATCATCCGAAAATAATTCGGATGATTTGGGTAATTTTACCCGATTTAGTCGTTTCCGGTATATTAAAGACGGAAACGGGCCCCGCGGCCAAACGGGGTGTCTAAACCGAGCTCTAATTTCACCACTTTAATTAAAATATCAATAACAACTATTTTCGGGTCGTATGTGGCCAAACTCATTTTTGAAAACATAAAGACGAATAACCGTGCTAGGCACGCAAAACGAGAAAACAAACTAATGATAGTTTTGACTAAAGAACTCTAAGTGATATCACAATCTAAGTCCTGAGAAGTGTTTCGGGGTTAACATTGTCCCCGGATCGTGTACGGTACTGGGTTAACAGTGTCCCCAGACGTACCGATTAACACGAATTTAAGATATATTAATAGAAATTGTGTAGTAACGACTTAGGGATCGTATTACAGATCCGGACCGGTAGCTGTGCACGATATTACATCTTTGCTCACAAAAAGGTGAGTTTTTCACGAGCCCCTTTTTATTGAACTATTTTCCCGGGACGGAAAGCATGTTTTTTTATCAAAGTGTTTAAGTACATGCCGATCGCATGGAAATTAATGTATTTATATAATGTTTATTGTACGGGAATCGTACGGTAATGTATTAAGATGGTAATTGTCTGAGTTGCTAATATTGTAAGGCCCGAAACAGTGTTCTGGGTTAACAGTGTCCCCAGAGGTTATTAAATGTATTTCTGGGTTAACAGTGTCCCAGAGGCTATTAAATGTATTTCTGGGTTAACAGTGTCCCCAGAGGTTATTAAATGTATTTCTGGGTTAACAGTGTCCCCAGAGGTTATTAAATGTATTTCTGGGTTAACAGTGTCCCCAGAGGTTATTAAATGTGTTTCTGGGTTAACAGTGTCCCCAGAGGTTATTAAATGTGTTTCTGGGTTAACAGAGTTTCCACTTATAGGCTCAGCATAATTACATCATTAACTTATGATTATTAAAATGATTTGTCAGGGTTTACTTAAATTAGTGAAACTCACCAACTATTCGTAGTTGACCCGTTTTCTTTACATGCTTTCTAGGTACACCCAAATTGGAATGAGTGATACGTGCTTGATGATGTGTGCTATTTTGTGGAAGCTTAAGAGTTTATATTTTGTATTAAGCATGTTAACGTAATATTGGTAAAACTTATGTGATAACGCCTAGTCGGTAACGAAACTCGGAACAATGTAATACGTTTAAATTATTGTAGTGGTGTTTTCTTTATAAGCAATGTTGTTGATATCAGATGTGTCTGTTGCATCCCGTGTACGTTTCCGCTGCGGTTACGGGGTGTTACAGATTTCCTCTCAGATATTGAAAAATCCGCTTGACTGCAGCTAGATGAGTCACTCGTGGACTTGCTTGAAACCTAGCACAAAGACAAACAGCAAACATAATGTCGGGGCAAGAAGCCGTTAGATACATTAAAGATCCAATCATAGCACGATAGAGGGTAGGATCAACAGTATCCTCCAATTCATCCGGTGATAAATTGTGACCCACGGGGAGAGGGGTTGAAGGGATTTTTTCAGCGGATATCTTGAATCGGCTCAAGACATCGTTCACATATTTCAAACTTCGTTTGCATAAAGATTCCTTTAGCAGACTGGTGAATTTGCAGCCCTAGAAAGAAATTCATTTCTCCCATCGAGCTCATTTCGAACTTCGTTTGCATTGACTTCTCGAACTCCTTACATAACGTGTCGTTTGTAGACCCAAAGATAATGTCGTCGACATAAATCTGAACTAGGAGAAGATCATCACCAACAGTTTTATGAAATAAAGTGCAGTCGACAGTTCCTCGCTTGAAGCCATTATCAGTTAGATGGTCGGCGAGCGTGCCATACCAAGTTCTCGGGGCTTGATGTAGACCATACAGGGCCTTGTTTAATCGGTAAACTCGGTCCGGATTATCAGGATCTTCAAAGGCAGGAGGCTGTAAAACGAACACTTCCTCGTGTAGTTCACCATTGAGAAAAGCACTTTTAACATCCATTTGATAGACCTTGATATTCTTATAAGCAGCATATGCCAGAAAGATTCGAATAGATTCTAATCTTGCGACCGGAGCATACACTTCAGTGTAATCAATACCCTCTTGCTGATGAAAACCTTGCACCACTAATCGTGCCTTGTTCCTTACGATCACCCCACGATCGTCATTCTTACATTTAAATACCCACTTAGTCGGAATAGCTTTCTTGACTCTAGCGGGTTTGTCGATTAAATACCAAACACCTAAACATGCAAATTGTTGTAATTCTTCTTGCATGGCTTCTACCCAAGAAGGATCTTGAAGTGCCATACGAGGTATCGATGGCTCAACTTGGGATAGAAAGCAAGTGAATTTGGCAATATTTACAATTCTAGAGGAATGTAAATCTGCATAAGCACACAATACATTATTCTCACTTGACGAAGCAACTTGATGACGTGTTTGAACGCCCACATCAAGTTCTCCAATGATGTTTTCCTGTGGATGATAACTATGAATCCAAAGATTGGGATTCTCAGGAACAACAACATTTTCAAATAATTTAGTGTAGTGTTCACCAAGTTCAGGAGATGAAACATCACTATCAAGTTCAATAACCGGATCATCAGCTTGATTCTCATCAGAAGAAGTAGATACATTATCAAAAATAGCTGGAGACGCATCACATGGATCTTCAGTTGGATCAACGGGTGGATCTTCAACATCATTAGAACTTGAAAATCTCGGAATAACGAAATGATCTTAAAAATATGCTCGAACCAGGTCTTCATCAAAGTTATCTGTTGATGGAGTAAATGAATTAAATAATCCATCATAATCAAACATCCAGTTGGGACCTTTCCCTTGAGGGGGTGTGGTGTACTTTTGACAGTCCACATGATACCATTCCTCAACATAACCAGAAATGACATTAAATACTCTTTTCTTTGGAGACGCATACCCCAAGAAATATCCTTCAATGGCTTTTTCTTCAAACTTACTCGCATCCTTCTTCAGCATTGTACAAGGACACCCAAAAGGTTCCAAATACTTTAAGTTAGGCTTTCGATTGTTTAAAAGCTCATAACTTGTCTTCTTGAGTTGTTTAACAGTTAGCACCTGATTAAGCGTAAAACAAGCTGTATTCACCGCTTCAGTCCAGAATTGGACAGGAAGCTTAGAATCAGCAAGCATAGTTCTTGCGGCTTCAATCAAGGTTCTATTCTTCCTTTCAACAACACCGTTGTTGTGGTACATAAGGTGCACTGTATTCGCGGTGAATTCCTTTTTGAATACAAAAGAAATCCAATACATTGTTCTTAAATTCAGTACCATTATCACTTCGAATTCTCCACACCTTGTGTTTGTATAGTGATTCGATTTTAGTGATTAGGTTTTGTACCAGAACAGGTGTTTGATCCTTTGAACTCAAAAATAAGACCCATGAGTATCTTGAATAAACATCGGTAACAACGAGACAATACCAATCTCTAGATATACTAGCACGATTCACAGAGCCAAAAAGATCCATATGAGGTCGTTCAAGAGGAGTATCAATGGAATTCAATAACTTAGATGGGTTTGACTTTTTCTTCTGCTTGCCCTTCTTGCACACAACGCAATGATCAGATAACTTAAAGTTCTTCAACGAAACACCCTCAACTAAGTCATTTTCCATTAAATAATTCATCTTTCGAACATGTATGTGACCCATTCTATGATGCCATAGAATTGAGTCTTTCTCAGTTGCTTTTGAGACAAAACATGTGTCGATAGACGTTGTTACTTTAGAACTCATATTTAAGACATAAATATCATTTGATCGAGGTGATCACATGACAACCATGTCCTCGGGAATCACATATCCCGGTTTCAAAATCAGACACTCTTTATCAGTAAATACTGTGGTATACTTTTTATCGCAAATTTGTGACACACTGAATAAATTATGGTCCACCTTGTCATAGTAATTGACTTTTTCAAATGTAATATGACCATTTGAAACTTCACTCTCTTGTGTTATCATGCCCCCAAAATTCCCAGCAAACGCCACATAACCCCCTTGAATATTTTTCACATTTGTTAAGAAGTAGAGATTTCCAGTGATATGACGAGAACATCCACTATTCATTATCCAGTTTTCACCAGACACAGTCTAGGATGTACCCTACACACAAAGTAAAAGTGATTAGTTCAAAAAGGCAGCCCAGGCCTTAGTCTTGGGTACCTTTTGAGTTCCTCCTGGAACATTAACATTAATTGAATTCAACTGTTGTTCAGCAACTTGAGAATAAGTTACCGGCTTCTTAGACTTTTGTCTTAGATAAGCAGATTGAACGACATTTGAGTTCACGTTCTTGCATATAGGCTCAGTTGGCACAAACTTTGGTTTCACTTGACTATGTGTTTCATTCACATGAATTACCTTACGTGGATTCACGTTTGAAAACATGATGGGAGTATCATCATCACACGACACAGGTCGTTTCAGAATCTCCTTTATCATAGGAACTAGTCTTGAATGTTCCTTGACAAAAAGATGAAGCAACTGGGATTTCTGCTGACCACAGTTTCTCACCACATGACCTTGTTGTCCACAAAAAAAGCAACTTTGCATGTCCACACGATCAGGTTGAGGTTTGGCAAAAACAGATGCAACAGAAGGTTGGTAACTCACATTTTTAGTGAAACTCTTGGCCAAATCATCAGACGATGCAGACTTCTTTTTCATATAAAAGTCATTATTAGAGCAGTTTGAAAAACTTTGCAATGTGTCAGTTCCAGTGGATTTTACAAACTGAACTTTCTTAGCCCTTTTTAATACTTGTTTAGCTCTAACCAATGGGTCTGAAGAGTTTGATATTTTGGCACAAGCATATTGACGTTCAAGGTCTTGTAGTTTGTCAGTTTCATTGTAAAAGACGCTTTCGATCAGTTCAGGTTTAATGCTGCTAATCGGAAAGTCTTTTTCAGTTAACATCGTGTTCATTCCCTTCAACTTAAAAACCCTAGCAGATGATGGCTTAGAAGCAGTAGGATTGATGAAACGCATCAAGTCCTCATCAGAAATTTTTGGTTTTTCCGATATCTTTGTCTGCACAGGTTTAATTTTCACTTGTTCTTCCTTTTTCACATGACACTTGTATGAACCATACACATCTTCCTCAAATTCATGAGGCTCACAAAGAATGTGATTAGAACTTGGAATGTTCTTGTTCTTGTGTATCACCTCGGGTTCAAATGCATCCTCAATAATTACTTTGTCAATATTTTCAACAAAGACTTTGTTTCTTTCAACATGAGGTTTCTGAGTTGCAGGTTGGGCTTTAACAGTTTCAGGTTTAACTGGTTTAGATTTTTCAAAAATCACAGGTTCTTTCACAATCACATCTTCTTCTCTTTTAGCAAAAGGATTTATTTTATAATCATTGTGAAAAGGTGGTGGAATTTCAACAAAACCTATACCTGTCTTTGAATCTTTTTGCTTACCAGATACTTCGATTATTTCGTTTAGCAAAAAGGAAGAATTTCTGAATTTTCCCAACTTGTTCTTTAACTCAAGAAGCTCATTCTCAAGCTCTGTTATCTTTGAACGATGTTTCAGAATTTCTTGAAACTTTTGATCATTTATTTTCATTTTTACAGATAACTCAGCCTTGAGATCATCGTTACTTGTCGACAAAGCTTCAATCTTCTCTCGAGATCTCATTTGAGATTCAAGAGATTGTCGATAAATATCCTTTAATGAAGCAATTTCTCTCACTAAATTATCATTATGATTCTTTAAAGACTCTAACTTAGGTTTGTTAGTCTCACATTCAACACAAGTTACTTTAACATATGAAGTAGTAGAGATAGAATGACTAACCTCATTGATCTTAGCCATAGAAGCAAACGTGGTTGGAATATTAACACATGAATCATCAGAGTCTGATTCAGTGTCATTGTTAGACGATAACTCACTTCCACTTGTATCTTGAAATGCATCATTTGTCTTGAACATGACCAAATTGGTTTGATTGCCATTACACAGTAATCATTGTGACCAATCAGTTCCATCAGCTAACATTGCTTGTGACCCAGAAGTAGACGGTTTCTTTTCAGCATCATTACCTCGTGGTGTAGAAGAACTTTGGTTTTGACCACGAGGACCAGTATACTCCTTTTTCAGCTTATCACACTCTTTTGCAAAATGCCCAAATTCCTGGAAATTATAACATTTGACTTTTAATTTATCAAATCCCAACTTCTTGTTTAAAGCAGGAAGATCTTTGCCAGTCCTTTGCATAAACCTTTTAACTTTACGGATAATCATTGCCATATTCCACTTCAAGTCAATAATCTCTAAGTCATCCGGATCAATCTGATCATAGTCTTCATTAGTCAAATCACTTGTGGCTATCTTACTACTTACCAAATTCTCGTAGGAGGACATGAAGGCTGTCAGAAAAGCAAAGTTTTGTTCATCTTCCTTCATGTTTACAATTGGTGGTGGAGAGAATTGATTTGTAGTAGATGAATTTCCAAATCCACCAGAAGAACCAGGTGATCCAGAATTACCAGCAGTGTAGAAACATGCTCTTTGATCACTATAGATGGTTGTTGCATTCTCACTTGCATTTCATGTAAGAAATGCCGTGATCGGTGAAATGGTTGAACTTAGAGGCATGCTACCACCGTAAAAAGCAGGATCTTGACTCTCTTTGGAAGACTTTTGACATTTGAGATCGTACTCTCTTGCTTCAATCTATTGCATGAATTCAGATGGCGTCAAGTCTTCATTGTTGAAGTAATTGTTCTCTTTCAGAACCATCAAAAACGTAGAATAAGAACTGGGTAGTGCACTCTTGATAGTATCAATCTTATCAACCTCCGAAGTTTCCAGCTTCATTTTATCCATCACAGCTATCAAATGACTGAACCTTGTCGTCATCTCCTAAACAGTCTCACCCTTCAATAAATTAAAGTTTCTAAATTGAAACTTGAGCATTACCTTCTTACTCTCAGTTGTATTACCCATACTCCTCATACGAATATGTTGGAATAGTGAAGCACAAATTTTTATGCTACCCACTTGGTGAAAGATGTTTTCGGGTAAAGCCATTGTAAGAGTAGAGTAGGCTTTTGTCTCAATCTCTAAAGCTTTATTTTCTTCTTGTGAGTATTGAGAGATAGCTTTAGGTGTATAACCAATAGTCTCATCTCCAATCATAGGAACAGTGTAAACCTCATCCAAACAATATGAACAGTCTGGGTGAACAAAACCCAAATGAGCACGAAAGCGGGGTTCCCATTTAAAAATAAAATCGCTAAATTTCATTAATCGTGGACATTTTGAATGTGAACCTATCTCAGTGTTCAGTTGTAGCATTTGTTGCATTAACATATTTTGAGACGCCAATGCATACATACTAGCCATATTGTTAAATGACAATACTTTCAAACTTCAGGGGTTAAAATTGAAAATTGTCTTAACGAACTGCAAACAGTAGTTAAGGAAATACAATTCATGAATTGAGAGTTGTCCAGGTAACGAATCAGGAACAATATTAACGAATCTAAAATGATAACGAATAAGAAATGTTTTAACGAACTTGTCAACGAACTAGTTTGATGAAATGAGTCAACGAATCAGATTAACGAATCTGATTTCAGTTCAACGAATCACTAAGTGAAAACTTAGCAAATTAGAATAACGAACTGGTGAGTTTCCTTAACGAATCACTAAACGAATTAGGTGACGAATTAAAGTAATGAACTAGGTACAGTTGATAACGAATCAACTATAGCGTATCAGGTTGTTACAACGGTTGTAACAAACTCTGACACCTATTGCCACCTGTCAAAAGTTGTTGGAATTAAAGTTAACGAATTAAGACAAGTGTCTTACGAACTGAAAGACACGAATGAGAAAATGTAACGAATTGAGACACGAATTGGTGAACAGTAAGTAACGAATTAGATGTGAATTTAACGAATCAGCTGAAAATTTAATCAATCTTCAAACACCTATGAAGATCTTCAAATCTTCAACCTCCCTTTTCTAGATTTCTGGAAAATATGAACACCAAAACCAAAAACCCAAATCTGTTATATTCAACCAATTCAACACCAAATCGCACAAAATCACCTATCAAACTACTCGGAAACACAACGGGAAACCAACTCAATCCATCTCGTAACTCAAATCACTATAAATCAAACTCAATTTGACCAAAACACACACTCTATTTTTGGCCAAAACAGATCTAAACCAATTCAATTCAAAACCAATCCAAAATGCAATTCCTTATCACAACAACCTTCCAATACCTTAACCAACACAGATCGAATCCAAATCAATCCATAACCAGTCCAATTCACACTCAATTTGATCAAACTCAAACTGAAACAAAACTGATAACAAAACCGTCCTTAATTAACTAATTATACACTCGAATTAAGAGCAATCGAACAACCGAAAGATCTGATACCACTTGAGAATACCTTAAACAGATCTCAGATCTGATATATAATATAATAACTAAAACGGATCTAGATCATGATGCTCTTATAAGATTATGTATTAATGTTATATCTATTAGTATTGATTGTATATATGTGTATGTATAATATTAAGGTGAAGATTGAGTGAACAATTGGGCAGAGGTTTGATAATCTTAACTCAAAGCTTAAATTAACACTGGAAACTACCACTATATATAAAAGACGGGTCTGGTTCGTTAACATTCCATGACGAACCAGACACCGACTTCGTTACAATACTTTCACGTAATAAACTTAACGAAACACCCCCTGATTTGTTAAACATCCTTAAAGAATCAGGAGGAAACATAACTTAAGTCTAGTTTGTTAGACAACCTTAACGAACTAGATGACTAACTTAACGAACTACATTAATGTCTTTAATAATTATTACATAAATAAAACGATAAATACATTAACCATAGTTACAAAGACTCGAGACGCAAAACCGTGCACTAACAGGAGGAATAGGATGAATCTTGTCAGAAGAGTGTGGCAAAGATTCTTCTTCAGCATCATTTGGCTCCTCATTGACACAATCTTCAATGTATTTAATGAAATTAGCTTTATCACTCTTCTTTTAAGTTTTGATCTCAGCAAAAATTTCCTCGGTCTTCTTGTCATCCTCACAAATAATTTTTTCTTGATCCACAGCAGTTACATCTTCCTTAGCTCCCATAATACCATTTCCAACATTCTTCTCAACTTCAGTCTTTAAAACCTCAGCAACATTTGTTTGAAACTGTTTATCCAGATAAAACCTTCATCAAATTGTGAAGCATGATATTCCTTTTGAGAAGTTGAGGCTTCATTTGGTTTCTTGGTGGTAACTGGATCAACTTGGGATGATGAATTTCTGTGGTAAATAGCTTGTTTATTGTAGTTTCTTCCAAATGGATTCGACCCATTATCAGCCACTTCCTTATTTGTGCATTCTTTTTTGAAATGCCCTTTTTCCTTGCACTTGAAACATTTCACCTTTGATTTACAAAATTCAAGCTTAAATGTATTACCATCAAGGCAATTTTTTCTAGTAATCTCCTAAAACCTTTGAGTCCTTCTGATTACACTTACTATACACCATCTAATGTCTAGTATCTCCATTTCTTATGGATCAGTTTGATCATAATCTTCTTTTGTCATGTTGAAGTTGCCTGTTCTACCTGTAATAAGGCATTCATATGACTCCAACACAAATCCCAGAAATGACATGTGTTCATTGACAAAATCAGTAGTAAGTACCTCAGGGTTTTTGCTTTTTGGAATCTTGAGATAGTTGCTTGGATGACATTTTGCTTGAGTAACTGCTTGAAATTGAGGAGTTTGTGGAATACATTGTTGATTTCCCACAAAAGAAGTTCCCATATTATCAATACAGTAAGCACTTTGAATATTTTGGTTTTGAGGCACCATAGATTGAGAACTTGACAAGTCCGAGCCCCGGTGCGGAAGCGTGAATAATTGTCAATACTAATCAACGGTATGGAGCTCGGATCTAGGTTTAGGATCAAATCTAACTCGTATTCACTCTTGAATGATGTTAGTTGGACGGATGAGGTGTATTGGGAGAGAGCCTGATTTGATTAACAAACGACAATAAAGTAGGATGAACAATTGTAATCAAAACACAAACAAGATAGAAACGGTAGTATGAAATATTAGCCGAATGATTCTCATTAAGATGAAACACTCATACATACATTCATACATACAATCAATTAAGAAATATCTCAGCCGCCACCAGGAGAGCTCATCCTGGAGGCAGAGACTCTCTCAAAGGGATAAAACCCTAAATCTCACATATACACAATACAGTCACTCATACCAGACAAATGAATAAAAACATCTATTTATAATAGTCTAGCATGACTTGGTCTTCAAGCCATCCACCCTTGGTTGAGACCAAAATAATATATTTTTCACCCAAAGATTAATTCGATGCGTCTGTCTAAAATATAAGTCCCAACAATCTCCCCCTTAGACCGATGCCATCGAATTTCTTCCATGATCACCTCATAACTCGTTGTCTTTCATTGAAATTCTCCCCCTCACGTTAAGCTTCTCCCGTTGTTCATTTCGAATCATCACTCTTATACCACTTCTGGATATAGTTGTATGGGCATATGAACGAGGCTTTGAACTTCAAAGATCAACTTCAAGTAACAAGGTTATCACAAAAAGAAATAAACTCAATGTGATCATCAAATAATCTTCAATTCTTCAAAACCGTTTCTTCCCATGTAAATAATCTTCAAACCATTCCCTGAATTAAGATAGCATTCAAGTCAACCATAACCCGTTCTTGACTGTTCAAGTGACTATTTCATAGGAGGTTAGACTCTACTGATCATCCTTTCAACATTGTTGCTCGTGATGACTCCATCTTCTCATCCGTACTAGGAAATCTGAAAATTTACAAATGATGAAACGTCTTTGAAAAACCTTGGATTGTTGATCTTGATCAACTTTTCCTTAGCTTGAGTCTTTTATTTAATTTGAAGCTAGCCATTTGCAATGAAATTCAAAGATTTTTACTCCCCCAATTTCGTTGCAATTGTCTTTAATAAATGTGTCTTCAAATCAAGTGTGGGTGAAACAATCTTGATCATCCTCATCAAGATTGTAAAAATCTCAGATAAACATATTCAAAAGTTGGTTGACACTAAAAGTGATAAAATCCTTAAGCTTGGTCAACACTTGTTCTTGTAAAGCTTTTGATGAAGTCGTGAAATTGGATGAGGTTTGAATTCCATAAGCTTGTTGATGATTGGAGAAAAATTACCAAAATACCCCTGGTATATATCTTCCGTAGAGAACAGCTTGGTCAAACGGTCAACGGCACCAAAAATCTCAAAAGTTTCTTCAAAACTTTGAAATGTTTCACAAACTCTGTTTCCTAGCACACAATGTGCTTGGGAGCACCTTCCTAGCACAAAGTATGCTTGGTTACATTCCAAGCACAAAGCATACTCTGATTCAATTTCCAAGCACAAAGTGTACTCGGAAGCACTTTCCTAGCACAAAGTGTACTCGGAAAACTAAGTGTGCTCGGAAACAAAGTGTACTCGGAAGCAAAGTGTACTCGGAAGAAAAGTGTACTCGGAAGCAAAACACTTGTGATTTTTCAATTTTTCAACGAGCACAGAGTGTGCTCGGGAGCAAAAGTGTGCTCGGAAGTACTTACTATCACTAAGTGTGCTCGGGAATACTTGTGATTTTTCATTTTCTTCACTTAACACCAAGCATGCTCGGGAGCAAGGGTGTGCTCGACACAAACTTGAGTTTTCTCTTCACAAACATAATTGTTCATGGCAAAACAAAGTATGCTCGAAAAAGAGTCTGCTCGAATAAATAACAAAGTGTGCTCGAGACTTAAAGAAGATAGTTTTCTTGAGAAGACAAAGGATATGCTCTGGGTTTCACAAAGTGTGCTCGAATTTGATGTGCTCGATATAAGATGTGCTCGAAATAACCTGTGCTCGAGCCTAACAAAGATGTGCTTGGGCAAAACACCTCCTGTGCTCGAAGCAGCACTTAGTCATTTTCCATACTCGAGTCCAATCTTATTTTTTCATAGTGTGCTCGAGACATCAAAACTTCATTTCTGCGTCATTAGTCACTGATTTGCCCTTGAAGAACCTGCTCGAATATTCACTTTGCATCTGCTGCAACAAACAATGATGAAATTGCCTTTAGTACCTGTTCATTCTTGACTTGTACATTCTCCTTATCAGTTTGTACCATCGGCAATATTTTTCAATAAACATCTACTGTTTTTGCAGCACGAGCACACAAAACCCTAATTTTTCAAATCCAAAATCAAGTTTCGGCATCTGAAATAAACCATTATAGCACCATCCAAGTCATCTCGAAATCAAAGAAACCTATCTTCATATCATAATCAACCTTTTCAGATCTAGAAATAATCAGATGAACAGTGTTGCCCCAAAACGAGCCAAATAACACTGTTACATCAGATCTGGACCGTTTTGACCAAATAAACATGAAATTGATGTTGGATCTCCAAACGAGTCATCAACCCAAACATCAATCCATATACTTTTCTCTGAATCATCAAATAATTTCAAAACCCCCAAAAAATAATTTCAACGAACTTCATCATTTAACGTCCATGGTGGATTCAAGAGCGAAATGAATCAGTTCAGCGGTTAGTCTGAACGATTCGGTAACCCAGGCTCTGATACCAATTGACAAGTCCGAGCCCCGGTGCGGAAGCGTGAATAATTGTCAATACTAATCAACGGTGTGGAGCTCGGATCTAGGGTTAGGATCAAATCTAACTCGTATTCACTCTTGAATGATGTTAGTTGGACGGATGAGGTGTATTGGGAGAGAGCCTGATTTGATTAACAAACGACAATAAAGTAGGATGAACAATTGTAATCAAAACACAAACAAGATAGAAACGGTAGTATGAAATATTAGCCGAATGATTCTCATTAAGATGAAACACTCATACATACATTCATACATACAATCAATTAAGAAATATCTCAGCCGCCACCAGGAGAGCTCATCCTGGAGGCAGAGACTCTCTCAAAGGGATAAAACCCTAAATCTCACATATACACAATACAGTTACTCATACCAGACAAATGAATAAAAACATCTATTTATACTAGTCTAGCATGACTTGGTCTTCAAGCCATCCACCCTTGGTTGAGACCAAAATAATATATTTTTCACCCAAAGATTAATTCGATGCGTCGGTCTAAAATATAAGTCCCAACAGAACTTTTGAAGTAGAGACCAATATCTTGTGTAGCGATGAACTCTTCATTTTCTGTTTCTTCCTTAGTTCGAATTCTTGTGCTTCAAATTTCTCAATGAACCTAGCCAAGTTTAGCCGCGCAAATGAAACAAGATTGGCTTGTTGAATCATTTTGAGTCTCCCACTCCTTAGGCAAAGCGTCAGCCAACTTATCAATGTGCTCATAATCAGGCTTTTCTTTTCCCAAAGGCTTTATTTTGTTCACCAGATGACAGTACATTTCTATTAATTGAGCAAAAGATTATCCCTTCACCATTGTGAATATATCAAATTCTTTCTTTAGAAGAGCAATTTTACTCTTCCTCATGTCAGGATTCCATTTATTCTTATTCAACAAAGCTTGCCAAATGGAATAGCACGATCTATTGGGTTGAAGCAGTTGGAAATTTTCAGCTTTGATTGATTATTGGAAAAGATTCAACATCTTATTTTCCCTAAGAAATGTTTCTTGATCTCCAGCTTCAATTTGAGATAAATGATAATTGGATCCATTCTCATTCTTAGGTATGATATATTCCTCTTCAACAACAGTCCAAGTATCTTATTTCAACGCTTGAACATAGGTCTCAAACTTGTCGGTCCATGAAGGATAATCCTCCATCTTGAGAAACTTTAGAGGCATGTTGTAAGTACCTGTCTCATTCTCCAAGCTCAGACTCAGAAGCAAGCTTGATGGCTGAGATACTAAAGCACTCATGTTATCCATTTTCACAACTAGATTACCCACGGATATGTCTTATGTTCGTATAAGTGTTCCTCAATGTATATGTCTAAGAAACGTATATCTTCTAGCATATAAGTCATAGCAGCAGATAAGGCTCAAGCAACGTATATGTCACTTATGCGTAGAACACTTATGCGCTGGAAAACTTATGTGCCGGATAAGATATTCGTTCCCTAACATGTATGCCAGAGATCATTTTGGAAAATTTGAGGATGCAAAACACCTTGGTTGAGTCAGAAACTTTCTAGGATTGATGGTAACTAATAGCATGAACTCTTGTGACAAGTTGGTAGAAATGTGACAGTGAAATCTTCTGTTCTTGCATAAAGCCGATGAAAAGAGATGAAACTTGTGTTATTCTAAAGTAGATAATGAGCCCAATGCTTCTGATACTACTCGAAAGAACATGTGCCAATGACGTGTAGGATCGATATGACAATCTAATAGTATCTACTCTTCAACATTATGCGCTGAAGTCATAATGAGATGAATTGAACACAAGTAATCCTTTTAGTCTCTTTACTTATATTACTCAAAACAGTTCAAGTACAAAACAGATATTACAATATTTCAGCTCGAGTACTTTTGAATGAACAACTTCTAAATGTAGCGCATTAGTCTAGTATTTATAGACTTGAATAGCACATATACGGCGCATATGTTATGCGCCGTATAAGTACATATGCGTAGCATATGGACTTATGCACTATAACATACAAAACTCCATTCAAACTGTTTTGAATACATACAAGACCCTAACATTAGACATCTATGCACTAACATATTCTCTCTACTCTCTCTTCATACTTACTCTCTTATCACCTCTTACTCATATCAAATTATTGATTCTCACGCTGGAGACTGATCGCAGGAGACGCCCTCTTACGGTGAGATATACCGGCCGTGTTATTTAATCTTAGCAGGTTAGGAAGCAATGTTAGTGTTATACCCTTGGATTGTCATACATTCATTGTCTCAATACCCCTTATAGCAACAAAACAGTAAACAATTTATCTATTTGAACAAATTAATATCACATTAACTGAATCCATATTTAATTATAGATCAATTAGTAATATCAAAGTTAGGTTAAAGCGGAAACACACAAATTACGATAAGATTTTAGAAGGTTTCATATTAAAGAACAGTATTATCATTACTATAATTAAAAGATTTCAATATATTCTCCCCCTCAACCTTACTTATTGTAACACCCCGTAACCGCAGCGGAAACATAAACGGGATGCAACAGACACATCTGATATCAACAGCATTGCTTATAAAGAAAACACCACTACATTAATTTACAACATATTACATCGTTCTGAGTTTAGTTACCGTCTAGGCGTTAACACATAAGTTTTGCCAACATTACATTAACATATTTAATACAAAAAGATCACTAAGCTTCCACAAAAAGCACGCATCGTCAAGCATGTAGCAATTATTCCAGTTTGGGAGTACCTAAAAAGCATGTAAAGAAAACGGGTCAACTACGAATAGTTGGTGAGTTTCACTAATTTAAATAAACAGTGACAAATCATTATAGTAATCATATATTAGCGATGTAATTATGCTGAGCCCACAAGTGAAACCTCTGACTATCCACAAACAACCCCGTGGCATACTCCGCCCACGAACCTGCCCCAAACCGCTATGCCTAACATTACATAGCAAAATAAATAACAACAAAATAGACATGTGCAACTGGCTGGGAAACATCAGCAAATCCATGCCGGACCAGTTGGGTTTGTCAGACCAATAGTACTATTCACACTCTACCGGCTTTCAGTTAATCACTCGTGTTCCGGGGCCTTAGAATGTTAGCAACTCAGACAATTACCATCTTAGTACATTTCCGTACGATTCCCGTACGATTCCCGTACAATAAAATATATATAAATACACGCAAATCCATGCGTTCAGTATGTACTTAAACATTTCAGTAGTAACATGCTTCCGCCCCGGGAAAATATTTAAAAACAATTCAGAAAAAGGGGCTCGTGAAACTCACCTTATCGCAAGCAGTAACACAGTATGTGAGCTATTAATCCGGATCTGTAATACGATCCCTAAATTCGTTACTATACAATCACTATTAATATAACTTTAACCGTGTTAACCGGTACATCTGGAGACACTGTTAACCCAGTACTGTAACCGTTCCGGGGGCAATGTTAACCCAGAAACACTTCTCCGGACTCCGATTGTGATATCGTTTAGAGTTCACTAGTCAAAATTACTATTAGTCGTTTTTCCCGTTTTGCGTGCCTAGCACGGTTATCCGTTTTCACGTTTCAAAAAATGAGTTTGGTCACACGCGACCCGAAAATAGTTGTTGACTGATAATTTAATTAAAGTTGTGAATTTAGAGCTCGGTTTAGACGCCCCGATTGGCCGCGGGACCCGTTTCCGTCCTTGGCGTACCGGAAACTGTTAAATCGGTTAAAAATTACTCAAATCATCCGAATTATTTTCGGATTATTCATTTTTACTTGTTTAACTCAATTATATGAAAATAGTTCATTTTTAGGGTTTTTATACACCAGTCAGCTCGCTTAGGCGAACTTTACCGGTTTACGCGTTTTAAGCTTTAAAAGTTTGTTTTTATCTTCTTTTTAGCACAAATAATTATCCGTTTAGTCTCGGATCTTGAAATTTTGCACCAATCACTTTTTGACAGTGGGGAATTCTATAAAAATATTTCCAGAATTAATTTTTATATTTAAAATTTATTTATCTATTTTTAAACACCATTTAAACACTAAATATGTCGTAAATACCAAACGATCTTAGAAAAATCCCAAATTTTTCCTGGATGACCCCTGCCATCCACATAGTCCCCTGTAATTTTTCCAGAACTAAAATCCCTTTTTACATGCCATTTTAACTAAAACCGAGCTAGAAAACCCTAGAGCTCGTTTAACCGAAAAGCCTACTTAGACTTCTCCAACGGACCTAAAATTTTGTGTGTGACTTTTACATGTTATAAAAAGCTTATCTGGAATTTTCCATAATTTTTCATGATATTTAACTATTTTTCACTATTTTTGGCCAAAACCGAGCATTAAATTCACCAAATATTCATCCTTTGTCCAAAAATTACCAAAAGTTCACAGAACTCATATTTTCATGTATCTAACACCTCTGTAAAATTTCATGACCCAACTCTAAATACATCACAATCTGTTCAAATCACAACATCATACAAAAAACCGAACTACCTTGTGTTTCTAGCTTCAAATCGCAAGGATCTCGCTTTCTAGCCTTTGCTATCAACTAGATACAACACCTACAAGCACAATAACACCACACCAAGCAAGTTACACTCACAATCAAGCCATTTCTTTCATGGTTTCGGTTATGGTTTAAAAACAAAGATTTAACCGTAAAAATTCGTTTTTGGTTCGTTTAACTCCTTTCTTGGACCAAGATCCCTTGTATAACCCGTATACATCACTTGATCATGCAAGAATCGGTTTTCATCTTTGAAACCTCATTTTCTTGCAAATACACTCAAGAAATGAAGATAAACACGTACATAACACGATCTTTACCTCGGTTTTCTTGCTAGAATCTCGGGTTTTAGTTCATAGGTTGAGAGGAAATGAAGATTGTTGAGTTGTGTTGGATGAAAAAAAGAAAATAATAAGGGAAAGAGGACCTTGAGTCCGATCGGCATTAAGGGAGGGGTGGGGTGGGACCCACCTCTTCATTTTTAGCCACACATTCAGATTTCTGTAATCTGGATAATGTTTTGGATAATCTGGTTCAGTTCGTTTTTCGGTTAAACGTTTAATTCGGCTTAAAACGAGGTTAAAATTGTCGTTTTCGGCTTAAAAAAAATTTATTTAAAACCGATTTAAAAACCTTAAAAACTTAAACCATGACATTTATTAACTTAAAACATCATATTATTAATAATTGCGCACCTTTTTCGGCTTGATCGATCGTCTCTTGCTCGGTTTGGTATTAAAGGTTTCGTTTAACGTACCGACGTACCATTAAATCGAAAATTCTTTTCTGTGCTTTAATTCACTTATCCCGAAGCTTTAACACTTCACAAACATCACTAAATATTATATATCTCGTCTATAATGTATCCCCGATTCGTTCGGGCTTCAATAACCGTTAATCGGTTAATCGTATTTCCAATACGATTAACTGTATAATCGAGTATAATCCGTACTGTGAATCATACATACTCGTATAAAACACATTATAATTCATATATTCATTATTAAATAACACATAAATAGTATATACCGGTTAGGGTATACCTGATTCTGCCGGAATCGTTACACTTATCATTCATTGTTTTTCAGTACAATCGTATTCTAATCAAATGAATGTGTGATGTGTAAAAGTGTTAATGAAGAAGAGACTCTCTTCTCCAATATATACAAGTGTATAACTACTGATGAGCTAAAGGTGAAAACGACATTCAACAAATTATGTTACAAACAACTGATAATAAGTAATCCTATTATAACCATAGTAGAGATCAACAGTAGTTGTTAGTCTTTAGTCTTTGCAACAGATGTTTGTTATGTCAGATTTTTAAGAGCAGCAGTTTGCATTAACCATAGTAGAGAACAATAAATGGTTGAACCATTAGTTGTTTGGTTTCTAACCATCAGTCCTTTGATAGGTTCAATACTTAAAATATGAAATTCATATAAATAATGTGAATTCATTCAACAAATGAACTAGAAGGTAAATTAACCTTTTTTTTTAGAATTTACCACTATATAATTCTTCAAAGCTATTAAACTGATATCTTTATCTTCTATATCTACTTATAAATCGGACCGGTTGTCGAACAAACAACTTAGTCAGATGTTGATTCACTGGGTCCAACCGTTTTGCTCCAATTTTATTAATGTTAGCTTCCAACGGAATCGATTATGATAATATTTCCCGGTCTGGTTAGCCATGTTCAGTCATGAAATTTGTTGGATTTACATAAACTTAACCGGTACCATACATACATATATGAGCACATTGAGTTCATAACTTATAAGATCAGGTGTTTGAATAATAAATGCCCACAAGAAGATAAACAAAGAAATTTTTATTTCCAAAAATGAAGAGGAATCTTAATATCTTATACCTAGGATTCTTGGCATTGGATCATCCTTCATCATTTAACAACGTACTGCCCATAATTATCTTACATAAATAATATCCACAAAAGGTTTCAAAAAAAGGAATTAATTTGTACATTATTAAAGCGTGTGTAAGTAATGTCGTTCATGTTGTTATTTAAAGCCTGAAAACAGTACAGGAAATATATAACAAAAATACTTGCATTGAAGTAAATTAATATGTCGGCAAGTAAAATGCTTACACTTGGCCTTAATTTTTAAAAAGTTGTTTACATTTTTTGACTGTTTACTTACCGACACATAATGTACAAGACACTAAAATCATAGTAGTATTAACAAGTGTATGCCTGCTGCTGTCATATATAATAACATTATATAACGTCGTGGTGTGTGTTGGGTTTTGAACTATATAGTACGTAAAGTTAAATATTAGTCTTGATTAGAAATTGGAATAAAGGACGTCATACGAACCCAAAATTTGGAGTAAATAAATTATAAAACAGTGTTAGGTTTACCCAATCCAACAACATTACTAAAGTTATGCCCTCGGCTTTTTGGTATATCCACTTACAATTTTTTTAAGCCATCATTCGGCCTATATATTTTTAGTTGCCCCAAGTCTTCCACTTAATTATATATATACACGCAAATTACATAACTAGTTTTAATTACTTTTATAAAAACAAATGATACGTAAAATTATTATGTACCAGTTTATGGATATAACAAAAGTTAGAATAAAGTGGTATAAATGGATGTATGACCTTTTATGTATTAACTAAAAAAAAGTTTATTATTTTTATTTTGTGAATGACAGTGATCTATTGAAGCAAGAAAAGATACTAGCAAAAAGCTAGAAACTAGATCAATAAAAGATACAATTTTGAGATTTAGTTTGAAAAATATTGGTTTATTGTTGTTTTCAATATAAGTATAGTTTCGTATTTCTAATTAGTTTTGATTTAATTATTAATTGAGTTCCATATGTATTTTTAATTTATACTTGTAGCATGTGTATGTCTTTGTCTCCAGAGGGTAAGGATGATAATATCATGAGAGAATGGGCATTATTGAAAAGTGAAAACAAAATCACACATCAGATTCTATTTAGATCACGTGTAGTCATAATTTTTCATTTATGGGCGTTATACATTACGTGACACCCATTCAGTAAAAGATATAATTTTAAGATTAAGTTTGAAAATTATTGATTTATTTGTGTTTTCAATAAAAGTATAGTTATGTATTTCTAATTAGTTTTGATTTAATTATTAATTGAGTTTCAGGTGTATTTTTTAATTTATACTTGTAGCATGTGTACGTCTTTGTCTCCAGAGGGTAAGGATGATAATATTATGAGAGAATGGGCTGTGAAAAGTGAAAACAAAATCACACATTGGATTCTATTTAGTAGTCGTAACTTTTCATTTATGAGCGTTATGCGTTGCGTCTAGTTAAAGCTATGATTTTTTGAAAAATGAGGTGTAGTTATAACTTTTCACCCTGTGGGCGCTATGCACCACGTGACGCCCAGCCACTATTAAATTTTTTTGTGTTTTTTAACATAATAATTCATTAAATAATTAAATATAAAATTAAAAAACTACATTAATCTCACAAATAAAAACTACATTAAAATAAAAATACATTGACTTAAAAAAAATAATAATAATAATAAGACTTAATGTTGTATTTTTCAAAAAATTTCGCTTGCCGAATTGCTTTTAGATATTGGACTCTCATGTCGTCTTCGGATAACTCCTTTGTTAAAGCCTTGATGTCGTGGTCCAATTCATTCCTTTTAAGTATCTCGACGGCATCTAAATTTCTTTGAAGATGTTGAGCTCTAAGTTCTTGTATACCTTTGAGTCGAATGTTCATTTCTTTGAAATGACTTTCCATTTCGGCATTCGAACCCGTTGTCGACGACGAAGAGACCCTTTCCCCCTTCCCTTGCTTCTTCTATCTCCCGGTCGAGGGATCTCGGCAACATCCGCATACAGATTCTCGTCTTCATTATCGCGTAAGTTGAAGTTTCGAGCGTCAGAACTTGGCGTTTCAGGATCAACCGAAGACGATGTTTTAGACATTTTGTTAGGCTTAACACTTTCGGTGTCGGCCTCCATAACCGGGCCCCATTTAGGGTGAAACCTTAGTTATTATTTCCAACAGCCAAAGTAATTGAAGTTCCCCGAGTTCCGTTGATACTCTGTCAACGCCCTTGCCATGATTTCCGCGTCAAAGACACCGCTACGCCACGTTCGAGTCATCCGAGAGTGAACCGTATGGTAAGCCATGCATTTGGTGTTTATATCGGTCCATTTCGAGATGACCGAATCTTTTTCTCGACGCGAGTCCCCGCCAAGTTCGTGGAACTAATCTTTAATTTTGTTCCAAAATACGTCTGATATTTGATAATTCGCTAAACAAAAAAAATATTGCAAGTTCAATGTTTGTTCGAAATTTTAAAAAATATATATATATATGTTTTAAAAACATACCGCACTTGGGATCTTCCGATATCGCGCACCAAGCACGAGCAACTAGTTCACACTCATCGGTAGTCCAAATAATGTTCTTTTTAGCCCTAGCTTCGTCGGCGGATTTCTTTACGTGTTTTCTCTCACGTAAACGTTGGCTCGAACCACCGCGAGTCTCCGGGACAGGTTGTGCTCCGGGTTGATTTGTGTCTCCGGAACCGTCTCGTCGTCGGGTTGGGAACCCGAACCAGCCATCATGTTTATGGTTGGGTTTTGGAAACTGGGCACCGTATTTGAGTTAGGGCCTCCGGAACCTATATAGTGTATGTATGTGGCCGTTTGCGGGTCAAACAGATACGGGGTTTGAGGGATATGGATTGTTGGCATCGGGACGGTAGATGGTTTCGGTTGTGGATTATTTGGGTCGAGATTGTTTGCGTTGCCTTGTCGGGCGTATGCGGCAAAACCGAGCGTTTGGTTGTTAAACGAAAACATTTTGGTTGGTGTTCTTGAATATATATGTGAGTGTTTTATAGAGAATTAGTAGACGCGTGTAAAAAAATTGAGGTTCGGGTTTGTTTTTATAGTATATTTGTGTTAATATTTATTTTTTTTTAATTCTAACGGCTAGTTAACGGATATTTTTGTTTTGAAAATGGTGCCACAATGTGTTATGGTTAATACACTTGAAAAAAAAAAGCCAAAACGCCGAGGGGGGGGGGGCGGTGTGCCCTCGGCGTTATACTTCAAAACGCGCCGATAACTCCCCGGCTACGGTTGGTCTTATCGTATATACTTGCTTTTTCCTCCTTTTGCAGTATTTCTAATTATTTTTAAGGAACCACTGTTTTCTTTTCTTGAGACAAAATTACAAAAATTTCCTTTATGTTCGTATCAGAATTCGTTGGTTGTCCTTTATCTTTAAAATTGACGGAATTTGTTTATGTTTTCAAATGTTACATAGTTTATCCTTTGACCCTAACGCCGTTAAATTTACTCATTAAATAGTGTCATGTGCCCTGCATATGGGGGCAAATTGGTCCTTATACACATCTATTAAAAAACATTTTAATAATTAAAAAGTTGATTCATTAATAAAAAAACAAAAATAAAATGTTTATAAATATATTATATATAAAATATTAAAAACTAATAATCTATCCCCACCCACCCTTCTCCGACGATAGAATGCACTACCATTGCTACTAGGGGTGTTCTTCAGGTTTCAAAGTTTTAAATCTTGACCTGAAACCCAACCCAAATTTCTCACGGGTTTTTCGGGTTCAGGTAGTTCGGGTTCCAGTTTTTTCAGGTTGGGTTAATCAGGTTTCGAGTATCCTAAAAATAAAAACACAAAGCCAATTTTTTTTAAAAATCTACAATGCTAAAATTAAATTAAAATAACATATTCTTCTTTGCTTGTAACACAAATAATCAAATAATAAACTAACCTAACTTGAAAAATCTATTTAAAAGAATAGTAAAACTAGCTCGAACCATAACCGGGCGTGGTTTGGTTGTTCGATTACGATTGCTATTAGTAATAAATGGAAAACATAAATTAATAGTAAGCAATCGATCCATAATACTTAGAATGACAACAATCGATTAGAGCCAGATTCTGATAACTTTAGTCTCTAAGATTTAGCCTAGTATTCATAAAAATATATTTAATTTCAAAACTAAAATTAGTTTATTCAGGTTTTTCAGGCTGACCCAGATCTTATAAATCAAACCCAAGAACCAACCCGAATTACTTCGGTTCAGGTTCGGGTTAGTCTTTTCTCAGGTTCGGGTCCGGCTTCTTCGAGTAGGGTTAGTTCGGGTTCGGGTACGTGTTTTTTCGGAGACAACCAACCCAACCAAATATGGCTCACCCTTTCTTGGTTTACCTCCAACGAATGTTCTTTTCGGCGTCACCACCGCCACTTAACGTCTCTCTTCACTTTCTCCCGCTACCTCAGCTTGTGATCTTAAAGTTCCATTACTTTAAAAAATCATCCATGTGCTAAACGGAATTCAAATGCCAAACACAGGGTTTCGTCATCGTCAAAATTGGGAATCGGAAGAGATTGACAAAATTTATTAACAAATTAACAACAATTAGAATCAATAATCTTACGATTCGATTACAACTAGGTTTGGTGCTCGATTTTCCGGTGGAATCCTTCGTCCTACTCAAACTAACCCATTGAAGCCCTAGACTTGAAATCTAAAGCTTATTGTAATTTGTTATCAATATTTTCCGGTGATGGATTAGTTTGGCGGAAGTACAATGATGGGTTCTGATTAGAGCTCTCATGTGCGAGGTGAGGTAGTACAGTGGTGGTTGTCTGGTGTTGTGGTGGTGGATTTCCGGTGCTATTGGGTGGTGATGGTGTAGAGAGAGAGAGAGAGAGGAGAGCGGGGGTGGTAATATTATTACTAATATATAAATAATATATAATTATACGTATTATAAATTTTTAATTCAATTAGTAACATATTTAAAGTAAAGATTTACCCTCACGTATAAAACACGTGATCTTATTTAACGGTCAAAACTTAAGTGTTAGGGTCAAAGGATAAACCTTATAACATTTGAAAACATAAAGTACAAATCTCATCAATTTTACAGATAAATGACAACTAGTAAAATGGTCTTTGGCTTTGGTACAAGGAGATGGATAATTGTGTCACTTCTTAAAGTGGTGAGGGATTTAAATCCCCTAGTGGATTTTAATGTGCATATTTACCTGAAATTTGACAATGTTCTTGGAGTATGTTTCCTTTAACTCAAATTTGATGTAAACTTTAATATATTTTTAGGAAATTCTTATAGAGATTTTGTTAACTTTGATAAAGAAGTTCAAAGTTAAAACTTAATCTGTATTAATCCTTTCAAGGCCATTTATTCAGCATGATATCAAAGAATAATTTGTAGTCATGACCAATAAGTTGTGTTTTATATCTTATTGTTTAGTGTTGACATCGTCCCACGAGCTAACATATTATAACGGTCACACAAATATTCATTTATGAAATACCCAATTGAAATGCCTATCAAAATATAAAAAAACAATTGAGTATGAAAACAACAATTAGGACTAAGTTCTAAAACATTTGTCTCTAAAGGATGTTTGGGACAAATCTCACCTTCCTTTTGTTTTCAAATGGTACGCTTTATTGGCCTCATATATTTTTGACTATAAAGTGTTGACTCCTATGCACTAAAACACGTGTGTTGACCGTCTTCCTCTTTACTTTACATAACTCCTATATTCATACCAATTTTTGGTGGCATTATTGCACACACAACCCCACAATACCAATGTAAATCCTTGATATAGATCATGAAAATCTACTTCTCAAGAATATTTATTTTCATTTATATTCTTCAACCAATAACATTCAGGATTTTTTATTTTGAAAGACATATGTGTCAAGAATTATTATGTCTTTATTCTTTTTGTTTTTAATACACTTGGGTCTCTTGCCTTTGAAGCCATTACGTTTCTGAAAATAGTTCCGCAAGTCGTGTACAGTAACCTATCAACACCAAAGAAGTATAACCTTGTTTTCAGTAAGACTGGGTTACCATTCAAAATGAGACGGCGACGCAATATGTTACCCGCTTGCCTATTTATCATAATTGGATGTTTTTGTTTATAACTGAAGCTAAAGGACAAAGTATCTTTGCAAAATCAATAATTTACAATAAAGATTCAAAGTATATGTAATTACTTCAAGTTCCATATTTAATTTAAACAACAAAAAAAACTATTAATCTTCATATATGTATCAAGATTAACAAAAACAAGAAAAAAAGATGATTCAAAACATTGGGTGATAAACCCTATTGCATATCTTTTACACATGCAAGCATAATTGGCCATAACCTATAAACCTTTAATTGTAAACTCAAGAATTTACAAAAAAGATTTAAAATATATACAATTATTTCAAGTAAAATGTGAAAGAAACAACCAAAAAAGAAGCAAGTTTTATATCAAGATTAATAAGAAGAAAACAAGATCATTCATATTTCAAAATTTGGGTGATAAACCCTATTGCATATCTTTCTTACACACATACAAGCATAAGGCATTAAACTTGGCCACCAACTACTCTTTTAACCTTGGGGCAAACACCTATTTGCCCTTTCAATCTTTCAAGAACATCAAGAGAACATAAGTAATACACTTTAAACAACCCATAACAAAAGTAATATCGATCTCATTAAAACCAAAACCTAACCTAACCTAACCAATAACCTGATACTATATTTGTACATCTTTCCAACCAAACACTAACCTAAATAAAACTAGAAAACATAAAAACTAGCAAAACAAAACTAAAAGCATAATAATATTACGTTGGCTTTCACAGGACTTTAAACAAGTTATCCAACTCCGGTGAGGTAAAGAACTCCCTGTTTGCATGGTTGAGACACGTGGACACCGGCCGGCGTTTCCTCGGCGGCGGTGGACACGCCGCCGGCTCCGGTATTCTCGAACCCTTTGAGGTCGGAGTAGTCTCGCCGGAGTTTAAGTTCTCATCATCTTCTTTAACTCTTCTTGTGGATAGAGACTTCAATGGTGCTCTCATAGTGATTCCTGCTAAAGATTCACCGTCTTGATGCTTTTTCGAAAAACCCATATCAAAAGATTGCTTTTTGAAGCAAACCCAGATCAAGATTAAACTACTTTTTTTATGAGAAAATGAAGAATCTTGGAATATATGCCTAAAAATCAAGAAACAAGAGGGTTTGGTTTTGGGGAATAAGAATAATAAGAGCTTTGAATAAAAGCGGTAAATAAAGAGAGGGAGGGAGAGAAAGTTTATATGTATAATAATAATAATAAAATGAGACCTAGAAACTGTTTGCTTAGGATGCTTTTTGCCCGTAAATGCCGGGCAGCCTACCAAGAAAGATTTGGCGCCAAGAATTAACAACGGCTCTACTTCCCGCGTTGATGGGTTTATGCTTGTTGGGATTGGTTTTTTAAGGACGGTGGGTGGGTTTCGATTCAATTATTGAGTTGGTCAGCGGTGTGGTGCGACTGGGCCCAGTGGTCAGAGCCATCGGTTACTTAGATTATAACTTGTACAGCTAGCTGCTTTTGCTTTAGCGTTTTGGGCTGCAAATTTGGGCCCTATTGTAGGCTTGCAACTTAAGTAAGAGTTCAGTTTTAACCGTTTTAGTAGGGGTTTTGGTAATAACAAATAAAAAGATTTCAGATTATTTGGATTGGCTTTATTTGAATTTTGATTTTATCAGATTTGGGTGTGGATTTGAGTTCAAAACATCGATATGAATTCGAAATTTGAAGTCAGATTGATTCGAATAAACCCATTTTGAATGGAAAACAGATAAACACAAATAAGTTGTATATGAAAAATATAAATACAAAAACAAGACTTTGTGTATGAATCGAATAATCTAACTTCAAATTCGAATTCAGCTGGCTTTGAGTTTTGCTTCTTTTATTATACACACTTCAAATCATTAATGTTATCCAATTTATCGTATTTAATAACTAATGCCCGGCATCGAGAAAGCATAAAAAACTATGGGTCGAAGACGAAATTTTTATTGGACCTTGATTAAAAATGAGTATTTTAATGGTTTAAACAATTAAATTTTTATATAGGTTTACTTGGTTACAATTTGGGTTGTGTAAAATTTTTTTGTATAAAAGTAGACTACACATGTCTCAAAATGAGACTTGAACCCATAACTTTTGGTTGAGAGTAATATCCCTTTACAACTAGACAAAGCTAGTGGTCATGTAATTAAGTTTAAACATTAAATATATATATATATATATATATATATATATTGTTTTTAGTAAAAATAAATATATATATTTTAAAAAAATTTCGGGCCTAACAGGGTGTCGGGCCTGTGGCGATCAACCACCGTGCCACCCCTATGGGCCGGCCCTGAACTAATATATATATATATATATATATATATATATATATATATATATATATATGTTTGATTTATTTTGAGTAGGGGTGTTCATCGAATCAGATAACGGATTATTTGGTTTATTTGGTTCGGGTTATTCGCATTTGAAAACTTTTGGACCATATCCGAAATCCGATCCGATTCCGAATTAGGAATATTCTTATCTGATCCGAATATATCCGAATTCAATTCAGATCGGATTCGGATAATATCCGAATAATCCGAAATTATCCGAAATAAACCTAAAAAATTTTCCTATATTTTTGTTCATAACATATAACAGTTTAGAATCACAATAAGCATACAAACCAGAAAATACGAATTACTCTTAACACAAGTTTAAAGTTCAAACATAAATAATAGTTTAATAAATATACCAAACCGGAAAAATATTACTAAAAACACGTTTTTTATTCGGATTAAACGGATATCCGAATAATCCGAACAATCTGAATTTTTCAAAATTCCATATCCGAATCTGATCCGAATCTGAATTAGTTATTCAGATATTCGGATTGATCCAATCCGAATATCCCAATAAGAATTCGGATCGGTTTACTTGGGTTTCGATTTCGATTTGGATTTCGGTTTTTTTCGGATTTCGGTTTTCTTGAACAGCCCTAATTTTGAGAACCACTTGAGTTTTAAGAACTCGAAAGAACTCACCGTAACAATTTTTTTTAATTTGTTTTTACACATATGTAATACGTAAGTGTAAGTAACATAAAAAAATTTACAGTATTTTTTTACACACCGAATTGACTTATTACACATGTGTACTTAACATTTAAACTTGTGTAATCATCAAAAATATTTATTCTCTCTCCTGATTCATTTTTTAATCAGATTTATTCTCAGACACATATTCCATACTCATTTAATTAAATGTGTGGTTCATATTGAGTTCTTAAAGTTCTTACAACTAATCATGATTCTCAAAATATCTCTCCTATATATACACACACACACACACACACATATATATGGGTGGGTTATAATAAAAAGAGATAGTTTTCTACGAAGAGTAAGAATAAATCTAAGCCCTTGGATCTATGATCTAGTGGTTGAGATTGGTAGTTTTTAAACTACAAAATAGTTTACTAAGATCTAGGATTTAGGCTACATAGTTTTCTAACTCTAAATTTTATGTTATTCCTACTCTTCCTACAAAACCATGTCTTTTTATTTTAACCATATATATATATATATATATATACATGTTTAAGTTCAAGAAAGAAATGAAATTACTGCGAGAAATGAATATGAGCCACTAGTTTTATTTTAGGTTTTAAAAATTTAAATATAAATGAAAGAGATATAAATGTAACAACAAATGCACGCTCCCTCTCCAATTAATACAACTAATATAACCATAATAAATTTCTCTCTAATTAATATATCTACATAATTTAACTAAAATAATTAAAAAGATAAAAACACTAATTTAGTTTTCATAAATATAAAAAAAATGTGTCCATTAAATATAAACAATAAATATACAACCTACACAAAATGATTTAACCTACACTTGTTTTGAGCAATAAAAACGTACAATATACAAAAAAGCATACAAATTACATATTAAATCGACACCAACAATTATATAAACTACACAAATATACACATATCCTACACGTGTGTAGGTTATATGTTTTTCGTGTGTAGGTTATTTTTTCTTATTCTTAAAACAAGTGTGGGTCCGGTTATATGTTATTGTGTAGGTTGTATATTTCACATTTAATGCAAACATATGTAAGATAAGTTTTTGTATTATTCGTCACAATGTAACTACGTGTTGATGGATATTGATAAGTTGAGTTGGAAGAAATTGGTTTTAAATAGAGAATTTTTTTAATGTATGAATAAATTGTATTTGTGTAGGATAAAGTTTTCATGTGTAGGTTATATGTTTTCGTGTGCGTGTATATTTTATTGATGATGAATTTTGTGTGTATGTTATATGTTTTTACTTATTCTCAGAACAAGTGTAGGCTATATATTTTTGTGTATGTTGTATATTTTTTGTTGACATTTAATGCTAACACATGTAAAATAGTTTTTTATATTGTATATCACAATGTAACTACGTGTTGATGAATATTTATATATTGAGTTGGAAGAAATTTGGATAGAAAGAAATTTTAATGTATGAATAAATTGTACTTGTGTATGATAAATTGTACTTGTGTAGGATAAAAATTTGGATAGAAAATTAATGAATTCTTAATATTTTTCAATTACAGTAATTTGATTAGTTATATTAATTTAATAGATATATTAATTGAAGAGAGAGATGCATTTATAGTTTATTAATTAATCTTGAAACTTTAAAAACCTAAAATAAAACTAGTGGTCTATATTCATTTCTCGCAGTAATTTCATTTCTCTCTTGAACCATCCCCTATATATATATTGGTATTGGATCATTTCAGAAGTTTTATTATAGCGAGAAGTGAAGGTGTAACTCCATTAATCCCTAATTTCACTCCATTTATTATGTGTAGGTGTGTTGTGTAGGTGCGTATGTACGTGTGTAGGTACGTATGTTTGTATATGTGTATGTATGTTTGTATGTGTGTAGGTACGTAGGTTTTAATGTGGCTCGGTACATTTGTATGTGTATAGGTAGGTTTGAATGTGTATTAAGACATAAATACAACCAACCTACATACATGTAACTATGTAAGTAACATCAAAAGCAAGGGAGTGAAAAATTAGGGATTAATGGAGTTACAAATTCACTTCTCGCACTTCTCGCTGTAATATCACTTCTTGCAAGATCCATCCCCTATATATATATATATATATGAACGAAAAGATACGATTGATTGGACTTTTTAATAGTGATATACAAAAGTACCAAGGGTGTTGTTACAAAACTTGGTACTCGATTTTATTATTCAAGAACACATAGGTGTATAGAAAACTCAAATGATTGTAATTGATAAACAAGAACAAACGATTACAAATTATTTGAATCAGAATTACAAATAATTGTAGACGACTCTCATCGAACTGATCACTAATGAATTGAGAATAATAAAATCAAAATTCCTGTAATTTTGTATACAACCGTGTATCCTCGATGGAAATCTCATCTCCGTATATATGTAGATTACGTGTGTTTATTAACATGGTAATCATTAGTCATTCAATCAAAATAGTAAACAATGATCATTGATCAGGTCTAGACAATTACTTTAGGGTTAAAGCTGTTGGTTGAGAGAGATGATGAAGGAAGCCGAGAAAATGCCAGTTTGTAGCGGGAGAAAAGCCTTGTTGAGCCCATAGTAAGACTGAGATGCAGAAGCGCAAACTTAAATGAATCCTTAGACACAAGTCTAAAAGATGACAATCCAACTCACATGATAAACAAATAAAGATGCTAAAGCAAGTTAAAAGATTATAAAATTGAAAAAATAAATTTATATTTTTTAAAGGTGTTCAGAAAACTTCAAAAGCCAAAGGACGAAAACTAAGAGCATGTTTGGGATGATTTTAAAAACAACTTATTGATTTTTTCGAAAAAAAAAACTAAGACCATGCTTCAACAAGGATCATCTTTCTTCCAACCAGGATCCTCTATCCTTCAACCAGGATCCATGAGTCAACACACTCAAGGAACCTCGATCTTTCAGCAAGGATCATCTACCCTTCAACCAGGATCCATGGGTCAGAACACTTAAGGATCCTCGATCTATCAGCAAGGATCATCCATCCTTCAGCCAGGATCCCTGGGTCAGCGCACTCAAGGATCCTCGATATTGCAGTAAGGATCATCCATCCTTCAACCATTTCCGGAAGGAAGTCATAAACTATCAAGGTTTGCTCCACTGATATGTGATGCTGAAATCACGAAGCGCTTTCAACCCCCCCCCCCCCTGAAAGTTTAAGATGGCTCAACCGATCTAGAGGAACATGTGGCTCAACACATGGAAAGAATGGAAATCAATCCTATTCCAGAAAGACTTAAAGAAGTCTGCTTGTGCAAAGGTTTCAGATCCACATGAACTGGATCCGCTCTAAAATGGCTGCTAAGTCTTCCTCCTACTCTATTACTTCATTTTATCACTTAGTTAATTTGTTCAATAGCCAATTTTCTTGTAGTAGAAAATTTGAGAAATTAACTAGTGATTTATACCGTGTTGTCCAACCTCGTGATGAATCCTTAAGGGATTTTGTCACCATGTTTAGAAGGTAGGCCTTGGAGATCACAAATCTTGATATGGCTACGACTGTTGAGGCATTCAAGATGGGATTACAAAAGGGCTCCCCATTTTATGATGATCTTGTTATAACCCCATGCAGGACATTAGATGAAGTCAGGAATAGGGCGCTGAGATTCATCAGACTAGATGATGATAAAAGGATCCATGAAAGATTGGGTACTATAACAAAACAGGAGTCAACTGATAAGAAGCAAGGATCCTCCTACAGGAACAACAATTCCAAGCCCTATTCAAAGTTACACAACTAAAATGTCCATGTGGTCGAAGAAGATGACCATGACGCGGAATATCCATGGACATCAGAATATTGCTTCTCTGTTGATACTCCTGGTTTGGTATGTGCCATGAGAGATCTTGGAGAAAAAGCAAGGTGGCCTCGGAAGAATGAGAAGTCAACATCCTTCAAAGATAAGTCCAAGTGGTGTGCATACCGTGAAGTCTTCGGCCACATGACTGATGATTGCATTGGTCTAAGAAGAGAAACTGGGTATCTTCTAAGCAAGGGTCACTTCAAAGAGCTTATGTGAAAAAAGAAATCAAGGATCTAGGATCCCGAAGAAATCCCACAGAAGGCTGCTCCACCACCACCTGATGCTCAGATTATTAATTTTATCTTCGGAGGATCAGACATTTGTGGAACTTCATTCTCCTCGGCAAACGACATGCCAAAGAAACAAAATTGGAGAATGGTGAAAGACTCTTTAGGACGAAAACTTTAATCGATCAAAGGGTCATAACCTTTGACGAAGAGGATCACATGCACCTCCAGGATCCTCACCATGATGGTTTGTTTTTTTACTTTATTTATTGCTAACGACCATGTTCGCAGGATCCTCGTAGATGGAGGGAGTTCAGTGAACATAATTCAAGCTGATGTACTCAAGAAAATGAACATCCCTGAAACGTAAATTACACCAAGATCGTCTGTCCTCGTTGGTTTTAGTAGAGAAACCAAAAACACATTGGGGGACATCAAGCTTCCTATTTATGTTGAGGGAGTTAATTCTTTCCAAAAGTTTTGTGTTAGATAACTTGTCATGTTGTAATGTGATTTTTGGCAGGCCCTGGATACATGAGATGATAGCAATAGCCTCCACCTACCATCAATGTATCAAGCTTCCAACCCCATGGTAAGTAGTGAAGATTGACAGTGACCAAGCGGAGGCGAGGAACTATTACACTTCATCTATGAAGCCAGCTACAAAGAAGAGCATCGCATGGAAATTAAAGCACAATTCAATGGAGGTGCTGGAAGCCCAGGAAAAAGATCTTAAAGAAGTGTCCTTGTACCCTGAGGATCCAGATGTAAAGGTGTATATAGGATCCAGTATCCTCAGCAACATTGAAGAGGATCTGGTATCCTTCCTCAAACAAAGGAAGTCCACCTTTACCTTCAAACACTCTGATATGATAGGTATATCTAAAAAAAATTATTACGCATAAATTAGGGAAAAAGACTTCTATCAGATATGTCCACCAGAAAAGAAGGAAATTTGCGCCTGAAAGAAATATCATTATCCAGGAAGAAGTCGAAAAACTTCTCAAAGTGTAACATCCCGTTTTCTCATTTCGGTTAATATATAAAATATGGGTTATTATGAGTTGGGCTTGTGTTGGGTAAATAGATGTGAGTTATGGACTTGGGTAAAACGGAAAGAGATAAAGAACATGGGCTTAAGCCCATGACCCATCATATATAAACAATAATTAACCCTTAATCCATTCATTTTACACATATTCCATACACCACCCAAAACACACACTTAATCTCTCTCTAGTTTCTCTATTTTCTCTAGCCAAACCAAGAAGGAAAATCGATCCCGACCCAAGGTTTTGATAGTATGATGTTGTATGGATCCAAACCCGCTAGATTTAGTTCCGAAACGACGAGCCGACACCCTTAAAACGTTAAAGTCATGAGATCCAGGTGAAATAGGGTATAAACCGAACCAAAGATGAGCTTAGGGGTCACCCTAGCTTAGATCTGGATCGAAAAGAACGAAAAACGGTGGAAAACGAGTGAGATCTCATTTTTCCAGCGAAATCACGGTTTTCCGGCGACGATGGCGCAGGAAATGCGGCGTCAGAAAGGCGGTGGTACGAGGTTAACGAAATGTCAGTGAATGTTTTTGACATTCTCTGACCTAACCCTAATTCGTTACGGGAACATAACGAATTAACCCCTGGTTCGTTAAGCCAATTCGCTATGGAAGAATAACGAACTAGCTTTCTTTCGCTAACTAATTCGTTAAGCAATTCGTGTGCCAATTCGTTAGTGAAAGAGTGACGAACTTGCCCCTGTTCGTTAAGTCCAATTCGTTATGAGGACTGGTTTGTTATAAGGGTTCAGTTCGCTATGAAGTTCAATTAGT
The DNA here is from genome assembly GCF_021521415.1 of Bidens hawaiensis. Taxonomy (NCBI): domain Eukaryota; kingdom Viridiplantae; phylum Streptophyta; class Magnoliopsida; order Asterales; family Asteraceae; genus Bidens; species Bidens hawaiensis. Next base: position 241,263 of record NW_027491575.1, on the reverse strand, counting down.
TAACCAGACCAAACGAATGAGGTCCAATTCGTTACAAGAACCAGTTCGTTATGATAGTCAATTCGCTAAGGACTGAGTAATGAGCTGGAAGTTTAATAAAATGACAGAACAGTCCCTGGATTTAGAAAAGAATGATTTCATTACAAAGAAGCCTTTGAACCCTGCTAACCCTGGACAGAACAGCTCGACCCCAGCCAGGGGCTTTGCCCCTTGGACCCTGCTAGGGGCTGCCGCCCCTAGACCCCGCTGCCAGGGGTGCTGCCCCCGGACCCCCCGTTCGTTGTGGGTAATAATTAAACTAGAAACACGATATGGGTAGTGATAGTTAAATTGATACGTGTAATTGTTATACAGTTAGTCGTGCACAGCTCAAAAAACGAATAACCATAAACGGTGAACGTAACCAAGTTTAGGTGAGTTTCTAGCCCCATTCCTTGTTATGTTTTCGGGGCTGTGTGCATACTCGATGTGATAGTTAATACAGTTGCCTTAAATGGTACGTTTATGCCATGTATGATTTGTACGTTACTTATGTATGTCTTAAATATGAATGAAAGCTTGTCGGTGCGTGAAGGATCTTCGGATATTGCATGCACTGCCAGGTGATGGTTGAGGATATGATTGTTTTATATACAAAGATTTACATTTTTATATAACACTAACATCTCCTCCTTACTAACTCTAGGATTCACAATCAATAATTCAAACTTTATCTTATCTTATTTTATTTTTATAGACCTTCATATTCATTTCTTTTTACCCAAAACTTATTCTATTTCTTTATAATCTTTTAGCATGCCTCCATTAAGACCGTGTAAGAACTCCAACCGACGTATGGCCGCTTTTATCTTCAAGAAAATGGCCGTTGCGATTCCCGAACTTGTAACCCAAATCCAAGCTACCTAACCCGCACCCGTTGTTGCACCCGTTGAACCCAAACCCGCATCCTACTTGTACAAGCAATTTACTAGTGCCAACCCATACGAATTCCTTGGAACCAACTGTGCGACTACTTTGTTGCAATGGTTCGAATCAACCGAGAGTGTGTTCCAACATAGCGAATGCCCCGAAGAGAAAAAGATGAATTTCGCTTCAAGCATGTTTAGAAAGACCGCTCTAACATGGTGGGGTAGTGTTATGCACCTCCAAGGTTCGGAAACGGCTATGGATCTTCCATGGTCCAATGTAAAGCACTCATGATGAAGAAGTTCTGTCCCAAGCATGAACTTCAAAAGCTCGAGGAGAAATTTTGGAACCTAAAGCAATAAAGTGGTGACAACGGCGCTTATTCACTCCGATTTCACGAGTTGAGCATTCTTGTCCTTCACTTGGTTACCCCGACCGAGGGCGAGCTTGACAAATAGATTGGAGGTCTACTGATGCAAATCCAGGACTCTGTTATGAGTAGCAAACCCGTGAATCTTGAGGATGCCATCACTCTAGCCGGTGCGCTATCGGAGAACCATGTGAAGGCGGGTACTCTAACCCTCAAGAAACCGAGTGAGAAAGCCAAGCCCGAGCTCGTAAATCAAGCCAAGGTTGAACCCACACCACAAGCCATCAATTACTCCAACTCATCCCGTCACAACAACAACAACAACAACAACAACAACAAGAAACCCAAAACCAACTACCGAAACTATGCCGTCACTCAACCTCAACCACAACAACAAACCCAAGTTCCACCCCAAAACCGAAGACCCTATACCGGTACCGCCCCGTTATGCAGCACTTGCCAACTCCACCACCCACCAAAGATGCCTTGTCACCATTGCACCATTTATAAACGACTTGGCCATCTTAGCACCACTTGTCGATCTGCCCAACGAACCCAACCTAACCAACCAAGAACCTTTCCCCAAAAATCCCAAAACCGTTTTCACCTTACCCACCAAACCAACCCCAACAACCCGAGCTTGCTTCAATTGTGGTAATTCTAACCATTTCTGCAATAATTGTCCCCGATTAACCTTTGCCAACCAAGCCCAAACCGTGACTATACCATTATATCAAACCCAACTTACCAAGTTCAAACCTATCAACCCCAACTTCCCCAACCCAATGCACCACTTATCCAACCCATCCAAGCAATCCAAGCACCACCTCCTCTTCCACAACAAGCACCTCAAGTCAACCATGGTAATCAAGGGTGAGCTTTTATGATGAATGCAAATCAAGCTCAAGTGGCAAACGATGTCGTTAACGGTATGTTTTTGGTGAACCATCATTTGGCTTCTATATTATTTGATACTGGTGCTGATAGAAGTTTTATTTATTTGAAATTTGAATCGAAAATTGCTATGCCTCGAACCAAGCTTTCCCGACCGTTTTCTGTTGAAGTCGCCAATGGGAACTCCATCACCATAAATTCCATTGTCCGCGATTGTACTCTCATTCTTGCTAACCATAAATTCTCAATCGATCTCATCCCGATGCAAATGGGAAGTTTCGATGTCATAGTAGGCATGGATTGGTTTTGTTTGCACCATGCCGAAGTTGTTTGCTTCGATAAGTTCATTCGCATTCCGCTCGTCAACGGAAAAATTCTTAAAGTCTTTGGAAACGCCACTTCTAGAAGGCTTAATCTCATGTCGTGCTCCCAATCGCAAAAGTACTTACGCCAAAAGTACGTTCCGTTTCTAGCTCTCTCGGTGACAAAAGACAAAAAGGAAAGGAAAATCCATGATATTTCCATTGTTCGTGATATCCCCGGTGTCTTTCCCGACGATGTCACCGGTCTTCCACCCGTTTGTCCGATTGAATTCTGAATCGATCTTGTGCCCGGCGCGATGCCCGTGGCCAAGGCTCCTTATCGTCTAGCCCCGTCGGAAATGCAAGAATCGTCAAACCAACTCGACTTTTTGATAAAGGTTTCATTTGTCCAAGCTCTTCTCCTTGAGGCGCTCCTGTTCTCTTCATGAAAAAGAAGGACGGTTCATTTCGTATGTGCATCGATTACCGAGAGCTTAACAAACTCACCATCAAGAATCGTTATCCCTCGCCACGAATCGACGACCTATTCGACCAACTTCAAGGCGCAACTTGTTTCTCAAAAATTGATCTTCGATCAGGTTATCATCAATTGCGTGTTCGCGAAGAAGACATTCCTAAAACTGCTTTCTGTACTCGATATGGACATTTCGAATTTTTGGTCATGCCCTTTAGGTTAACAAATGCACCCGCGGTATTTATGGACCTCATGAACCGCGTTTGCAAACCATTCCTTGATAAATTTGTTACTGTCTTTATTGATGAAATCCTTATCTTTTCTAAATCCAAATCCGAACATGAACATCATTTGCGTTCCATTCTCGAGCTCCTTAGAAACGAACGACTTTATGCCACGTTCTCCAAATGCGAATTTTGGCTAGAGGAAGTTCAATTTTTAGGACATATCGTAAACGACAAGGGTACATGTGGATCCCACTAAAATTGAGGCCGTTAAGGATTGGAAAACTCCAAAGACTCCCACGGAAATTCGATCCTTCCTTGGGTTGGCCGGATATTATTGGCGTTTCATTCAAAATTTTTCAAAGATCTCTTTGCCTCTTACCTCCTTCACTCATAAAGGAAAACCATTTGATTGGGGTTCGAAGCAAGAGGAAGCCTTTTGTACTCTTAAGGACATGCTTTGCAATTCTCCCGTTCTAACCCTTCCCGACGGAAAACGACGATTTTGCTGTATTTTGCGATGCCTCTCATCGTGGTCTTGGTTGTGTTCTCATGAAACGAGGACAAGTCATTGCTTACGCATCAAGGCAAATTAAGGTCAACGAGTAGAACTATACGACTCACGATCTCGAACTTGGTGCCGTCGTTTTCTCATAATCTGGAGACATTATTTTTATGGTACGAAATGTGTGGTTTTTACCGATCATAAAAGCCTTCAACATATTTTTTAACCAAAAAGATCTCAACATGAGACAACGATGATGAGCCAAATTACTTAGTGATTACGATTGCGAGATTCGCTACCAGCCTGGTAAAGCGAATGTTTTCGTCGACGCCCTAAGTCGAAAGGTTAATGTTAAATCCATTCTGCTTCTAAGTGTTGTCGTTCAAACCGATCTTCAAATTCGTATCTTTCAAGCTCAACGTGCCTGCGTTGAAGAGGGTAACATGTACGACGAAATGCCATGTGGTGCCGAAATTCAACTCGGAACCAAACCCGATGGTCTTTTGTACTTTCTCAATCGTTTGTGGGTTCCTAATCGCGATGACCTTCGTACTTCTATACTCAACGAAGCTCACAATTTGCGATATTCCGTTCATCCCGGTGCGTATAAGATGTATTTCGATCTTCGTGCTACCTTTTGGTGGCCGGGTATGAAAAAGGATGTAGCTTTGTTTGTATCTAAATGTCTTACTTGCTCAAAAGTGAAAGCCGAACATCAAAGACCTTTTGGTCTACTCGAGCAACCACCGATTCCCATTTGGAAATGGGAAGACATTGCTATGGACTTTATCACTAAATTACCCAACACCCAAAAAGGCAACGATAGTATTTGGGTGATCATTGATAGTTTAACCAAATCTGCTCATATCATTCCGATCCGCGAAAATTATTCTGTTGAGTAGCTTGCTCAAATCTATGTTCGGGAAATTGTGTGCCGACACGGTTTACCGTTGACTATCATTTCTGATCGCGATGCTCGTTTTACCTCTCATTTTTGGCGATATCTTCAAGAAGCCTTGGGAACTCATCTCGATCTTCGCACCGCTTATCATCCTCAAACGGACGGTCAATCCGAACATACAATACTAACACTCAAGGATATGCTAAGAGCGTGTGTTCTTGATTTCGGTGGGAATTGGGATTCTCACATTCCGTTCATCGAGTTCTCTTATAACAATAGCTACCATTCTAGCATTGATATGGCTCCATTTCAAGCTCTTTACGGTCGTAAATGTCGATCTCCGATTAGTTGGAACGAAATCGGTGGAGCTCAAATCACGGGACCCGAAATGGTCCAAGAAGCTACCGATGTGATCGATCAAATCCGTAAGAACCTCCTAGCCGCTAGAAGTCGTCAAAAGAGTTACGCCAACAAACGGCGAAAACCGATCTAATTTATTGTTGACGACCTTGTCCTTATAAAAGTATCTCTTTGGAAGGGGGTAGTCCGTTTCGGAAAGAAGGATAAGCTAGCTCATCGTTTCATTGGCCCTTTTAAAATTCTTGAACGTGTTGAGAAAGTAGCTTATCGACTCGAACTACTGCAAGAACTTTCTGGTGTTCATCCAACATTTCATGTTTCAAATCTTAAAAAGTGCTTAGCCAAGGGTAATCTCCATATAACTCTCAACGAAGTAAAAGTTGATGAGTCGATGATTATGGTTGAACGACCCGTTGAGATCATGGATCGCAGCGAGAAGAAAACCAAGCGTAGTCGTATTCGGTTAGTTAAAGTTCGATGGGAATCACGGCGTGGCGCGGAGTTCACTTGGGAACGAGAAGACACAATGAAGGAGAAGTATACACACTTTTTTGCATCATCATCGTCATCTTAATTCCGGGACGAAATTTCCTAAAGTAGGGGATACTGTGACATTCGCCAATTTCGGGTCCTGTTTGTATTAGTTTTCGTATTCGTTTATCATGTAAACCTGACCCGTTTGTAACTCGAACATTTCAAATATATAAAATATTGGATTTTTTGGTCATTTAAAATATATAAAATATTGGATTTTATATTTTTTTTAGTATGCATTGTTTGACCATTTAAACATACCCATTTACATGTAAACATGAATGAGAACCTTGCAAAGGAACTTTGACCCTTACCCTATATATACACACCCATCTTCTTCATTTTACACTTGCTCATCTCTAAATTCTCTCTCAAAACTCCATAGATTCAATGTTGTTACTTTATTTATGTTCTTGAAGGTTTGACTTCCAAATGTCAAACCGAGTTTAATCTTTCATTATAACTTGTTTATCTAACCTTACTAACACTTGATTATGGTGGTACAACATATATATATAATACACACCCCTTGTTACCTTCGGTAGTTACTTCTCCGACTCCGGTTGGTTAAGTTTCGGACTTCGTAAGGCAAAGCTTCATGTAGGACTTTCGTGGTCCTTGATATATATACACATATAAAACTTGTTGCACATACTAACCATGAGTATCTTCTACTCTTTTTAGTGTTTTTGTCATATTTATGAAGTTTCATGATGAGCTTAGGGGTCACCCTAGCTCAGATATGGATCGAACGAGACGAAAAACGGTGGAAAACGAGTGAGATCTCATTTTTCCGGTGAAATCATGGTTTTCCAGTGACGGCGGTGCCGGAAATGCGGCGTCGGAAAGGAGGCGGTACGAGGTTAACGAAATGTCAAAGAATGTTTCTGACATTCTCCGACCTTACCATAATTCGTTACGGGAACATAACGAATTAACCCCTGGTTCGTTAAGCCAATTTGCTATGGAAGATTAACTACTAGCTTCATTCGCTAACTAATTCGTTAAGCAATTCGTGTGCCAATTCGTTAGTGAAAGAGTGACGAACTTGCCCCAGTTCGATAAGTCCAATTCGTTATGAAGGGTTCAGTTCGCTATGAAGTTCAATTCGTTAACCAGACCAAACGAATGAGGTCCAATTCGTTTCAAGAACCAGTTCGTTATGATAGTCAATTGGTTAAGGACTGAGTAATGAACTGGAAGTTTAATAAAATGACTAAACAGTCCTTGGATTAAGAAAAGATTGATTTAATTACAATAAGACCTTGAACCCTGCTAAACCTGGACAGAACAGCTCGACCCCAGCCAGGGGCTTTGCCCCTTGAACCCTGCTAGGGGCTGCCGCCCCTAGACCCTGCTGCAAGGGGCGCTGCCTCCGGACCCCCCGTTCGTTGTGGGTAATAATTAAACTAGAAACACGATATAGGTAATGATAGTTAAATTGATACGTGTAACTGTTATACAGTTAGTCGTGCACAACTCAAGAAAGGAATAACCATAAACGGTGAACGTAACCAAGTTTAGGTGAGTTTCTTGCCCCATTCCTTGTTATGTTTTCGGGGTTGTGTGCATACTCGATGTGATAGTTAATACATTTGCCTTAAATTGTACGTTGTATGCCATGTATGATTTGTACGTTATTTATGTATGTCTTAAATGTGAATGAAAGCTTGTTGGTGCGTGAACGATCTTCGGATATTGCATGCACTGCCAGGTGATAGTTGAGGATATGATTGTTGTATATAATGGATGAATGATGTATGTACGTATGAAACTTACAATTACACATATAGAAAGGTATGGCATGATAGTAGGGAAGAAAAGGAGACTGGACCCTAATAACATCTGAGGATGAAGGGTACCGGACCCTAATAATATACGAGGAAGAAGGGAGACCGGACACTAATAATATCCGAGGATGGAGGGTACCGGACCCTAATAATATCCGAGGTATGTAGGGTGAAATGCTCTTTATAATGTAAGGTTAGTTATGAATATATACGGAAGAATGATGCACATGTTATGTATGTAATGCGTACCTTCGGGCACATATATGTGTATGTAAAGAAAGTTATGTTATCAACTAGAACTCACTCAACGTAGCTGACTTTTAGTTTGCACGCAGGTGAGTAGATTGAGGCAGTTCGCTTAATGAAAACACATGGCATGGAATTGAAGATACTGCATCTCAAGGAAATGTTATGATGTTTTGAGACTATGTGTTTATGTTTAAACTACTTGAATGTTTGATAAGACAAGATTTGTTGAATATGAAATATATTACGGGTGAAGTTTTAATATTTCGTTAAAGTTTTATTTAACTCTGATATTTAGAACTGTGTTTATGAGTAAATCTAACGTCCAATGTAGTGCACCGGTAATGGGGCCTTACACAAAGTAGGTATGATAAGAGAGGTAAAATATCCAAGATGGTTAGCCAATGTAATGGTAGTTTCTAAGAAAAATGGAAAGTGGAGAGTATGTTTCGATTTTACTGATTTAAACAAGGCATGTCCCAAGGATCCTTTCCCCTTACCAAACATCGACTCCATGGTGGATACTATGGCAGGACATGAAATGCTCACTTTTATGGGCGCTTCCTTTGGTTTTCAACAACTTTAGATGGAACCGTGACATTCGCCAATTTCGGGTCCTATTTGTATTAGTTTTTGTATTCGTTTATCATGTAAACCCGACCCATTTGTAACCCGAACATATCAAATATATAAAATATTGGATTTTTTTGGTCATTTAAAATATATAAAATATTCGATTTTATATTTGTTTTAGTATGCATTGTTTGACCATTTAAACATACCCATTTACATGCAAACATGAAAGAGAACTTTGCAAAGGAACTTTGACCCTTACCCTATATATACAAACACATCTTCTTCATTTTACACTTGCTCATCTCTAAATTATCTCTCAAAACTCCATAGATTCAAGGTTGTTATTTTCTTTATGTTCTTGAAGGTTTGACTTCCAAATGTCAAACCGAGTTTAATCATTCATTATAACTTGTTTATCTAACCTTACTAACACTTGATTATGGTGGTACAACATATATATATAATACACACCCGTTGTTACCTTTGGTAGTTACTTCTCCGACTACGGTTGGTTAAGTTTCGGACTTCGTAAGGCAAGGCTTCATGTAGGACTTTCGTGGTCCTTGATATATATACACTTATATAACTTGTTGCACATACTAACCATGAGTATCTTCTACTCTTTTTAGTGTTTTTGTCATATTTATGAAGTTTCATGATGAGCTTAGGGGTTACCCTAGCTCAGATCTGGATCGAACTAGACGAAAAACGGTGGAAAACGAGTGAGATCTCATTTTTCCGGTGAAATCACGGTTTTCCGGCGACGACGGTGCCGGAAATGCGACGTCGGAAAGGAGGCGGTACGAGGTTAACGAAATGTCAGAGAATGTTTCTGACATTCTCCGACCTAACCCTAATTAGTTACGGGAACATAACGAATTAACCCCTGGTTCGTTAAGCCAATTCGCTATGGAAGAATAACGAACTAGCTTCATTCGCTAACTAATTCGACAGGCAATTCGTGTGCCAATTCGTTGGTTAAAGAGCGATGAACTTGCCCTAGTTCGTTAAGTCCAATTCGTTATGAAGGGTTCAGTTCGCTATGAAGTTCAATTCGTTAACCAGACCAAGCGAATGAGGTCCAATTCGTTACAAGAACCAGTTCGTTATGATAGTCAATTGGTTAAGGACTGAGTAATGAACTGGAAGTTTAATAAAATGACTAAACAGTCCCGAAATTTAGAAAAGATTGATTTAATTACAAATAAGCCCTAGAACCCTGTTAAACCTGGACAGAACAACTCGACCCCAGCCAGGGGCTTTGCCCATTGGACCCTGCAAGGGGCTGCCGCACCTAGACCCCGCTGCAAGGGGCGCTGCCCCCGGAACCCCCGTTCGTTGTGGGTAATAATTAAACTAGAAACACGATATGGGTAGTGATAGTTAAATTGATACGTGTAATTGTTATACAGTTAGTCGTGCACAACTCAAGAAAAGAATAACCATAAACGGTGAACGTAACCAAGTTTAGGTGAGTTTCTAGCCCCATTCCTTGTTATGTTTTTGGGGCTGTGTGCATACTCGATGTGATAGTTAATACAGTTGCCTTAAATGGTACGTGTATGCCATGTATGATTTGTACGTTATTTATGTGTGTCTTAAATGTGAATGAAAGCATGTCGGTGCGTGAACGATCTTCGGATATTGCATGCACTGCCAGGTGATGGTTGAGGATATGATTGTTGTATATGATGGATGAATGATGTATGCACGTATGAAACTTACAACTATGCATATTGAAAGGTATGGCATGATAATCGGGAAGAAAAGGAGACCCGACCCTAATAATATCCGAGGATGGAGGGTACCGGACCCTAATAATATCCGAGGATAGTGGGTTCCGGACCCTAATAATATCCGAGGAAGAAGGGAGACCGGACCCTAATAATATCCGAGGATGGAGGGTATCGGACCCTAATAATATCTGAGGTATGTAGGGCGAAATGCTCTTTATAGTGTAAGGTTAGTTATGAATATATACGGAAGAATGATGCACAGGTTATGTATGTAATGCGTACCTTCTGGCACGTATATGTGTATGTAAAGTAAGTTATGTGATCAAATAGAACTCACTCAGCGTAGCTGACTTTTAGTTTGCACGCATGTGAGTAGATTGAGGCAGTTCGCTTGATGAGACACATGGCATGGAATTGAAGATACTGCATCTCAAGGAAATGTTATGATGTTTTGAGACTATGTGTTTATGTTTAAACTACTTGAATGTTTGATAAGACAAGATTTGTTGAATATGAAATATATTACGGGTGAAGTTTTAATATTCCGTGAAAGTTTTATTTAACTCTGATATTTAGAACTGTGTTTATGAATAAATCCAACGTCCAATGTAGTGCACCGGTAATGGGGCCTTACACAAAGTAGGTATGATTAGAGAGGTAAAATATCCAAGATGGTTAGCCAATGTAATGGTAGTTTCAAAGAAAAATGGAAAGTGGAGAGTATGTTTCGATTTTACTGATTTAAACAAGGCATTTCCCAAGGATCCTTTACCCTTACCAAACATCGACTCCATGGTGGATACTATGGCAGGACATGAAATGATCAATTTTATGGGCGCTTCCTCTGGATTTCAACAAATTCAGATGGAACCGTGACATTCGCCAATTTCGGGTCCTATTTGTATTAGTTTTTGTATTCGTTTATCATGTAAACCCGACCCGTTTGTAACCCGAACATTTCAAATATATAAAATATTGGATTTTTTTTGGTCATTTAAAATATATAAAATACTCGATTTTATATTTGTTTTAGTATGCATTGTTTGACCATTTAAACATACTCATTTACATGCAAACATGATAGAGAACTTTGCAAAGGAACTTTGACCCTTACCCTATATATACAAACCCATCTTCTTCATTTTACACTTGCTCATCTCTAAATTATCTCTCAAAACTCCATTGATTCAAGGTTGTTATTTTCTTTATGTTCTTGAAGGTTTGACTTCCAAATGTCAAACCGAGTTTAATCATTAATTTAACTTGTTTATCTAACCTTACTAACACTTGATTATGGTGGTACAACATATATTTAATACACACCCCTTGTTGCCTTTGGTAGTTACTTCTCCGACTCCGGTTGGTTAAGTTTCAGACTTCGTAAGGCAAGGCTTCATGTAGGACTTTCGTGGTCATTGATATATATACACTTATATAACTTGTTGCACATACTAACCATGAGTATCTTCTACTCTTTTTAGTGTTTTTGTCATATTTATGAAGTTTCATGATGAGCTTAGGGGTTACCCTAGCTCAGATCTGGATCGAACTAGACGAAAAACGGTGGAAAACGAGTGAGATCTCATTTTTCCGGTAAAATCACGGTTTTCCGGCGACGACGGTGCCGGAAATGCGGCGTCGGAAAGGAGGCGGTACGAAGTTAACTAAATGTCAGAGAATGTTTCTGACATTCTCCGACCTAACCCTAATTCGTTACGGGAACATAACGAATTAACCCCTGGTTCGTTAAGCCAATTCGCTATGGAAGAATAACGAACTAGCTTAATTCGCTAACTAATTCGTTAAGCAATTCGTGTGCCAATTCGTTAGTGAAAGAGTGACGAACTTGCCCCAGTTCGTTAAGTCCAATTCGTTATGAAGGGTTCAGTTCGCTATGAAGTTCAATTCATTAACCAGACCAAACGAATGATGTCCAATTCGTTACAAGAACCAGTTCGTTATGATAGTCAATTGGTTAAGGACTGAGTAATGAACTGGAAGTTTAATAAATTGACTAAACAGTCCCTGGATTTAGAAAAGATTGATTTAATTACAAATAAGCCCTTGAACCCTGCTAAACCTGGACAGAACAGCTCGACCCCAGCCAGGGGCTTTGCCCCTTGGACCCTGCTAGGGGCTGTCGCACCTAGACCCCGCTGCAAGGGGCGCTGCCCCCTGACCCCCGTTCGTTGTGGGTAATAATTAAACTAGAAACACGATATGGGTAGTGATAGTTAAATTGATACGTGTAATTGTTATACATTTAGTCGTGCACAACTCAAGAAAGGAATAACCATAAACGGTGAACGTAACCAAGTTTAGGTGAGTTTCTAGCCCCATTCCTTGTTATGTTTTCGGGGCTGTGTGCATACTCGATGTGATAGTTAATACAGTTGCCTTAAATGGTACGTGTATGCCATGTATGATTTGTACGTTACTTATGTGTCTCTTAAATGTGAATGAAAGCGTATCGGTGCGTGAACGATCTTCGGATATTGCATGCACTGCCAGGTGATGGTTGAGGATATGATTGTTGTATATGATGGATGAATGATGTGTGTACGTATGAAACTTACTACTATACATATTGAAAGGTATAGCATGATAATAGGGAAGAAAAGGAGAACAGACCCTAATAATATCCGAGGATGGAGGGTACCGGACCCTAATAATATCCGAGGATAGAGGGTTCCGGATCCTAATAATATCCGAGGAAGAAGGGAGACCAGACCCTAATAATATTTGAGGATGGAGGGTACCGGACCCTAATAATATGCGAGGTATGTAGGACGAAATGCTCTTTATAATGTAAGGTTAGTTATGAATATATACGGAAGAATGATGCATAGGTTATGTAAGTAATGCGTACCTTCGAGCACGTATATGTGTATGTAAAGTAAGTTATGTGATCAAATAGAACTCACTCAGCGTAGCTGACTTTTAGTTTGCACGCATGTGAGTAGATTGAGGCAGTTCGCTTGTTGAAGACACATGGCATGGAATTGAAGATACTGCATCTCAAGGAAATGTTATGATGTTTTGAGACTATGTGTTTATGTTTAAACTACTTGAATGTTTGATAAGACAAGATTTGTTGAATATGAAATATATTACGGGTGAAGTTTTAATATTCCGTGAAAGTTTTATTTAACTCTGATATTTAGAACTGTGTTTATGAGTAAATCCAACGTCCAATGTAGTGCACCGGTAATGGGGCCTTACACAAAGTAGGTATGATAAGAGAGGTAAAATATCCAAGATGGTTAGCCAATGTAATGGTAGTTTCTAAGAAAAATGGAAAGTGGAGAGTATGTTTCGATTTTACTGATTTAAACAAGGCATGTCCCAAGGATCCTTTACCCTTACCAAACATCGACTCCATGGTGGATACTATGGCAGGACATGAAATGCTCACTTTTATGGGCTCCTCCTCTGGATTTCAACAACTTCAGATGGAACCGTGACATTCGCCAATTTCGGGTCCTAGTTGTATTAGTTTTTGTATTCGTTTATCATGTAAACCCGACCCGTTTGTAACCCGAAAATTTCAAATATATAAAATATTGGATTTTTTTGGTCATTTAAAATATATAAAATATTTAAAATATTCGATTTTATATTTGTTTTAGTATGCATTGTTTGACCATTTAAACATACCCATTTACATGCAAACATGAAAGAGAACTTTGCAAAGGAACTTTGATCCTTACCCTATATATACAAACCCATCTTCTTCATTTTACACTTGCTCATCTCTAAATTATCTCTCAAAACTCTATAGATTCAAGGTTGTTATTTTATTTATGTTCTTGAAGGTTTGACTTCCAAATGTCAAACCGAGTTTAATCATTAATTTAACTTGTTTATCTAACCTTACTAACACTTGATTATGGTGGTACAACATATATATAATACACAACCCTTGTTACCTTTGGTAGTTACTTCTCCGACTCCGGTTGGTTAAGTTTCGGACTTCGTAAGGCAAGGCTTCATGTAGGACTTTCGTGGTCCTTGATATATATACACTTATATAACTTGTTGCACATACTAACCATGAGTATCTTCTACTCTTTTTAGTGTTTTTGTCATATTTATGAAGTTCCATGATGAGCTTAGGGGTTACCCTAGCTCAGGATTGGATCGAACGAGACGAAAAATGGTGGAAAACGAGTGAGATCTCATTTTTCTGGTGAAACCACGGTTTTCCGGCGACGACGGTGCCGGAAATGCGGCGTCGGAAAGGAGGCGGTACGAGGTTAACGAAATATCAGAGAATGTTTCTGACATTCTCCTACCTAACCCTAATTCGTTACGGGAACATAACGAATTAACCATGGTTCGTTAAGCCAATTCGCTATGGAAGAATAACGAACTAGCTTAATTCGCTAACTAATTCATTAAGCAATTCGTGTGCCTATTCGTTAGTGAAAGAGTGACGAACTTGCCCCAGTTCGTTAAGTCCAATTCGTTATGAAGGGTTCAGTTCGCTATGAAGTTCAATTTATTAACCAGACCAAACGAATGAGGTCCAATTCGTTACAAGAACCAGTTCGTTATGATAGTCAATTGGTTAAGGACTGAGTAATGAACTAGAAGTTTAATAAAATGAAAAAACAGTCCCTGGATTTAGAAAAGATTGATTTAATTACAAATAAGCCCTTGAACCCTGCTTAACCAGGACAGAACAGCTCGACCCCAGCCAGGGGCTTTGCCCCTTGGACCCTGCTAGTGGCTGCCGCCCCTAGACCCCGCTTCAAGGGGCGCTGCCCCCGGACCCCCCGTTCGTTGTGGGTAATAATTAAACTAGAAACACGATATGGGTAGTGATACTTAAATTGATACGTGTAATTATTATACAGTTAGTCGTGCACAACTCAAAAAAGGAATAACCATAAACGGTGAACGTAACCAAGTTTAGGTGAGTTTCTAGCCCCATTCCTTGTTATGTTTTCGGGGCTGTGTGCATACTCGATGTGATAGTTAATACAGTTGCCTTAAATGGTACGTGTATGCCATGTATGATTTTTACGTTGTTTATGTGTGTCTTAAATGTGAATGAAAGCGTGTCGGTGCGTGAACGATCTTCGGATATTGCATGCACTGTCAGGTGATGGTTGAGGATATGATTGTTGTATATGATGGATGAATGATGTATGTACATATGAAACTTACAACTATACATATTGAAAGGTATGGCATGATAATACGGAAGAAAAGTAGACCAGAACCTAATAATATCCGAGGATGGAGGGTACCGGACCCTAATAATATCCTAGGATAGAGGGTTATGGACCGTAATAATATCCGAGGAAGAAGGGAGACCGGACCCAAATAATATCCGAGGATGGAGGATACCGGACCCTAATAATATCCGAGGATAGAGTGTTCCAGACCCTAATAATATCCGAGGAAGAAGGGAGACCGGACCCTAATAATATCCGAGGATGGAGGGTACCGGACCCTAATAATATCCGAGGTATGTAGGGCGAAATGCTCTTTTTAATGTAAGGTTAGTTATGAATATATACGGAAGAATGATGCACATGTTATGTATGTAATGCGTACATTCGGGCACGTATATGTGTATGTAAAGTAAGTTATGTGATCAACTAGAACTCACTCAGCGTAGCTGACTTTTAGTTTGCATGCAGGTGAGTAGATTGAGGCAGTTCGTTTGATGAAAACACATGGCATGGAATTTAAGAAACTGCATCTCAAGGAAATGTTATGATGTTTTGAGACTATGTGTTTATGTTTAACCTACTTGAATGTTTGATAAGACAAGATTCGTTGAATATGAAATATATTACGGGTGAAGTTTAAATATTCCGTGAAAGTTTTATTTAACTCTGATATTTAGAACTGTGTTTATGAGTAAATCCAACGTCCAATGTAGTGCACCGGTAATGGGTCCTTACACAAAGTAGGTATGATAAGAGAGGTAAAATATACCAAGATGGTTAGCCAATGTAATGGTAGTTTCTAAGAAAAATGGAAAGTGGAGAGTATGTTTCGATTTTACTGATTTAAACAAGGCATGTCCCAAGGATCCTTTCCCCTTACCAAACATCGACTCCATGGTGGATACTATGGCAGGACATGAAATGCTCACTTTTATGGGGGCTTCCTCTGGATTTCAACAAATTCAGATGGAACCGTGACATTCGCCAATTTCGGGTCCTATTTGTATTAGTTTTTGTATTCGTTTATCATGTAAACCCGACCCGTTTGTAACCCGAACATAAATATTGGATTTTTTTTGGTCATTTAAAATATATAAAATATATAAAATATTCGATTTTATATTTGTTTTAGTATGCATTGTTTGACCATTTAAACATACCCATTTACATGCAAACATGAAAGAGAACTTTGCAAAGGAACTTTGACCCTTACCCTATATATACAAACCCATCTTCTTCATTTTACACTTGCTCATCTCCAAATTCTCTCTCAAAACTCCATAGATTGAAGGTTGTTATTTTTTTTATATTCTTGGAGGTTTGACTTCCAAATGTCAACCGAGTTTAATCATTCATTATAATTTGTTTATCTAACCTTACTAAAACTTGATTATGGTGGTTCAACATATATATAATACACACCCCTTGTTACCTTTGGTAGTTACTTCTCCGACTCCGGTTGGTTAAGTTTCGGACTTAGTAAGGCAAGGCTTCATGTAGGACTTTCGTGGTCCTTGATATATATACACTTATATAACTTGTTGCACATACTAACCATGAGTATCTTCTACTCTTTTTGGTGTTTTTGTCATATTTATGAAGTTTCATGATGAGCTTAGGGGTTACCCTAGCTCAGATCTGGATCGAACGAGACGAAAAACGGTGGAAAACGAGTGAGATCTCATTTTTCATGTGAAATCACGGTTTTCTGGCGACGACGGTGCTGGAAATGCGGTGTCGGAAAGGAGGCGGTACGAGGTTAACGAAATGTCAGAGAATGTTTCTGACATTCTCCGACCTAACCCTAATTCGTTACGGGAACATAACGAATTAACCCCTGGTTCGTTAAGCCAATTCGCTATGGAAGAATAACGAAGTAGCTTAATTCGCTAACTAATTCGTTAAGCAATTCGTGTGCCAATTCGTTAGTGAAAGAGTGACCAAATTTCCCCAGTTCGTTAAGTCCAATTCGTTATGAATGGTTCAGTTCGCTATGAAATTCAATTCGTTAACCAGACCAAACGAATGAGGTCCAATTTGTTACAAGAACCAGTTCGTTATGATAGTCAATTGGTTAAGGACTGAGTAATGAACTGAAGTTTAATAAAATGACTAAACAGTCCCTGGATTAGAAAAGATTGATTTAATTACAAATAAGCCCTTGAACCCTGCTTAACTTGGACAGAACAGCTCGACCCTAGCCAGGGGCTTTTCCCCTTAGACCCTGCTAGGGGCTGCCGCCCCTAGACCCCGCTGCAAGGGGCGCTGCCCACAGACCCCCCGTTCGTTGTGGGTAATAATTAAACTAGAAACACGATATGGGTAGTGATAGTTAAATTGATACGTGTAATTGTTATACAGTTAGTCGTGCACAACTCAAGAAAGGAATAACCATAAACGGTGAACGTAACCAAGTTTAGGTGAGATTCTAGCCCCATTCCTTGTTATGTTTTCGGGGCTGTGTGCATACTCGATGTGATAGTTAATACAGTTTCCTTAAATGGTACGTGTATGCCATGTATGATTTGTACGTTATTTATGTGTGTCTTAAATGTGAATGAAAGCGTGTCGGTGCGTGAACGATCTTCGGATATTGCATGTACTGCCAGGTGATGGTTTAGGATATGATTGTTGTATATGATGGATGAATGATGTATGTACGTTTAAACCTTACTACTATAAATATAGAAAGGAATGGCATGATAATAGGGAAGAAAAGCAGACCGGACCCTAATAATATCCGAGGATGGAGGGTACCGGACCCTAATAATATCCGAGGATAGAGGGTTCCGGACCCTAATAATATCCGAGGAAGAAGGGAGACCAGACCGTAATAATATCCGAGGATGGAGGGTACCGGGCCCTAATAATATCCGAGGTATGTAGGGCGAAATGCTCTTTATAATGTAAGGTTAGTTATGGATATATATGGAAGAATGATGTACAGGTTATGTATGTTATGCGTACCTTCGGGCACGTATATGTGTATGTAAAGTAAGTTATGTGATCAACTAGAACTCACTCAGCGTAGCTGACTTTTAGTTTCCACGCAGGTGAGTAGATTGAGGCAATTCGCTTGATGAAGACACATGGCATGGAATTGAAGATACTGCATCCCAAGGAAATGTTATGATGTTTTGAGACTATGTGTTTATGTTTAAACTACTTGAATGTTTGATAAGACAAGATTTGTTGAATATGAAATATATTACGGGTGAAGTTTTAATATTCCGTGAAAGTTTTATTTAACTCTGATATTTAGATCTGTGTTTATGAGTAAATCCAACGTCCAATGTAGTGCACCGGTAATGGGGCCTTACAAAAAGTAGGCATGATAAGAGAGGTAAAATATCCAAGTTGGTTAGCCAATGTAATGGTAGTTTCTAAGAAAAACGGAAAGTGGAGTGTATGTTTCTATTTTACTGATTTAAACAAGGCATTTCCCAAGGATCCTTTCCCCTTACCAAACATCGACTCCATGGTGGATACTAAGGCAGGACATGAAATGCTCACCTTTATGAGTGCTTCCTCTGGATTTCAACAAATTCAGATGGAACCGTGACATTCGCCAATTTCGGGTCCTATTTGTATTAGTTTTTGTATTCATTTATCATGTAAACCCGACCCGTTTGTAACCCGAACATTTCAATATATAAAATATTGGATTTTTTTTGGTCATTTAAAATATATAAAATATATAAAATATTGGATTTTATATTTGTTTTAGTATGCATTGTTTAACCATTTAAACATACCCATTTACATGCAAACACGAAAGAGAACTTTGCAAAGGAACTTTGACCCTTACCCTATATATACACACCCATCTTCTTCATTTTACACTTGCTCATCTCTAAATTCTCTCTCAAAACTCCATAGATTCAAGGTTGTATCTTTATGTTCTTGAAGGTTTGACTTCCATATGTCAAACCGAGTTTAATCATTCATTATAACTTGTTTATCTAACCTTACTACCACTTGATTATGGTGGTACAACATATGTATAATACACACCCCTTGTTACCTTCGGTAGTTACTTCTCCGACTCCGTTTGGTTAAGTTTCGGACTTCGTAACGCAAGGCTTCATTTAGGACTTTCGTGGTCCTTGATATATATATACATATATAACTTGTTGCACATACTAACCATGAGTATCTTCTACTCTTTTTAGTGTTTGTGTCATATTTATGAAGTTTCATGATGAGCTTAGGGGTCACCCTAGCTCAAATCTGGATCGAACGAGATGAAAAACGGTGGAAAACGAGTGAGATCTCATTTTTCCGGAGAAATCACGGTTCTTCGGCGACGACGGTGCCGGAAATGCGGAGTCGGAAAGGAGGCGGTACGAGGTTAACGAAATGTCAGGTAATGTTTCGGACATTCTCCGACCTAACCCTAATTCGTTACGCGAACATAATGAATTAACCCCTGGTTCGTTAAGCCAATTCGCTACGGAAGAATAACGAACTAGCTTCATTCGCTAACTAATTCGTTAAGCAATTCGTGTGCCAATTCGTTTGTGAAAGAGTGACGAACTTTCCCCAGTTCGTTAAGTCCAATTCGTTATGAAGGGTTCAGTTCGCTATGAAGTTCAATTCGTTAACCAGACCAAACGAATGAGGTCCAATTCGTTACAAGACCCAGTTCGTTATGATAGTCAATTGGTTAAGGACTGAGTAATGAACTGGAAGTTAAATAAAATGACTAAACAGTCCCTGGATTTAGAAAAGATTGATTTAATTACAAATAAGCCCTTGAACCCTGCTAAACCTGGACAGAACAGCTCGACCCCAGCCAGGGGCTTTGCCCCTTGGACCCTGCTAGGGGCTGCCGCTCCTAGACCCCGCTGCAAGGAGCGCTGCCCCCGGACCCCCCGTTCGTTGTGGGTAATAATTAAACTAGAAACACGATATGGGTAGTGATAGTTAAATTGATACGTGTAATTGATATACAGTTATTCGTGCACAACTCAAGAAAGGAATAACTATAAACAGTGAACGTAACCAAGTTTAGGTGAGATTCTAGCCCCATTCCTTGTTATGTTTTCGGGGCTATGTGCATACTCGATGTGATAGTTAATACAGTTGCCTTAAATGGTACGTGTATGCCATTTATGATTTGTACGTTATTTATGTGTGTCTTAAATGTGAATGAAAGCGTGTCGGTGCGTGAACGATCTTTGGATATTGCATGCACTGCCAGGTGATGGTTAAGGATATGATTGTTGTATATGATGGATGAATGATGTATGTACGTATGAAACTTACAACTATACATATAGAAAGGTATGGCATGATAATAGGGAAGAAAAGGAGTCCGGACCCTAATAATATCCAAGGATGGAGGGTACCAGACCCTAATAATATCCGAGGATGAAGGGAGACCGGACCCTAATAATATCCGAGGATGGAGGGTACCGGACCCTAATAATATCCGAGGTATGTAGGGCGAAATGCTCTTTATAATGTAAGGTTAGTTATGAATATATACGGAAGAATGATGCACATGTTATGTATGTAATGCGTACCTTCGGGCACGTATATGTGTATGTAAAGTAAGTTATGTAATCAACTAGAACCCACTCAGCGTAGCTAACTTTTAGTTTGCACGAAGGTGAGTAGATTGAGGCAATTCGCTTGATGAAGACACATGGCATGGAATTGAAGATACTGCATCCCAAGGAAATGTTATGATGTTTTGAGACTATGTGTTTATGTTTAAACTACTTGAATGTTTGATAAGACAAGATTTGTTGAATATGAAATATATTACGGGTGAAGTTTTAATATTCCGTGAAAGTTTTATTTAACTCTGATATTTAGAACTGTGTTTATGAGTAAATCCAACGTCCAATGTAGTGCACCGGTAATGGGTCCTTACACAAAGTAGGTATGATAAGAGAGGTAAAATATACCAAGATGGTTAGCCAATGTAATGGTAGTTTCTAAGAAAAATGGAAAGTGGAGAGTATGTTTCGATTTTACTGATTTAAACAAGGCATGTCCCAAGGATCCTTTCCCCTTACCAAACATCGACTCCATGGTGGATACTATGGCAGGACATGAAATGCTCACTTTTATGGGGGCTTCCTCTGGATTTCAACAAATTCAGATGGAACCGTGACATTCGCCAATTTCGGGTCCTATTTGTATTAGTTTTTGTATTCGTTTATCATGTAAACCCGACCCGTTTGTAACCCGAACATAAATATTGGATTTTTTTTGGTCATTTAAAATATATAAAATATATAAAATATTCGATTTTATATTTGTTTTAGTATGCATTGTTTGACCATTTAAACATACCCATTTACATGCAAACATGAAAGAGAACTTTGCAAAGGAACTTTGACCCTTACCCTATATATACAAACCCATCTTCTTCATTTTACACTTGCTCATCTCCAAATTCTCTCTCAAAACTCCATAGATTGAAGGTTGTTATTTTTTTTATATTCTTGGAGGTTTGACTTCCAAATGTCAACCGAGTTTAATCATTCATTATAATTTGTTTATCTAACCTTACTAAAACTTGATTATGGTGGTTCAACATATATATAATACACACCCCTTGTTACCTTTGGTAGTTACTTCTCCGACTCCGGTTGGTTAAGTTTCGGACTTAGTAAGGCAAGGCTTCATGTAGGACTTTCGTGGTCCTTGATATATATACACTTATATAACTTGTTGCACATACTAACCATGAGTATCTTCTACTCTTTTTGGTGTTTTTGTCATATTTATGAAGTTTCATGATGAGCTTAGGGGTTACCCTAGCTCAGATCTGGATCGAACGAGACGAAAAACGGTGGAAAACGAGTGAGATCTCATTTTTCATGTGAAATCACGGTTTTCTGGCGACGACGGTGCTGGAAATGCGGTGTCGGAAAGGAGGCGGTACGAGGTTAACGAAATGTCAGAGAATGTTTCTGACATTCTCCGACCTAACCCTAATTCGTTACGGGAACATAACGAATTAACCCCTGGTTCGTTAAGCCAATTCGCTATGGAAGAATAACGAAGTAGCTTAATTCGCTAACTAATTCGTTAAGCAATTCGTGTGCCAATTCGTTAGTGAAAGAGTGACCAAATTTCCCCAGTTCGTTAAGTCCAATTCGTTATGAATGGTTCAGTTCGCTATGAAATTCAATTCGTTAACCAGACCAAACGAATGAGGTCCAATTTGTTACAAGAACCAGTTCGTTATGATAGTCAATTGGTTAAGGACTGAGTAATGAACTGAAGTTTAATAAAATGACTAAACAGTCCCTGGATTAGAAAAGATTGATTTAATTACAAATAAGCCCTTGAACCCTGCTTAACTTGGACAGAACAGCTCGACCCTAGCCAGGGGCTTTTCCCCTTAGACCCTGCTAGGGGCTGCCGCCCCTAGACCCCGCTGCAAGGGGCGCTGCCCACAGACCCCCCGTTCGTTGTGGGTAATAATTAAACTAGAAACACGATATGGGTAGTGATAGTTAAATTGATACGTGTAATTGTTATACAGTTAGTCGTGCACAACTCAAGAAAGGAATAACCATAAACGGTGAACGTAACCAAGTTTAGGTGAGATTCTAGCCCCATTCCTTGTTATGTTTTCGGGGCTGTGTGCATACTCGATGTGATAGTTAATACAGTTTCCTTAAATGGTACGTGTATGCCATGTATGATTTGTACGTTATTTATGTGTGTCTTAAATGTGAATGAAAGCGTGTCGGTGCGTGAACGATCTTCGGATATTGCATGTACTGCCAGGTGATGGTTTAGGATATGATTGTTGTATATGATGGATGAATGATGTATGTACGTTTAAACCTTACTACTATAAATATAGAAAGGAATGGCATGATAATAGGGAAGAAAAGCAGACCGGACCCTAATAATATCCGAGGATGGAGGGTACCGGACCCTAATAATATCCGAGGATAGAGGGTTCCGGACCCTAATAATATCCGAGGAAGAAGGGAGACCAGACCGTAATAATATCCGAGGATGGAGGGTACCGGGCCCTAATAATATCCGAGGTATGTAGGGCGAAATGCTCTTTATAATGTAAGGTTAGTTATGGATATATATGGAAGAATGATGTACAGGTTATGTATGTTATGCGTACCTTCGGGCACGTATATGTGTATGTAAAGTAAGTTATGTGATCAACTAGAACTCACTCAGCGTAGCTGACTTTTAGTTTCCACGCAGGTGAGTAGATTGAGGCAATTCGCTTGATGAAGACACATGGCATGGAATTGAAGATACTGCATCCCAAGGAAATGTTATGATGTTTTGAGACTATGTGTTTATGTTTAAACTACTTGAATGTTTGATAAGACAAGATTTGTTGAATATGAAATATATTACGGGTGAAGTTTTAATATTCCGTGAAAGTTTTATTTAACTCTGATATTTAGATCTGTGTTTATGAGTAAATCCAACGTCCAATGTAGTGCACCGGTAATGGGGCCTTACAAAAAGTAGGCATGATAAGAGAGGTAAAATATCCAAGTTGGTTAGCCAATGTAATGGTAGTTTCTAAGAAAAACGGAAAGTGGAGTGTATGTTTCTATTTTACTGATTTAAACAAGGCATTTCCCAAGGATCCTTTCCCCTTACCAAACATCGACTCCATGGTGGATACTAAGGCAGGACATGAAATGCTCACCTTTATGAGTGCTTCCTCTGGATTTCAACAAATTCAGATGGAACCGTGACATTCGCCAATTTCGGGTCCTATTTGTATTAGTTTTTGTATTCATTTATCATGTAAACCCGACCCGTTTGTAACCCGAACATTTCAATATATAAAATATTGGATTTTTTTTGGTCATTTAAAATATATAAAATATATAAAATATTGGATTTTATATTTGTTTTAGTATGCATTGTTTAACCATTTAAACATACCCATTTACATGCAAACACGAAAGAGAACTTTGCAAAGGAACTTTGACCCTTACCCTATATATACACACCCATCTTCTTCATTTTACACTTGCTCATCTCTAAATTCTCTCTCAAAACTCCATAGATTCAAGGTTGTATCTTTATGTTCTTGAAGGTTTGACTTCCATATGTCAAACCGAGTTTAATCATTCATTATAACTTGTTTATCTAACCTTACTACCACTTGATTATGGTGGTACAACATATGTATAATACACACCCCTTGTTACCTTCGGTAGTTACTTCTCCGACTCCGTTTGGTTAAGTTTCGGACTTCGTAACGCAAGGCTTCATTTAGGACTTTCGTGGTCCTTGATATATATATACATATATAACTTGTTGCACATACTAACCATGAGTATCTTCTACTCTTTTTAGTGTTTGTGTCATATTTATGAAGTTTCATGATGAGCTTAGGGGTCACCCTAGCTCAAATCTGGATCGAACGAGATGAAAAACGGTGGAAAACGAGTGAGATCTCATTTTTCCGGAGAAATCACGGTTCTTCGGCGACGACGGTGCCGGAAATGCGGAGTCGGAAAGGAGGCGGTACGAGGTTAACGAAATGTCAGGTAATGTTTCGGACATTCTCCGACCTAACCCTAATTCGTTACGCGAACATAATGAATTAACCCCTGGTTCGTTAAGCCAATTCGCTACGGAAGAATAACGAACTAGCTTCATTCGCTAACTAATTCGTTAAGCAATTCGTGTGCCAATTCGTTTGTGAAAGAGTGACGAACTTTCCCCAGTTCGTTAAGTCCAATTCGTTATGAAGGGTTCAGTTCGCTATGAAGTTCAATTCGTTAACCAGACCAAACGAATGAGGTCCAATTCGTTACAAGACCCAGTTCGTTATGATAGTCAATTGGTTAAGGACTGAGTAATGAACTGGAAGTTAAATAAAATGACTAAACAGTCCCTGGATTTAGAAAAGATTGATTTAATTACAAATAAGCCCTTGAACCCTGCTAAACCTGGACAGAACAGCTCGACCCCAGCCAGGGGCTTTGCCCCTTGGACCCTGCTAGGGGCTGCCGCTCCTAGACCCCGCTGCAAGGAGCGCTGCCCCCGGACCCCCCGTTCGTTGTGGGTAATAATTAAACTAGAAACACGATATGGGTAGTGATAGTTAAATTGATACGTGTAATTGATATACAGTTATTCGTGCACAACTCAAGAAAGGAATAACTATAAACAGTGAACGTAACCAAGTTTAGGTGAGATTCTAGCCCCATTCCTTGTTATGTTTTCGGGGCTATGTGCATACTCGATGTGATAGTTAATACAGTTGCCTTAAATGGTACGTGTATGCCATTTATGATTTGTACGTTATTTATGTGTGTCTTAAATGTGAATGAAAGCGTGTCGGTGCGTGAACGATCTTTGGATATTGCATGCACTGCCAGGTGATGGTTAAGGATATGATTGTTGTATATGATGGATGAATGATGTATGTACGTATGAAACTTACAACTATACATATAGAAAGGTATGGCATGATAATAGGGAAGAAAAGGAGTCCGGACCCTAATAATATCCAAGGATGGAGGGTACCAGACCCTAATAATATCCGAGGATGAAGGGAGACCGGACCCTAATAATATCCGAGGATGGAGGGTACCGGACCCTAATAATATCCGAGGTATGTAGGGCGAAATGCTCTTTATAATGTAAGGTTAGTTATGAATATATACGGAAGAATGATGCACATGTTATGTATGTAATGCGTACCTTCGGGCACGTATATGTGTATGTAAAGTAAGTTATGTAATCAACTAGAACCCACTCAGCGTAGCTAACTTTTAGTTTGCACGAAGGTGAGTAGATTGAGGCAATTCGCTTGATGAAGACACATGGCATGGAATTGAAGATACTGCATCTCAAGGAAATGTTATGATGTTTTGAGACTATGTGTTTATGTTTAAACTACTTGAATGTTTGATAAGACAAGATTTGTTGAATATGAAATATATTACGGGTGAAGTTTAAATATTCCGTGAAAGTTTTATTTAACTCTGATATTTAGAACTGTGTTTATGAGTAAATCCAACGTCCAGTGTAGTGCACCGGTAATGGGGCCTTACAAAAAGTAGGTATGATAAGAGAGGTAAAATATCCAAGATGGTTAGCCAATGTAATTGTAGTTTCTAAGAAAAATGAAAAGTGGAGAGTATGTTTCGATTTTACTGATTTAAACAAGGCATGTCCTAAAGATCCTTTCCCCTTACCAAACATCGACTCCATGGTGGATTCTATGGCAGGACATGAAATGCTCACTTTTATGGGTTTTTCCTCTGGATTTCAACAAATTCAGATGGAACCGTGACATTCGCCAATTTCGAGTCCTATTTGTATTAGTTTTTGTATTCGTTTATCATGTAAACCCGACCCGTTTGTAACCCGAACATTTCAAATATATAAAATATTGGATTTTTTTTGGTCATTTAAAATATAAAAAATATATAAAATATTGGATTTTATATTTGTTTTAGTATGCATTGTATGACCATTTAAACATACCCATTTATATGCAAACATGAAAGAGAACTTTGCAAAGGAACTTTGACCCTTACCCTATATATACACACCCATCTTCTTCATTTTACACTTGCTCATCTCTAAATTCTCTCTCAAAACTCCATAGATTCAAGGTTGTTATTTTCTTTATGTTCTTGAAGGTTTGACTTCCAAATGTCAAACCGAGTTTAATCATTCATTATAACTTGTTCATCTAACCTTACTAACACTTGATTATGGTGGTACAACATATATATAATACACACCCCTTGTTACCTTTGGTAGTTATTTCTCCGACTCCGGTTGGTTAAGTTTCAGATTTCGTAAGGCAAGGCTTCATGTAGGACTTTCTTGGTCCTTGATATATATACACTTATATAACTTGTTGCACATACTAACCATGAGTATCTTCTACTCTTTGTATTTTGTTTGTCATATTTATGAAGTTCCCTGCTATGTTTTGTTGTATTTGTCTTATGAATATTGTTATGTGACATTTTCGATGTTGTGAAATGAAATGAGTTTATTAAATATTGTCGGTTTAAATAGTGTCATGTGCGTATGGGCAATCGTTACACCTAGGCATGTTCCGCCGCCTTTGGTCGGGGTGTGACAGGAACCATCTGATCAAGAGGATACAACATTCATGACTCCTACCGGCATATATTGTTATATTGCTATGCCGTTCGGACTAATAAATGCAGGGGAACCATACCAAAGATCGGTCAACATGATGTTCAAGGATCAGCAAGGAAAGACCACGGAAGTCTACATAAATGACGTGGTAGTGAAGTCAAAGAAGGCTTAGGATAATCTCAAAGATATTGAAGAAGCATTCAACATCCTTGATCTATACACTAAGATGCTAAACCCATCAAAGTGCCATTTTGGTGTCAAGGCTGGGAAATTCCTAGGATATATGGTGACTAAAAGGGGAGTAGAAGCAAGTCCTGAGCATATTGAAGCAATAATCAATTTAAAGTCTCCGGAGAATGCTACAGATGTCCAAAGACTGATGAGAAGGATAGCTGTTCTGAACAGATTCATTTCCAAATCTTTAGAGAAGTGCAAGTACTTCTATGATATCTTTAGGAAGAATAAGAAGTTTGAATGGACTTAAAAGCATGAAGATGCGCTGAAGGCTCTTAAGGATTATCTATCCTCAGCACCAGCCTTGATGAAACCAATAGATGGTGAACCGTTGTCCTTATACTTAGCCATTTCAGGTAATGCGGTCAGTGCTGTCTTAGCCAAGGATTATGAAGGTCAAAAACATCCGGTATATTATGTAAGTAAAAGCCTCTCAGATGCCGAGGTCAAGTATTCTCACCTTGAGAAATTAATTCTTGCTTTAATTATGGCCTCAACTAAGTTGAGATATTATTTTGAAACTCATACTATTATCGTAAGGACTACCTATCCTTTTAAGAATGTGCTTAGAAAAACAATAGTGTCAGTTAAGAAAGGAAAGTGGGCTGAGGAACTTCCTTATGTTCTTTGGGCTGATATAACAACACCCAAGAATGCAACATGCTTTTCAAAATACAACTAACCCCGCAAATGGAAAGCTAGCACCTAAATGGCGAGGACCCTACTAGATTGAATTAGAAGCAGGAAAAGGGGCATACCATCTACTTACCATGGAAGGTGACCGACTTCTAAGAGCATGGAATACTATCCATCTTAAGAAATACTTCGTTTGATCAGGATCAAGGATCCTAAAGTTGGCAAAATTTTATTTTATCATTTAAGTGACAAATATTAATTGTTTTGGTCAAAAATCGGCAAAGGATAATATAACCAAACTAGTTAGGTGAGGTCTAGTGCTAATTTGATGATAATAATAATGAAACAATTGCAAGTACAAACAGGAGGATTTGTTACGAGGAAAAGCCCTTGATCTTGTTTGGATCGCCGACACAAAAACCCCGGGTGATGACAATTTTCTATCACCTATTTATTTATCAAGAAGTCGCGTTACAAAGGTGGAGATCACGATCAGTATGACAATGAATGCTTAGCGTAAGTGCTGTGCTTAGAGGGAATTGTCAGTAATGTTAGAGTGTGCGAGAGTGTAAGTGTGTTCCTAGCTGATCAATGATCTCATTATAAATACAAATAACAACCAACAAGATTTCCTATAATCACGCCACTCTTCCCACTAGCCGTTCTCTTCTCTTTGACCACGTGCGGGAGTCGTCCAGTAGCGCTAAAATAGAGTGACCAAGTCGTCTAGCCGTTATATCTAACAAACACAACAGCACTAAAACACAGTTATTAGTAAATATGTAATACCAAGGATCCTTAATCCTTTGCAACCTTGAACATATATTAAGGATAATTTATCCATAAGTCACTCAAGGATAGAGGATCCTCAGCAGAAATTCTATGCCCTAACAATTGCTCTCAAAATGGCGGGTGTTTATGTGACGCAACTGTCATTTTGAAATTTAAATCCCTGCAAAAGATAAAACGATTAGACGGTTTTCAGGTACTTTTATTATTGTTAACACTTATTATCACTTCTAGCCGCCTATATATGCGATCATGACAATCCTTTTATAACCACACAATCCGGTAGCCGAACAAGTATCCTCTTTCTTTCTCTTTCTTTTCTTCATCTAATATTCTGAAAGAAAATGTCTACCGCTTCTTCTTCTTCTACCGACCATTCTAAGCATTCCGATAATTCTGATCAATCCGATTTATTGGAAATGCAGTCTCAAAATCTTATAACCAACCCATCCATGGAGATCTACAAGTTTACTGATCCCGAAATCGACGAACTCTGCCCACTGTTCCCGCTAGAAACCGTTTTCCAACCGTTTGATTCTCTGATTCGATGCAATATTTACTCAAAGATCTGGGTCTGCTTCCCCGTTTGCCCCTTCCTTATCGGCTATACGTATCCATTCCCCTCTTTGAGACCACCGGGATGTCTTATATCCAAGCCATGCTGATGATTTGGAAGGTTTTGCGTACTGTTGAGAGATTGATAGAGGAGGAAAGCATTGAGTTTATTGTTCCGGAGTTGTCATACCTTTACAGTTTAACCACCTATGGTTCAAACCGGTTCATCCTGAAGTCTAAACCTAGGCAGCCCACTCCAATTTCTAAAGTAACCCAGAATGGTTCTCTTTGGAGGAACCAGTTTTTCTTCGTTAAGTGAAACCCCATCCCTGGTGGGGTCGATTTACCTTTAAAATGGGTTAGAAAGTGTAGGATCCCAGATCCTTGAAAAAAGGAACGATTTAGGATAAGTGATCCTTCTTCTAACTATCTTTTTCTTGTTTATATTTCTTGCAGTGGATAACTTTGCGTCCTTAGCGAATTTACCTGGTACAAAAGATAAAGCAAAAATATTTCTTGCCCTGGATTCCGAAGTCCGAACTTTCCAGGCCAAATTTTTTGAGGCCTTTTGCGAAATCTCCTCGGATTTCAACATGTCAAGTAAGTTTTGTATTTGTATAATAGAATAAACAAAAATAAAGTAGTTATCTGTTTCTTGTCTTCTATAGGTGCTCAAAAGTCTCACAAATCCGTCAGCAAGTTTCTTTGGAGGACATTAATAGTCTAATCACTCCTCAAACCGTCAAGAAAGAATCTTTAAAGGCAACCATCACTTCCGAGCCAAGGACCACAACCACTAGAGTTAAATCGGCAGCTTCCAAGAGGAAAAGATCCTCAGAGCCTAAGACTCATTTCGATATGAACATTGCTGTAAGTATCCTTTATCTTGGTATCTTTAATTTGATGATCCAGTATTCTTCCAACTTTTGCACAATTAATTAGTACAGGCCGTGAATGCTTCCAAGGATCATTATGGTAAGATCGTGAGCCAGGTGAGTGACAACCTTACTGGAATGGGGAGTGTAGCAATGGCAAAGGACAAAACTATAGCCCCGCTCTCCAAGGACAAGAAGCAGTTGGAGGATCTGCTATCTACCATGGAAGCTCAACACCAAGAGGAGGTGAAGCAAGCCACTGAGGAAGCGAAGATGTGGGCTGCAAGATCAGTGTTGCAGGCTCGAATCAAGTTGGTTGCGGAAGCTACTGAATCCTGCTTTCGATAGATCGGCTTGGAATGTGGAAAAGTGGAAGCAGGCCTTGGTGGAGCTCGGTGGTGAGGAGGATACTATGATGGCTGAAGGAAACGAGGTTGGGACAAGCAGGGCGAAGGATGCGGTTGAGACTGAAGAAGGAAAGACAACAACAGACAGTGAAGAGGCTGCTTGAATGGGCGAATATTGAAGATAAGGCCCGAGCCCGTTTTCTTTTTATTTTGATGATGTTTTTATGGATAATGCATAATGGTTTGTAACAGACAATAGTAACTAGAATGACGGATCCCTGATCCTTAAGACAATTTCCAGGGGTAACAAAGGTGGATGGATCCTCTGTTTGTGGTGATGAAGCCTTTGATGCCCCTGTTTTATCTTCATGCACTCTTTTAAACAATTAGTAGTTACTTACTTTAGCCTGGATGGATGGTCCATGTTTAAATGGTGAAGTCCGGGTTAGCCTTTGTAATATTAAGTAAGTTTTAATAAACAATATCTCTTAACTATTTATGTGTTGTTTGTTATGCTGAAAGTTAATTAGATATAGTCTTAGTCTTAGTCTTGTTAAAGTTTTAAGAAATATCTTTAAGTAAAAAGTCTTTAAAATAGAATATCCTTGTAAAAACTATATTAAGGATCTTAAATCCTTACAAGAGAGAGTTAATAAAAGAATTTATCTAAGTAAATGTAAATTGATATGTAGAAATCATACCATATGGTCTAATTAGACCTAAGTTACCATAAGTATCAATCCTTCTATGATCTTTGTAACATAATTTAAGGATCTTGAATCCATAGATGTCGATCCTTCAGTGAACTTTGTAATCGAACTTAGGATACCTGATGCAAACAACTTATGAAATTAACTGGGATTAAACCCAACAAACTAGGGACAATCCCATAAAATAAACTGGAGACAAGCTCGTGCAACTGGGGACTAGCCCGTGTAACTGGGGACAAGCCAGTGAACTGGGACAAGCCCAAACTGGGGACAAGCCCCAAAACTGTGGACAAGCCCAAAAACTGGGGACACGCCCAATAATACGGATGTTAACTAGGGATTCGCCCAAACCGGGATTTAGCCCAAACGTGAGATAACATGAAAATTTTATAAACGGGTGGTATGGTACGTTTACCATAAATCGTAGGATCCTTCATATAGTCGAAGACAACGAAATTGTCAGCAACTAAGCGTGTACTGGTCCCGCTGCCCCGGACTATACGTTGGATAGCGTGCGCTCCTGGCGAGAGTGTAGAAAATCCAATTTATAAGTGTTAGGGTATGAATTTTATGCTGAGGATCCTTAATCCTTAACTATCTTATGGATAGATTATCCTCGAGATATGTATTAGGTTATGAAGGATCAACGATCCTTGTATTATTTGTTTACTAATGATTGCGTTTAGTATGGTGATGTGTTAGATATGTATAACAACTTTAAGATCCAGTCTACATTGATCCTCCTGGAGAGTTCTTTAGTTGAAGTCTGGATCCGGGATCCTTAATCATCATAACTATTAATGGATGAATTTCGTATGAAGACTGACGTTTAAATAACAACAACAGCTCCTAGACCTAGTCCACCACTTAATTCGTTAATAAACGGCTATTAGCACGTGGTCAAAGAGCACAATGATGAAGAGTGGAAGACTAGCGGATTTATAGGATATAGTTGTTAGTTAGTTACTTGTTCTTTCTCTTTATATATTGAGCTGTGATCAACATTAGAAACACACACGTTCACATATATCCTAGCTACTAAGTTATATGTAATCACGCACACATAGCATTCATTGTATCTGTTGATCAACAACTCCAACCTTTGTACCACCTTTTTTGATTAATAAAGTGGTGATAGACGATTTGTCATCACCCGGGGTTTTTGTGCCAGCGATCCGAACCAGATCAAGGGCTTTTCCTCATAACAAATCCTTTTGTTTGCGTTTGTAATCGATACATACTTGTTTTTATCACCTTAGCACTAATCCTCACTAAATGAATTTGGATACATTATCCTTAGCAGATTTCTATCCAGAACAATTTGGCGCCCATCGTGGGGCAATTGGTGCTATAATCCATATTATTCCTATCATTTTCAACCTTCTCATACCCATATCACCATCAATGGCCTCTCAATCAACCTCTGCTTTGTCAACTATGCCATCTTCGGTTTCTCTCTCATCAAGAACTTTGCCGCCGATGCCTCCGCCAATCACGGGAGCACCAAGGCTGCTGCTGCTGGAAGAAAGACGCAATTACCAGTCTTCCAGAGCTCGAAAACCGCTGCTACTGCGCCGGTGGTTAATACTAACAATGATGTTTCATCTATGTTTTCGCAGGTTAAAGCATATATGGAGCAGCATAACAAGACCAACCAGAGGATCTTTCGTGAGATAGAAGATCTCAAGAAGACTAAGAGGCCAGCGAAGGATCACAATCCCCTGATACCCAGGATGCTGGATTTCACCAGTCCAGGATCCATGGCTCAGTTCACTCAAGGATCATCTATCATTCAACAAGGGTCCATGGGTCAACAGACTCAAGGATCCTCACTGTTTCATCCAGGATCATATATCCTTCAACAAGGGTCTATGGGTCAGCAAACTCAAGGATCCTCATACTTCCAGCAAGGATCATCTATCCTTCAACAAGGGTCCGTGGGTCAGCAAACTCAAGGATCCACAAACTTCCGACAAGGATCACCCATCCTTCAACCAGGATCCTCTGGATTATATCTTCAAGGATCCTATAAATCCTAACCTCAAGGATCCTTCTATCAGAATCAAGGATCCTCAGGAGTCCAACATCAACAATCTTCTAAAGTCCATGAAGGAGATTTCATTCCCATGCAGACTATCGCGTCGGGTGGTCCAACTCCTATCGCTGACTCTTCTTATCCCAGATACTCATCCGAGATGCCAACCTTCGCCTAGCAAAGAGGTAATTTTTATGATCCTTTATCCTTAGATGCTAACCGTGGTTCCATGCAGGATGCAGGTATCAACCAAGCTATGGCCAAGGAGCTACAGAAGCTCAATGATATGATATCCAGTGTTCCCGGGGTGATACGACCAATTCCCGAGATACCTGAGGGGAGCCACAACTTATCCTGATTTTCTCCGCCTATCTGTGATGCTGAAATCCCGAAGCGATTCCAAACTCCCAACATGAAGACTTATGATGGAACCACTGATCCTGAAGAACATGTGGCACAATACAGAGAAAGGATGGAGATCAACCCCATTCCAGAGAGACTCATGGAAGCCTGCTTGTGTAAAGGCTTTGGATCCACACTGACTGGATCAGCATTAAAATGGCTGCTAAGTCTTCCTCCCTTTTCAATTACTTCTTTTTCACATTTAGTTAACTTGTTAAACAGTCAATTTTCCTTTAGCAGGAAATTTGAGATGTTAACTAGTGATTTATACCGAGTTGTCCAACCAAGTGATGAATCCTTTAGGGATTTCGTCACGAGGTTCGGCAGGGAAGCTCTGGAAATCCCTAATCATGACATTGCTACTGCTGTTGAAGCCTTCAATATGGGACTTCAGAGGGGCTCCCCCTTTTATGATGATCTTGTGATGACACCTTGCAGGTCTCTAGATGAAGTAAGGAACAGAGCACTAAGATTTATACGGCGGGAAGATGACAAAAGGATCCCAGAAAGATTGGGGGCTTAGACAAAATAGGAATCCCCTGACAAGAATAAAGGATCCTCAAACAGGAACAACAACTCAAAGCCGTACAACAAGTTCAACAATCAAAATGTATGAGCAATCGAAGAAGGAGATGATGATGAAGACTATCCCTGCATCTCCGAGTATTGTTTCTCCGTAGATACCCATGGCTTGATTTGTGCCATGAAGGATCTTGGGGAGAAAGCAAGGTGGCCCCAAAAGAATGAGAAGACGACTACTTTCAAAGACAAGTCTAAGTGGTGTGCCTTCCACGAAGATTTTGGCCACATGACAGACGAATGCATTGGCTTATGGAGGGAAATCGAATACCTCCTGAGCAAGTGTCACTTTAAAGAACTCTTGGGAAGGAAGAAATCCAGGATCCAAGATCTTGAAGATCCTCCACAAAAAGCAACGCCACAATCACCAAATGCTTACGTGATCAACTTCGTCTCCAGAGACTATGACATATTTCAAACATCTTACCCTAAAGATGAATTCAAGTTGGACGATGAGAGAAGGCCAATCATCCCTACTACTCGAATAACTGATGAAAGAATATTCTTCGATTCGAGTATCCAGGATCCTCACCAGGATGAACAGGACGTACAAATGTTCAATTTCCTCTCCGAAGGATCCGACATATGTGGAACTTCCTTCTCTGCAGCAAAAAGGCTCGCCAAAGAAATCAAGTTGGATAACTGGGATCGACCAATAGTATCCACCACTTTAACGACAGACAAAAGGATCTTCTTCGATGAGGAAGACAAACTAAACATCCAGGATCCTCACCATGACGGTTTAATTATTACTTTATTTATTGCTAACCACTATGTACGCAGGATCATAGTGGACGGTGGAAGCTCGGTCAACATCTTCCAGCATGATGTCCTTAAGAATATGAACATTCCAGATTCCGAGATCGTTTCCAGAACATCACTGCTAGTTGGTTTCAGCGGGAGAAACCAAGAAGACATTGGGGGACATCAACCTCCCAATTTATATTGAAGGGTTAAATTCATATAAAAAATTATGTGTAATTGATAACCTTTTTTGTTGCAATGTTATTTTTGGTAGTCCCTGGCTCCATGGGATGAAGGCAGTGGCCTCAACTTACCACCAATGCATCAAACTACCTACCCCATGGGGAGTCGTGAAGATAGTTGGTGATCAGGCAGAGGCCAGGAACTATTATTCCTCATCAATGAAGCCAACAGCCAAACAAAATATAGCATAGAAACCACAACAACATCCTAGGGACGTACTGGAAGCTCGGGAGAATGATTTAAAGGAAGTATCCTTGGACCCCAAGGATCCAGACGTAAAGGTGTTCCTAGGATCCAGTATCCCCGATGATATTGAGAAGGATATCATATCCTTCCTAAAACGAAGAAAATCCACGTTTGCCTTCAAACATTCAGACATGACAGGTATTTCAAAGGAGGTAATCACTCATAAGCTCGGCCTTGATTTATCTATTAAACCCATCCATCAGAAGCGAAGGAAATTCGCTCATGAGAGGAACAAGATCATACAAGAAGAAGTTGAAAACTTCTTAAGGCCAGTATGATCAGAGAGGTTCAATATCCTCGATGGTTGGCTAATGTGGTTGTAGTTTCAAAAAAGAACGGAAAGTGGAGGGTATGCATTGATTTTACAAATTTAAACAAGGCATGTCCCAAGGATCCTTTCTCGTTACCACATATAGACTCCATGGTGGATGCAACGGCTGGACATGAAATGCTTACCTTCATGGATGCTTCCTCTGGATTTCAACAAATTCAGATGGAACCATCTGATTAGGAGGATACTGCATTCATGACTCCTACCGGCATATATTTTTATATTACTATGCCATTTGGACTAAGAAATGCAGGGGCAACATATCAAAGACTGGTCAACATGATGTTCAAGGATCAATTAGGCAAAACCATGGAAGTGTATATAGACGACATGGTGGTGAAGTCAAAGAAGACTGAGGATCACCTCAGGGATCTTTAAGAAGCATTCAATATCCTTGACCAGTATAATATGAAACTGAATCCGTCAAAATGTCACTTTGGTGTTAAGGCTGGAAAGTTTCTGGGATACATGGTGACTAAAAGAGGAATTGAAGCAAGCCCAGAGCAGATTGAAGCCATCATCAACCTAAAGTCTCCTGTAATGCCAAGGATGTCCAAAGACTCACGGGAAGAATTGCCGCTCTCAATAGGCTCATCTCAAGATCCTCCGAGAAATGCAAAGACTTCTATGACATTCTTAGAAAAAATAAGAAGTTTGAATGGACGGAAAAGAATGAGGCTGCGCTTAAATCCTTAAAGGATTACTTATCCTCGGCTCCAGCTCTAATGAAGCCCGTGGATGGAGAATCCTTGTATCTATATCTAGCAGTTACAGGTGTTGGTACATGTTTGTCAGTAGTTCATAGTCTAGTATTTGTTATCGAGTCTGTAATATAGTTAATGGTTTGTTTATGTTTTGTTTTGTAAACTAGCGAAGTTATCAGCAAGTTCGCTATGGCGAACTTGCTGATTTAGCGAGGTTACTGACAACTTCGCCAGTGGCGAAGTTGTCGTGTTTAAATACACTGTTTCAGCCGAAACAGAAGAGGACGTGAGTTAGGGTTTTTGGTTACGCTTTGTTTCGTTTTGTTCTCTGTAACAGTGACCTACTGTCACGTGTTTAGTTATTCAATATAACGTGTTTACTTTAAAAAAAAAAAAAAAAAAAAAAAAAAAAAAAAAAAAAAAATCTGTTGGTACATGTTTGTCAGTAGTTCATAGTCTAGTATTTGTTATCGAGTCTGTAATATAGTTAATGGTTTGTTTATGTTTTAGATTGTGTAACTAGCGAAGTTGTCAACAAGTTCGCTCAGGCGAACTTGTTGAACAAGCGAAGTTGTCAACAAGTTCGCTCAGGCGAACTTGTTGAATATGCGAAGTTACAGACAACTTCGCCACAGGCGAAGTTGTCGAGTATATAAACTGTTTCAGCCGAAACAGTTTGAAGTTAAGCAGTTTAGGGTTTCAGTCAAGTGTTTGAGTTTAAGCAAACGTGTTTACTAGTTCCAGAGTCTGTATTAGTGACTACGAGTCACGTGTTTGGTTATTAATATAACGTGTTTGATTCTTTGCTCGTGTGATTCTATCTCTACACTCGTAACTACCTGCGCAGGGATTCCGCACCTGCGTTGTTAGCGATATCCCGTGTACGATCCGTCCAGGAACCTACAATTGGTATCAGAGCCATCGGCTCGATTGTGAGGTTCGGGATTTCACGCGGGTGTAGATTTCGTTTCATTTCGAGTGTTACCGGGACAAGTTTGTGGTGTTTTTGCTCTGTTTAGCTTCCTACCGGTGTGTTTAAGCTTTCAATCCATTGGAATCGTCGTTAAAATCCGTTTTCCAGATCTGCAGTTCATCAGGCGAAGTTGTAGTTCTTCTGGCGAAGTTATCATTATTCAGGCGAAGTTGCCGTCACTGAAATTAGGGTTTTGGCGAAGATATAAGGATTAGCGAAGTTAACCACAACTTCGCTTACCTCATAAGTTCGCCTTAGCGAAGTTACGAACAGGCGAAGTTGACTTTGGGCGAAGTTGACTTCTCGGCGAAGTTAAAAAAAAAAAAAAAAAAAAAAAAAAAAAAAAAAAAAAAAAAAAAAAAAAAAAGAGTCTGGAACGCCCGCTTACACGAAAATTTGCCCAAGCCATTTTTATCAGTCGGGAAGTCTTCAGAAAAAGTTTGGCAAAAATAAAATTTTTTTTTTTTTTTTTTTTCGACAAAATTTCCCGGAAATTTAAAAAAAAAAAAAAAAAAATAGTCTTCAAGAAGGATGTCATCAATCAACATCTCAGACTTAGTCAAAATGGAAGTCGAAGCGGGATCTGCTACTAAGGCCCCAAGATTGCTGAAAGTAACCGATTTTGTGGCGTGGAAGGATAGGTTCATTCAGTATATTAAATACCAGGATGCAAAGATGTGGGTGTGCATCCAGGATGGATATATTCCACCGTCAATGGAACACGAAGGTCGGGATGTGGTAAAGAAGTACAGCCAGATGGAGGAAGAAGAGAAAAAGATGTATGAGGCCGAGAGCAAGGCCCATGCTGCAATTACTATGGCTCTTCCTCAAGAGATTCTCCATACATTCAGGAAGTACACTTCTGCACGAGAGCTTTGGGATGCTCTTGAGAATAGATTCGAAGGGAACGCTGGTATTCGTGCCTCGAAGATTAAGCTATTAAAGACCCAGTTCTCTGTCTTCAAGTATTTGAAGAACGAATCGCTCGATGATATTATCACTCGATATTATCATCTAATGACGGAGCTGAACAACTATTCTATTGCTTACAGAGAGGAGGAAATAGTTGAGAAACTTCTCGATGCTCTCCCACCGAAGTGGGAAATGTACACTGTTCTAATGAGGGAAGACAAAGACTTTCCTAATTATGACTTGGAGACAGCAGTAAACAAGCTCAGAACCTTTGAGCTTAATATGGTTCGTAAAGAGACGCCAATGGATCAGGTTCAAGACCCTGGTATGTATGGTGCCAAAGTTAACTCAGGCTCAAGTTCGAAGCCTGAATCTGCTGCTTACTACTCCAAAGGAGAGTCAGGTTCTAACTCTTCTCATGAAGGGAATATGTCAGTAAACATGAACGGTGATGTTTGCTTTGTTGCTGGAGGATCAAGTGCTTCAAAACCTCAAGCATCCAAGAGTAGTTTCTCTCCCAGTGCTTCAAGCAATAACTACTCTAAGATGCCAATGAGTGTCAAATCTGCTGAAGAGCAGTTTGCACTCTATGCTTCGTTTATTGCTTCATATGAAAACTATATTCAAGGAAAGGTTGTTGATCCAGCGATGCTGGATGAAGACTATGATCAAATAGATGCTGATGATATGGAAGAGATGGATTTACAATGGCAGATGGCTATGATAGTAAGGAGAGTGAAGAGGTTTATGAGGAAGACGGGGAGAAAGTTTGTTGGTGGCAGGCCAGGGTTCGACAAGTCTAAAGTGAGGTGCTATAATTGTCAACAAAATGGGCACTTTGCTAAAGACTGCAGAATCGAGAGAGTTGAACGTGGTCAAGGCCGGTCTGCACAGCACACTGAGGTTAATAAAGAAATCAATGCCATGATGTCCAGAGAAGCAGGTGAATACAACTGGAACCTGCATTCGAATGAAACTGGTGAGCAGGCAAACATGGCTAAGGTAGAGAATGAAGAATGTGAGAAGATTACTGGAGAAGAGAAAGCTACTGGAAAAGAAGCAGCTTTCATGGCAGATAACAAGGATCAACTCTCCGAGGTAAGTACTAAGCCTATTTGTAATAAATGTGAGCAATTGTCTGAGCAACTTGCTACCATAACTGATCAGTATGTTCGTTTAGATGCTGAATTTAAAACTCTTAAAGAAGATCACCATTTTATGAAAGCAAGAGAAAACAGTTATAAAGTTAAAATAAAAGCATGTGAAAAAGACGTTAAAAGCTTAAAAACAAAACTTGCTGAGAAAATCGAAGTAATTGATCTAAGTTATGAGGTTTTAGAAGAAAAAACTAAACTTATTGCTGATCGAGAAAAGCAGATTGCTGACCACC
This sequence comes from Bidens hawaiensis, assembly GCF_021521415.1. NCBI lineage: Eukaryota > Viridiplantae > Streptophyta > Magnoliopsida > Asterales > Asteraceae > Bidens > Bidens hawaiensis. The sequence continues at coordinate 201,460 of NW_027491575.1, read as the reverse complement.
AGGTGAAAGTGGTGGAACTGAACCGCAAACTTGAGCAGTTCAGAAATTCCTCAGCTATTCTTGATCATCTCGTTAGTGATCAAGGTACCTCTGCGAAGAGGGGAGGAATTGGTTATCACGAGGTTCCACCACCTTTTAACCACAATTATACTTTTAATCCTAGTGTTCAGAAATCTGTTGATTTCGAAGTTCCTCAGACAGCTCCAATCAAGGTTACAAGTAAAGAACCAAGCGTTAGTAGTGGCGAAATGAGTTCGCCTGTTTCAAGTGTGAAAGTCTCTATTTCAAGTCCAGTCTCACCTGATTCGGGTAAATCATCCGAGTCGGGTAAGACAAAAGAGAAGGTAGTGTTACCCACTAGTGGAGAAAAAGTTAAATCAACTAAAATGAGTACTCCACTCAACCCATATGTCCCACCTTATGTGAGACGTACGGTTGGTAATACTGCCTCCACATCTAAAACATCTGCTGAAAAGAAAGCTGAACATAGGTGTTGTTTTAGATGTAATCAAACAGGGCACCTTGTTGCTGATTGCCCTCTGAAGCAACGCATCAGAGAGGTGAGGCCCTCGAAAAATGAGACTAAGGCTTTTGGTAATCGTTTGAATGATTCAAATTTGAGACATAATACTGGTTTTCAAAGAAACACATCTCGTTTTTACACTAATAAACAAACCAGATGCTATAATTCTTTTGAGTCTCTTAATGTGCGTCGTTTTGGTTGGTCTCACTATCAGTCTCCAAGGAGGTATCCTGTTAGGACTTGTGGAAATTTTTCTAATGCTAACTTTGGTCAGCCAAGGTGTGTGAGTTCGGTTGAGAAGGTTAATCGACCCAAGACCAAGAGGTCTTGGGTCCCCAAATTTTAATAATCTCTTTTATTTGTGCAGGAACAGTTGAACAGGGTTTCCAATAATCTTTGGGTTGTGGACAGTGGCTGTTCCCGGCACGTGACTGGTAACAAAAATTTGTTACAAGATTTAAAACCTGTTCAAGGAGCGAGAGTCAGTTTTGCCGGTGAGAGTGGAGGCAAAATAACAGGAAGGGATACGGTAACTAACGGGAAGATGACGTTAGAAAATATGAACTTTGTTGAAGAGCTGAAGCTCAATCACGAGTAACCATGTTTTTTTGTGTTTATTTAAAAAAAAAAAAAAAAAAAAAAAAAAAAAAAAAAAAAAAAAAAAACGTCACTATTGCTTAAAATTAGTCGGTTACCTCAGTTTGATGGACATATTCTCGGATATGTTTTGGTCCTCGTTCCTACTTGTAGAGAATGAGGGTCGCCATTAACCAGATGACTGAAAGTGACCGGGGCGGTTATGATGTGTTTTCTTTCTGTCGCTGAAAATTAGTCGTTCATACTTAGTTACAAGGACACATACTAGTATGTGGTCGGTCCAGTTGATCCATTGGATCTTCAGGATTGCCGTTTACCTGAAGACTTTGTCGTGATCGGGGCGATTGAAGTCAAAATGTTTTTTTGGGAAATGAAATTTCCTTTCAAGTCTATTACTTCGTAAGAAGTTCTTTGCTGTGTTTAACAGAAAATTGATCCAACCTTGGAAAATGATATATATACTGATTGTGTGGGCCTAACTAGTGAAGTTATTAAGCTTAAAAGGCTTTAGAACAGTCATTGTATGTCATGGTAATTTTAATGGTGCGTAAAAGTGTATGTGATACTAACCTAAATTTACTCGAATTTAATGTGGAAACTCCTTAAGAGTTTTGCATGTCTTCATACACATCTTTTCGAAGGATAGGCAGAAAAGCAACTACCCAGTCATACACGAGCCCGTGAGTGTTCTGATTCCCGTGAAGAAAGCATTTCAAGACACTGCAGTGATCCAGATTCGGGACTTGCAGTAGTTTAGTACTCCGATGAAAACTCTTATGTGTGATTAAAAAAAAAAAAAAAAAAAAAAAAAAAAAAAAAAAAAAAAATGTACTTATGAGAAGTAGTGACAATAAACACGAGAACCGACACTTCTCAAGATTTCTCAAGTTTGGAGTAAGAAGAAAACGGGAAGCAGACAACGAGTATCTACAAGTTAATCAGACACTATGGGTCGAAGTCAATTCGGGGTGACTTGGGTATAGCCAAATACGCTTTGAGAATAGATAGAAGATATCATTACCTCTGAGTTGTTGCCAACTTAAATTTTTGAGCTTAACTGAACCTTAATCCGTATCACAGAAACGATGAAAACCATTTAAGTTATTTACATGCTTACAACCTGTCTCTTTATGTCATAATACAGCTAAACACGGATCTATGTGACAGTCACATAGTTAGTATGATTCCTGTTAGGATCTTTTCTAAAACGTGCTAGTCCTTAACTAGACTGAAATTTGATCCCTTATACTTTAAATTTTTTTTAGATAGTTTTATGTTTTTTTTACTGAAATTTAATCAGTAAAACACGTTTTTTTTTTACTGATTACTATTGGTTGAGGTTGAGCATAGGAACGTAATAGATACCTTGAAGGAGTTCTTGGCATCTCAGGGGGAGATAAGCTATAGAGGCGATGAACTGAGGACTAAAAGAAGAAAAACTGAGGACTAAAAGAAGAAATGATCAAGACGATGATCCCAATGCACCGGAAGGTGCAGGTGGTGAGTTGCCAAGAACTACTATAGCTCTTGGGGCTTCCACAGCTGAGGGGGAGTCTGCGGCTCGTGATGATGTGGTTGCTGTTGGTGATGATGTGGATGTGTTTGAAAATGTTGAGAGTGTTGATGATGTGATAGATCCACTGAAAGAGATAGACGATGTGCTGTTTGATTAAGATGTGCTGCCAAATGATATTATTGAAAGGAACTCGACGTGATTGATATGTGTTTGATCAAGATGTATTGAAGAGTCTGAAATGGTGGTATGTAGACTGCCAGACTGCTGAAGCCGTGCTGGAAGACGAAGACGAACAAGAAAGTGCTGAGGGTTTGTGATCCGATGCATCTTGTTAACTTATCGAAAGCTGATCTGAAAGTACTCAACGAGAAGAAGATCTTCTACATTCCTGCTTGGAAGGATCAAGCTAGGAAATATCAACGGGTAGTATCGGTTTGTGTGAGAGAAGGGGCGCACGCGTGAAAGTGCAAGATTACAAGACTCAGAGATCAAGATATGAAGCTACTGCCAAGGGGGAGTCTGTTGGTACATGTTTGTCAGTAGTTCATAGTCTAGTATTTGTTATCGAGTCTGTAATATAGTTAATGGTTTGTTTATGTTTTAGATTGTGTAACTAGCGAAGTTGTCAACAAGTTCGCTCAGGCGAACTTGTTGAACAAGCGAAGTTGTCAACAAGTTCGCTCAGGCGAACTTGTTGAATATGCGAAGTTACAGACAACTTCGCCTGTGGCGAAGTTGTCGAGTATATAAACTGTTTCAGCCGAAACAGTTTGAAGTTAAGCAGTTTAGGGTTTCAGTCAAGTGTTTGAGTTTAAGCAAACGTGTTTACTAGTTCCAGAGTCTGTATTAGTGACTACGAGTCACGTGTTTGGTTATTAATATAACGTGTTTGATTCTTTGCTCGTGTGATTCTATCTCTACACTCGTAACTACCTGCGCAGGGATTCCGCACCTGCGTTGTTATGAATCTGCAGATTTGATTATCCATTCTTGTATTTGTTTGTGTATTTGATCGTGTACGTGTTTGTGTTCTTCGTCTATACACCAATAAACGAGTCTAGGAGGATTCCGCACTCCTAGACCTCGTGCGGATCTCGTATCGATCAGCACCGGGACTAACAAGTGGTATCAGAGCCTTAGGCTCTTACGCTATGGTTCGAGATCTGCGTTTTTGGTGTTTCTGGCACGTTTCTGTGCGTTTTCGGCCGAACAGCCGCCGCAGGCGAAGTTATTGGGTTCAGGCGAAGTTGTCGCTTAAATTTTAGGGTTTAGGCGAAGTTAGCAGCCAGGCGAAGTTATGGCCAGGCGAAGTTATGAACAGGCGAAGTTATGGCCAGGCGAAGTTATAGCCAGGCGAAGTTATGGCCAGGTGAAGTTATGGCCAGGCGAAGTTATGAACAGGCGAAGTTATGGCCAGGTGAAGTTTAAAAAAAAAAAAAAAAAAAAAAAAAAAAAAAAAAAAAAAAAAAAAAAAAAATTGTTTGGAATTTTCGTCTGTATGGCCGGGTGTACACGATTATTGTGAGACCAAAGATGTTGTTCCGTCAACGAGTGATCTTGTTATCTCTTGGTCTTACGTGTGAACAAATACGTGTCAACTCTGGATTTGGAGTTGAGGTTGTGAATGGGATATTGTTTGAAACTGGATATTGACACATATTCGGGTGTTTGTGGGCAATGAAATTGTTGTTGTTCGTGGTTGACCAACCGAAGAAAGTCAAATTGAACTGAAGGTTTTCGTCATTACTGGATTGCGGTCAGAGCATATTATTTATGTTATTTTCAAGGCGTTCGAGAATTGGATCCTGAAACGTGATGCTTATTTATACGAGTGAAGATTCTGGAACAAGTTGGATTTAACCGGGAATTAAAGTGTCTATGTTCTTGATTGTTATCCCTGGTGATTGAAGATGCTTCGGATTAATTAATGGTCATGTGTTAGATTCTGTCAAGGTGGTTTTGTGATGAAATTGATCACCTGATGTTGAGTAGTTGAAGATTAAACCTTATCGTATGCCGACGAGTTGGTGAAGTTGTGGAGGAAGCCCAACTTCATGTGTTGGTGAAGTCAGATGGACTCACGTGATTGGTTGAGATGATCTATTGGCACGAGGATGCATGCATTTCAAAGACCTCAATCGTTATAGTCGGAGAAGCTTACACTGAAGGGGAGATCTGATATGGAAGACGCTGGGTGATTGGTAGATTTGTGAAGCTACAGGACAGATTCAGACACGGCTGGTTGATGAACAAAACAGAAGATCATCAGTTAAGAGGGAGTCTGTTAGTGCATGTTTTGTAACAGATGATCTTTCGTGTTTGTTAGAATTGAGAGCAACGGTCAAAGGGGAGACTGTTGGTGCATTCTGTGACCGTCGCTATGCAATTCTGACCAGCGGATCGTGATTGATAAGCTATAGAGGCGATGAACTGAGGACTAAAAGAAGAAAAACTGAGGACTAAAAGAAGAAATGATCAAGACGATGATCCCAATGCACCGGAAGGTGCAGGTGGTGAGTTGCCAAGAACTACTATAGCTCTTGGGGCTTCCACAGCTGAGGGGGAGTCTGCGGCTCGTGATGATGTGGTTGCTGTTGGTGATGATGTGGATGTGTTTGAAAATGTTGAGAGTGTTGATGATGTGATAGATCCACTGAAAGAGATAGACGATGTGCTGTTTGATTAAGATGTGCTGCCAAATGATATTATTGAAAGGAACTCGACGTGATTGATATGTGTTTGATCAAGATGTATTGAAGAGTCTGAAATGGTGGTATGTAGACTGCCAGACTGCTGAAGCCGTGCTGGAAGACGAAGACGAACAAGAAAGTGCTGAGGGTTTGTGATCCGATGCATCTTGTTAACTTATCGAAAGCTGATCTGAAAGTACTCAACGAGAAGAAGATCTTCTACATTCCTGCTTGGAAGGATCAAGCTAGGAAATATCAACGGGTAGTATCGGTTTGTGTGAGAGAAGGGGCGCACGCGTGAAAGTGCAAGATTACAAGACTCAGAGATCAAGATATGAAGCTACTGCCAAGGGGGAGTCTGTTGGTACATGTTTGTCAGTAGTTCATAGTCTAGTATTTGTTATCGAGTCTGTAATATAGTTAATGGTTTGTTTATGTTTTGTTTTGTAAACTAGCGAAGTTATCAGCAAGTTCGCTATGGCGAACTTGCTGATTTAGCGAGGTTACTGACAACTTCGCCAGTGGCGAAGTTGTCGTGTTTAAATACACTGTTTCAGCCGAAACAGAAGAGGACGTGAGTTAGGGTTTTTGGTTACGCTTTGTTTCGTTTTGTTCTCTGTAACAGTGACCTACTGTCACGTGTTTAGTTATTCAATATAACGTGTTTACCTTATAGCTCGTGTTCATTGTTTGGTTATTAATATAACGTGTTTGATTCTTTGCTCGTGTGATTCTATCTCTACACTCGTAACTACCTGCGCAGGGATTCCGCACCTGCGTTGTTAGCGATATCCCGTGTACGATCCGTCCAGGAACCTACAACAGGTAATGCAGTAAGTGCTGTCCTCGTCAAGGATCATGAAGGTGAACAACACCCAGTGTATTATGTAAGTAAGAGTCTTTTAGATGCAGAGGCCAGGTATTCTCATTTAGAAAAGTTAACCCTTGCTTTAATTATGGATTCTACTAAATTAAGACATTATTTTGAGACTCATACTATTATTTTGAGAACTAATTATCCTATTAAAAATGTTCTCAGAAAACCAGAATTGTCAGGTAGGATGGCTAAGTGGGCTGTAAAGCTGAGTGCATATGACATTCAGTATGAGCCTAGAACAACTATCAAATCGCAGGCACTCGCATCCTTGGTGGTTGATTTCAGCAGTGACATGCAGAAAGAAGCCGACTTGGAGGTTCAACAACTAGATGCAACCAAGGATCCTTGGATCCTCTTCACTGATGGAGCATCCAACATAAGAGGAACAAGATTGGGCATACTACTGAAATCGCCACAGGGGGACATAATACCCTAGTCCATTGCATGTGCGTTTCAGGCTACCAACAATGAGGCAGAGTACGAGGCACTCATCGCAGGTTTACTTTTATCCAAAAGCATGAGGATCAGGTATTTTCAAGTTTATATGGATTTGTTACTTATAACTAACCACTTTAATGGTTCTTATACCATGAAAGGTGAAAATATGATCAAATATCTAGGTATTGTGAAGGAATTGGTAAAATCCTTCAAAATATTTAGTATAGTATAGGTACCAAGAGAGGAAAATGTTGGGGCAGACGCCTTAGCGAATTTAGCCCTATCCTTGAAAATTCCAGAAGATACGAAGATCCCAATTATTCACATACTCTGTCAGGCCCCTCGATTTCAGCTGGATCTTACTTAATCATGTCATAACTCACACAGATTAATGCGCCGACAAGAGAGTTAATGACGGGTTGCTATATTTAGAAAGATATCCGTTTGTTAAAGGCGGAATCAATAACAAACATACAGTTGCTATGAATAATCAAAGGTAGAAAGCACACACAGGATTCACTCAAAAGATTTCCATCTATATAATTTTCATCATACAAAGTGGATAATCGATTTAGGGTTTTAGGAATCCAAGGACAGCCGTCACACTATATATTCTATCTCAATAAATGTGTCTGTCTATCCTTGTTGTGCCCCCTTGGCGGCGTGCGCTAAACATTCTATTTATAGGCCTGCCAACTTAGGACAGCTGTCATTCCTTCTAGAAACATTAAATACAATCATACATATTCAAATTACATATTCAAAATAAACTAAGTGTAAAACAAGTCTTCCGGGTAGGCTTTTCATAAATCTTCATTTTCCGAGTACGCTGTGTACTCTGCCATCCTCCAGGACTTGGTAACATAGAAGTGTACTCGAAATCAGTTTCCGGGTAAACTTTACTTGAAGAGTATTTTACCAAGTAAAATACTCACCAGGTAGACTTCAGTCTTCTTGGCTTTGTCAAACTTTGCCCGACTAATCCTTACGAGCAACCTTTATCTTCAATGATCCATTTAAGCTCTTTGCTATAAAATAACTTATTAGCAAAGTGTACTCGGGAGTACTGTTCCTTGCTTGAGCTGAACCTTGCCCGATATTACTTAGAGATATTCCTTTAGATCATCAAGCATACTTGGACCATACATATTAATGAATACCTTGCCCGGTCTTCCAATCACTTGGCTTCTTGGACTTGGTTAACCAAACCTTACTCGGAAGAGTAATATACTTGGCTCTGAAGAACAGACTTGCTTGATAAAGTGAACCTTGCCCGGATTTAAATAAACTAGTGTACCTTGCCCGGCAATGCACAAATTTTCAAATCCTGCTCGGATATCCACTAAAGAAGACTTCTTGAAGTAAGCCTTGCCCGATAGACAAAATATCATACTCGGCTAAGTAAAACCTTGCTCGGATGTCTAAGGTGTGCCCAGATCCATACTTAGTGAATTCTGAGGAGGTTGAGAAGATTCCAATCTTCCATATACTTCATTCTGGTCAAATCTTTGACTCAACAATCTCCCCCTTAGGTCAATTGTTTGACTCAACAATCCCCCCTAGATTGGAACACCTCAGGTGATCCAAAACATATCTATGGTTACTTACACTTAGAAAAAATACACATCAAATCAAAAATCAAAATTACATATTCAAATAACATAAGCAAACTACATAATCAGAAAGTTGTCCGAAGACATTACAAAACAAAGCCTATTCTATTGATCTTGTCTCTTTCTTGCATTATGAATGGCTTGTCTTCGATTGATTATCTCGGAAGCAGCTTTCATTTTGAAGATATTAAGGGCTTGGTAATGAGTGTGACTTTAAGGTATTGCCAAATCCCTTATATCCATCAAGTCTTCATTGTGCAGGCATGTCAAGTCTTCATCTTTCTTAATGATCCCCATAATTTTTCCATCCGAATTCCTTAGTACAAAATCGTTATCATTCTCTTTGAATTCAATGTCAGCTATAATCCCATTTTTCTGTACTGTGTAATTGGGGCGTTTCATTCTTCTTCCCAGACTTATACATGTATTCAAGTTGGACAATGGATTCTCATCTCTAAAGGTCATCTGAAAGTCTCTTTCAGCTATGTCCATTCTTTTTAGCTTTGCAGTCCTTTTTGACTTGTGAGACTGAATCAACCTCCAGCTCCTCTTTTCTTTTAAGAATTTGAATCCTTTTCCAGCTTCTTCATACAAGTATTTTGACAGATCATTCATCTGTCTACCTGCCATTTTGCTTCTGTCTCTGTAATCATACAATCTGAAAGTGGCCATTCTATCCAACTGTTCTTCATTGTAGTCACGAAAGTCACTCCTAACCACAATCTCTCTCTGCAATCTGCTTTCCATAATCACTTTTAAAGATTCAGTAACTGAGTCAAAGTATAGTTCCTAGAAAGATCCACATCAGACTGTGGTCTTGTTGTTCTTTATTTTGCATAACTGCTTGACTCACCTCTTCCTCCTTGACCTCTTCCTCATTGTGGAAATCTTTTTGAAATAGGAGGTCTGAAGGGAATGGACTTCTTTGGTTTTGCAGGCCTCAAGTTAAAAACATTAATGTATATAGCCTCAACCATCTCTGTTGGTAGATTGGCAAGTTCAACAACATTGTGTCCTGTTGCTTTAAGTTCTTTTAACATTTTATCCATGCCAGGAGTTCTTGCCAATCCAGCAGGTACAAACCTACCATCAGCATAGTATCTTGGGTTCTCTCCTTTCCTTAGGGCTTTTTCCCATTCATCCTTTTTAATATAAAAGAGGTATTTCAAATCCTCCTTTTCCAAGACATTGAAGTCTGCTTCAGTCATTCCTCTTTGATTTATCATTATGTTTCTTAGAATGTTTATCATTTCTTCATTTTCCCAAGGGAGAAATGGTTCATCCTCAGGTTCAGGTTTCGCATCTGGAGGAGCAGAGGTTTCAGCTGATCTGTCTTGTTCTTTTTCCTTCTCCCTCAGAGTTTGAATTCTTCTTCTTTTAGCTTGGGGTTCATAAGTTGCTTCAGCCTGTTTGGTAGAGCTCTTAGCTTGGACCCTTTTTAATTTTTCTTTTCTTTTCAGTTTGTTGTATTGGTCCAACACTGATTCTCTGGATAAATGTTCAACAATCTCAGGCTTCATACCTCTTTCCAGTAAATAACCACACATGCCTTCAAACTTTTTCTTCAACTCCTCCATCTTTTCTAGTTTCTCATTTTCTTTCACACATTTTTCAATCACCTTTTCTCTTTCACTGTTATAGAGATCTTGGAGTTTATCAAAAGTAAAGTGAGACAAATCCTTTTCAGAATAGTTATGCCTTCTTAGATAATCTCTGTATTTATGGGCATCTCTATTCTTTTGTTGCATAAGCTTCTTAAAAGTATTATTTTCTTCTTCTAATCTCTGCTTCAATTCATCATCATTCATAGCAGCCAGAGTTTCAAAGCTTATACCAAATCTTCTTAACTTTATCACCAATGGATTTTTCTTTTTAGCTTCCAACACACTCAACTCAATGTTTGCCCTACGTTCATCAGTCATTTCCACCTGTGGGGACCAACATTGGCAGCTTTGACATTCTTTCCTTGATCATTCTCAGAATCATCATCATTATCATTAGAATCCTCAGATTCATCCTCTTCTTCAGTTAAATCATTCATGGCATCAATTTTTGGTTCATCAGAAGGTGGATGATCTGGTACATTTCTGGTTGGCACATCAGGGACACCTGGAATCTTTTGTCCTGGTCGTAGTGTCTACAAAGGAATTGCCCTAATTAGGATAGTTTCATTATCACCTTCATTATCAGGAGTCTCAACATAGTATTTATTCTTTTCATCCCATTTTCCTCTCTTTGTTTTCCTCTCATCATCGTTCTTCTGTTCATCATACTTTCTCTTTCTTGTATACACCTGTTCAAATCTTTTCTCTCTTTCCATCCTGATCTTGGTGATATTAGCCATCATCTCTTCAACAGATTCACCAGTTGGTCTCTCAGGTTCCCTTTCAGGTTCCTTTTGAGGCCTTTCTTCAGATTCAGGTTCAGGTGGGCTCTGTGGTTGAAACATGCTAACCACTAAAGCCAAAGAGTTGTCAACTTCCTCAACTCTATTCATATTAATCAATTCTTCAATCATCTCCTGATTAGCCACATCTTCAATGATCTCCTTTGCAAATTTGGCTTGATTGATTAAGGTTTCCTACTCTGCTAACTCTACAGGGTCTATAGTTTGGGCCAGTATCTCTCTGTCCCTTGTTTCTCTCAGAATGTTTTATTGTTCCCTTAGAGCAGCTGCAGCAACAACATCATCATCTTTGAACAGTACATCCTTTTCAGGATATGCCTTAACAGGCTCTTCTTCTGTAACTTTGGCTTTTCCCTTTTCCAGCCTTTTCTTTACATCTTCTTCACTTTCTGGTGGTAAATTATCAATATCTCTTTCTATCTCATCCATGTCTTCATCAAACTCTACTGTCATGGAGCATTCTGCTTGTTTATTTTCTGGTTCAGTGAGCACAATCTCCTCAGTAGCAGTATCTTCATCATTCATCACTTCAGTGTCTACTTCTGTAAGTATGTCAGTCAAGACATCAGTAGCTATGTCAGTAGGAGTATCAGTGGCCATATCAGTGATAGCCACATTTTCTTCTGTATTTATCTCTTCAATCCTTTCCTCTGTCTCAACCTGCTCTTCAACATTTATCTTATCAATTTCAATCACTTTCTCAAAAGTCTCTTCATCTCTTCTTTCATCAATGTAATCATAGTCTTGTTCTGCACCCTCAGACATATCTCCTTCATACTCATCATCATCAATCCTCCTTTCATCACTGCTTTCCTCTCCATCATCATACACATTCACAATCAACTTTAAAGCATCAGCAGTCTCTGCAACTGTTACATTTTCTTCATCATTTCCAACTGAGACAGCTGGCATAGATACATTCTCCCCCTGTTTTGGGGCAGCTGAGGTCTTCTCAACCTCCTGCTCCAGGGTTTGAATTCTCAAATTTGCTTCTACTAGTCTCTTCAATTACATAACATTTTCCTCAGTTACTTCCTCATTCCTTCTTCTCAGTTCAGCATTTTCTTTTAATAAGGTCAGAAGGTCACTATCATTTTGTGGTGTTGTAGGTGGTGATGTGGTGAAATGTTCATAATCAGGTTGTTCTTGGTTTGAAGTGTGGGATTGAAATATGTATGGTGGTGTTTGTGGTGGTGGGGATGTATGTGTAGATGTTTCTGGTTGGCTTAAGGTTAGGATTTGTGGTTGTGTGTGAGTAATCTGGTGTGGTGGAGTTTGTGGTGGTGATGGAATAATTGGTTGTTTGTAACGCCCTGAAATTCGATTGGTAAACTAGGATCGTGAAATCATCGGAAACTATAGACTTTGGGATTCTGGACGATAAGTTCGGAACCCATATCATTGGAAAAATCTGCTTTTATCATTTAAAATGTTTATTTTATAAAACGACATTTACGCCTGAAAAATATTAATTTTTATGCTTTCGAAAAATTAAATATTCTTATTTAAAAAGATTTCAAATAATTATTCGGAAAATGGTTTTATAAAAGTTTTGCTGAAAAAGTTTTAGTTTGTTTAAAAACTTATGAACTCGACTAGTCTTGACCCGTCGGTAGCCTAAACCCGAACCCGAGTCACCCGAGTATTTAAGCGGAAAATCAAGTATTCTTACACCATCTCTTTCATTTCCACCAACACTTCCCACCCAAACACTCTCATTCTAGAGAGAGAAACTAGAGAGAGAAAGTCTTCAAACTTCAAATCCGAGTCCACAAATCTGTTTGTTGTTGTTCTTGGTAAGATCTTCTTGAAAATCATCCATTTTCATAACCATTTTCGGCCTCAAATCGAGCAAAAACACCCATTTTCGTTTCTTGAGTTTTCGGGTCAAAAACCGTCTTGTTTTGGTGTCAAAATGCAGGCTTTTGTGTTTAAAATCACTGGGAATCGATAGTCCCTTCAATCCCGAGCATTTCCATGTCAAAAACTTCGATTTTGGGTCAAAAATCTGGAAAAATCTGAAAAACCCGTAGGTTTCTCCGTCGCCCAGCTTGAAGGAGTCGAATCAGACTCATTCGATCGAATCAGTCGATCGAATCAGCCCATTCGATCGAACCAGTCGATCGAACCAGTCCGGTCGACCGAATAGGAAAGCAACCGAATGGTCTCCAACTCATTCGACCGAATGAGTTTCGTATTCGATCGAACGAGTGTCTATTCGATCGAACAAGTTCCATGTTCGACCGAACGAGTTTTCCCAACTGGTTCGACCAAATGTGTTTCTAGTTCGATCGAGTGTGCCTCAGATTCGATCGAATGTGTGTCTATTCGATCGAATGTGTGTCTATTCGATCGAATGTGTGTCTATTCGATCGAACAAGTTCCTATTCGATCGAACGTATTCCTATTCGATCGAATCAAGCCAGAACCAAGCTGTTTTCGTCTTTAAAACCCAGTTTTTGCTCGAGGTCACGTAAGCTCGTTTTCTTAGACTTATAGCACGTTGTTAACCTTATATATATGTCCAACTCTAGGCTAAGGAGATCTATTGTAGCACCATCCTAACCCAAGATCAAGGTGAGTTCATAGCCCCTATTTAAGCTTTTCAAAACTATGGGGTGGAAACATGGTAACTTTACACGTTTGGATAAAATCATTTATGCAAACATTCTTTAAACTATAAACATTTGGATTAAACATGGTAACTTTACACGTTTGGATAAAATCATTTATGCAAACATTCTTTAAACTATAAACATTTGGATTTCTACACACGTGCGGAAATCCACGAGCTTCTTGGTAATCTATAAACTTTGGAAATCTATAAACATGGGGAAAACACATTAACTCATGGAGATCTAAGAACATTGGAAATCAATGAGTATGGGAAATTCTGTGAACATTGACATCATGGGAACGGGAATCAAATTCATATCATCATAGTCATTGTGTCAGCATGGAAATCTAGAGATCAAAACATCATGAGTTGAATTGGACGCGAGAGTCTATTCTACTCTCGGTAGAACTCACGACCATGAGTGGCATTCTATTCTCGGTGGCACTCGTAACTCATGGGATTTCATACTAGTCTCGGTGAAATCCATAACTCTTGAGGACCTATACTATTCTCGGTAGGGACCAAGGGAACCCAGGATTCTTTGGGGTGTCTATCCTACTCTCGGTAGAACCTAGCTGAGTCCTGGATGGCAAGAACGAGGTAGTCTTGGTTTAAGTCTTGCGTGAGTTCAATCAAGTCTTGTGTGATCATTGGGTTTCATCATCATTCATCATCATCATCATTTGTTCACCATCATCTTGGATACTAGTAAACAATGGGATTTTGGTGTTGGTTTATCTAGTAAACTTAGCATGCTCAAATCTATATGTCCTTGTTTATGCTTAACTGTTATGTGCTACATGTACCGTTGGGAGACCGCAAATCTTTGAGTAATCTTATCACATACGACTCTAATGGGAGATTGATAAGCCCGTTGAGAGCCCAGGAGAACATTTCATGTTTGACTTACTACAAAAACCTCTGTGGGAAAACCAAGAGATCTTTTCTTGCAAACCATTTTAAAAACTGGGAATTATACCCAAACATAGTAGTATAAGTTGTAGGAGTGGTGGGTTAGCCGCAGGTACACCCTATATATAAACCCCTACAACCTATACTAGTATGTTTGTGTATAAAACTCTTTTCTTTAAACCTATGAATTCACTCATCTACTTTATGTAGTTGACAGTTTGTTACATGTTTTCAGGAAATAATGCAGCAAGAAATCCCTAGCAAGTTTAGAGGCCTTAGAAAGATGAAGGCTAGACTAGGAGTTGTTGGAAACTTGATATTTTGTATTAAAACAATTTGTTTCATGTTACCTGGTTGATGTAATATTTGACATTTTGGTTATGTTTATGCATTTAGACTTTTATACTATTGTGCTCAACAATCACGACTTGGTCGCCGCACCTCGATTTTTCCGCCATCACGATCGGGGTGTGACATTGTTCAATGTGCTCAAGTTGCTCCCCCCTGAATAGGTGCAAAAACTTCAATATTCACTTCGTCTCCTCCTTCATCTCCATTACCATCTCCATCATCAGAGTTTCCATCATCATCACTGTCATCATCCTCTCCTCCTTCTTTCTTTGAGCTTAACTCAGGTACTGGCATCACTTGAAAGTCATGGTCCAATAACCATGGCAATATCTCAAATGGAACATTTGAGTTTTATGTATTTGAGACACCTGGATTTTTGATTCTTCTATATGTGTCAGGGTCTTGCAGTTGGTGTGCAGTTCCAACAGTGGGTAGATCTTGAAGCTCACTATTGAAGATTATCTGTAGGAATCTTGGATATTGTAAAAATCTTTTTCTTTCAGGCTTCTTCAGATTTCCTACTAATCCTTCAAATATCATCTTAGAGAAATTGAAGGGCAGATCATATAAATCCCAACTGTGGCATTTGCCAAGTCGTGACTCATCAAGGTCCATGATCCCTTTCTTGGAGCAAATCCGTGTATAACATGGTGAATAAGAAATCTGTACAGCATAGGAAACATGCCTTTCTGAAACTGTCCATCATGAACATTTTCTTGATCGGACGCAATTGCACGCTTACGTTTGATCGTTCGCAATTGCACGCTTACGTTTGATCGGACGTCTCTTAACATTGACCTCATCCCTATGCATTTAGGAAGTTTCGATGTAATTGTTGGGATGGATTGGTTGTCCATCAACCACGCGGAAGTGGTGTGTGCTGAGAAGCTCATTCGCGTTCCTTGTTCTTCTGGCGAGTCCATAATTATTCAAGGAGAAAGATCAGGCAGATGTCTGAAATTAATCTCCTGCTTTAAAGCTCGGCGATGCCTTCGAAAGAAGTGTCTCGCCTTCCTAGCTCATGTCTCCATCAAGAAATCTTTGGGGAAGAAGCTCTCTGATGTCCCCGTCGTGCGTGAATTTCCAGACGTTTTTCCTAAAGACTTACCCGGACTTCCTCCTAGCCGACAAGTCAAATTCCACATCGAGTTAGTTCCCGGTGCAACCCCCGTGGCAAAATCTCCGTATCGTTTGGCTCCGTCTGAAATGCAGGAATTATCGAGCCAGCTGCAGGAACTACTGGACAAGGGTTTTATTCGCCCTAGTTCGTCTCCATGGGGAGCTCCAGTCCTCTTCGTCAAGAAGAAGGACGGATCTTTCCGGATGTGCATAGACTATCGTGAGCTTAACAAACTCACAGTCAAGAATCGGTATCCATTACCGAGGATTGACGATCTTTTCGACCAGCTGCAAGGAGCCACCTACTTTTCCAAGATCGACCTACGCTCAGGTTATCACCAAGTGCGTGTCATGGAGGACGACATCGCGAAAACCGCTTTCAGAACTCGATATGGACACTACGAGTTCCTAGTCATGCCTTTTGGTTTGACGAATGCCCCTGCAGTGTTCATGGATCTCATGAATCGCATTTGTCGTCCATACCTGGACCAGTTTGTTATCGTCTTCATTGACGATATTCTCGTTTATTCCCGCTCTAAAGCCGACCATGAGCTTCATCTCAGGCTTACCTTGGATCTGCTGAGGAAAGAGCAACTCTACGCCAAATTCTCCAAATGCGAATTCTGGCTAAGGGAAGTTCAATTCTTAGGTCACATCATTAACAAGGAAGGCATTCATGTCGACCCTGCCAAGATTGAAGCCATAAAAAAATGGGGAGCGCCTACAACGCCAACCGAAATTCGTTCATTTCTTGGTTTGGCTGGGTACTACCGTCGATTCATCTCGAACTTTTCAAAGATCGCGTTGCCCCTCACAATGTTAACTCAAAAAGGGGAACCATTCATTTGGAACCAAGAGCAAGAAGAGGCTTTCCAAACATTGAAACATAAACTCTGCCATGCACCAATCCTGTCGCTTCCTGAGGGTAACGATGATTTTGTTGTTTATTGCGACGCCTCGAGCCAAGGTCTAGGCTGCGTCTTAATGCAACGCGGTAAGGTCGTCGCTTACGCCTCGCGTCAACTCAAGAGTCATGAGAGGAATTATGTCACTCACGACTTGGAATTGGGTGCTGTGGTCTTTGCCTTAAAAATATGGAGACACTACCTATACGGTACGAAATGTGTCATCTTCACCGACCACAAGAGCCTACAACACATCCTCAACCAAAGGGAGCTAAATATGCGACAACGTCGATGGGTTGAACTCCTAAGTGACTATGACTGCGAAATCCGCTACCACCCTGGAAAGGCTAACGTAGTGGCTGACGCGTTAAGTCGCAAGGAAAGGACCCAGTTGCATGCGATCCGTATTCAGTCCAATCTTCCCTCCTTGGTTCTTGAAGCTCAAAAGCAAGCGATTGCTGGTGGTGATCTCAAAAATATGCTATCTTGCGGTGCCGAACGGAAGTTTGAAACCAAGTCTGATGGTATACTTTACTACTTAAATCGCATGTGGATTCCAAACTCTGAACCACTTCGAGAACTTATCCTGAACGAAGCGCACAAATCCAGATACTCTATTCACCCGGGCAGTGATAAAATGTATCAGAATCTCAAGTCTCATTTCTGGTGGCCGGGTATGAAGAAAGACATAGCTTTATACGTCGGTAAGTGTCTAACATGCTCGCGGATCAAGACTGAACATCAGAGACCATCTGGCCTGTTACAAAAACCGATCATACCGCAGTGGAAGTGGGACGAAGTCGCTATGGACTTCATTACCAAACTCCCGCGGACACCCAGCGGTTATGACACGATTTGGGTTATCGTGGATTACTTGACCAAGTCTGCCCACTTTCTCCCTGTCCGCGAGGACTACACT
Source organism: Bidens hawaiensis (assembly GCF_021521415.1). Taxonomy (NCBI): domain Eukaryota; kingdom Viridiplantae; phylum Streptophyta; class Magnoliopsida; order Asterales; family Asteraceae; genus Bidens; species Bidens hawaiensis. The sequence goes on along the minus strand of NW_027491575.1, from coordinate 183,976 downwards.
ACGGAGAAGCTGGCGCGGATTTACATTCGTGAGATCGTAACCCGTCACGGTGTGCCTAAGGGCATCACGTCTGACCGTGACCCCTCTTTTGCGTCAAGGTTCTGGAAGTCATTTCAGAAAGCCTTTGGGACAAGTGTGAAACTTAGCTCTGCCTATCATCCTGAAACGGACGGACAGAGCGAAAGGACCATACAAACCCTGGAGGATATGCTCAGAGCCTGTATCCTTGAATTCGGTAGTAGCTGGGAGACTCACCTTCCTCTTGCAGAGTTCTCATACAATAACAGCTATCATGCTACCATCAAATGCGCGCCATTCGAAGCACTCTATGGCAGGAAATGTCGTTCTCCACTGTGTTGGTCCGAGACCGGAGATTCTCAAATCCTCGGCCCGGAACTGATACAGGAAACCACTGACAGTATCGCCATCATTCAGCAAAGACTTAAGGACGCCCGCTGTCGACACAAGTATTACGCTGACAAACGCCGCAAACCTCTGGAGTTCCAAATAGGCGATCACGTAATGCTCAAAGTTTCCCCCTGGAAGGGCATTGTTCGCTTCGGGAAAAAGGGAAAGTTTGCTCCAAGGTACGTAGGACCTTTCAAGATCATCGAAAAGGTCGGACCTGTAGCCTATCGCTTGGAATTGCCTCCAGAACTCAGCCGTGTTCACAACGTTTTTCATGTGTCGCAACTCAAAAAGTGCCTCGTTGACGAGACCGCTCAAATCCCGATCGACACGGTTCACATCGACGACAAACTATACTTTGTTGAGGAACCTGTCGAGATCCTAGATCGAGAAGTCAAAAAGACTAAGCGAAGCCGGATACCTATAGTCAAGGTACGTTGGAACAACCATCGTGGACCCGAGTTCACATGGGAACGAGAGGATAAGATGAAGGAGGAATACCCTCATCTGTTCGCATAGTCATCATCTTTGTAATTCTAGAAATCTTGGAGTCTATGTAATCGTAATCATGTAATCAGGGACCAATATCAATCAATGAAGTATCATGTTGTTCCTATTTGCTTATAAATATTCTCTTATTTGCATAACACCAAGTTTGGCTACCCATGACTCGTGCTGGAAAACACAAGTTGTGCATACTTAATCATGTAAACATTGGGGTAAACTATGTATCATTGAGCCAAAATTTGTCATCATTCTAACATTCATGAAGCATGGTTGTGTGTGTGTGTGTGGTGTCGTGTCGATTTTTCTAGCCGCACACAATGGAGTTTATACATTGATACAAGGTGAACTCGTAATTATAGTCCGGAATATAATAACATCAAGTTCACAGGTGTATACGTGTATAAACAATATGCTATTGTGTAACTATGAGTCGTGAACTCAAGCTTCGTGTAGGGAATTAATCAATGAATGTTGAAGGAGTGGTGGGTTAGCCGCTGGTACACCCTATATATAAACCCCTTCGGCACAAGTTGATTATGTCTGAAGCGAGACTTGGAATTAGGGACTCATAGTTAGCGTGGCAGCTGTGAGGCGTTAAATTCAAGAGTTATTGAGGGAATTATTCATTGGAGATTGAAGGAGTGGTGGGTTAGCCGCTGGTACACCCTATATATAAACCCCTTCAATCCGAAATGAATATGTCTGATGTAAAGCTTGAAGGTGATGCCTTGTAGTGGAAAATAGTGTGTCGTCCTGTGTGTCATTGAACTAATAGGAGTCGAAAGAAACACCCAAGTGGAGTTGAGGGAGTGGTGGGTTAGCCGCTGGTACACCCTATATATAAACCCCTTCAACTTGATTTGGGTGGTATCCAAGACGAATATTAGGGGTAGTGGCGCATAGTGGTCATCATGGGATCATTTAATCTAAAACATCATTGCATCAACTATACTAAATTCTAAATTTCGGGACGAAATTCCTCTAAATTGGGGAGGATGTAACGCCCTGAAATTCGATTGGTAAACTAGGATCGTGAAATCATCGGAAACTATAGACTTTGGGATTCTGGACGATAAGTTCGGAACCCATATCATTGGAAAAATCTGCTTTTATCATTTAAAATGTTTATTTTATAAAACGACATTTACGCCTGAAAAATATTAATTTTTATGCTTTCGAAAAATTAAATATTCTTATTTAAAAAGATTTCAAATAATTATTCGGAAAATGGTTTTATAAAAGTTTTGCTGAAAAAGTTTTAGTTTGTTTAAAAACTTATGAACTCGACTAGTCTTGACCCGTCGGTAGCCTAAACCCGAACCCGAGTCACCCGAGTATTTAAGCGGAAAATCAAGTATTCTTACACCATCTCTTTCATTTCCACCAACACTTCCCACCCAAACACTCTCATTCTAGAGAGAGAAACTAGAGAGAGAAAGTCTTCAAACTTCAAATCCGAGTCCACAAATCTGTTTGTTGTTGTTCTTGGTAAGATCTTCTTGAAAATCATCCATTTTCATAACCATTTTCGGCCTCAAATCGAGCAAAAACACCCATTTTCGTTTCTTGAGTTTTCGGGTCAAAAACCGTCTTGTTTTGGTGTCAAAATGCAGGCTTTTGTGTTTAAAATCACTGGGAATCGATAGTCCCTTCAATCCCGAGCATTTCCATGTCAAAAACTTCGATTTTGGGTCAAAAATCTGGAAAAATCTGAAAAACCCGTAGGTTTCTCCGTCGCCCAGCTTGAAGGAGTCGAATCAGACTCATTCGATCGAATCAGTCGATCGAATCAGCCCATTCGATCGAACCAGTCGATCGAACCAGTCCGGTCGACCGAATAGGAAAGCAACCGAATGGTCTCCAACTCATTCGACCGAATGAGTTTCGTATTCGATCGAACGAGTGTCTATTCGATCGAACAAGTTCCATGTTCGACCGAACGAGTTTTCCCAACTGGTTCGACCAAATGTGTTTCTAGTTCGATCGAGTGTGCCTCAGATTCGATCGAATGTGTGTCTATTCGATCGAATGTGTGTCTATTCGATCGAATGTGTGTCTATTCGATCGAACAAGTTCCTATTCGATCGAACGTGTTCCTATTCGATCGAATCAAGCCAGAACCAAGCTGTTTTCGTCTTTAAAACCCAGTTTTTGCTCGAGGTCACGTAAGCTCGTTTTCTTAGACTTATAGCACGTTGTTAACCTTATATATATGTCCAACTCTAGGCTAAGGAGATCTATTGTAGCACCATCCTAACCCAAGATCAAGGTGAGTTCATAGCCCCTATTTAAGCTTTTCAAAACTATGGGGTGGAAACATGGTAACTTTACACGTTTGGATAAAATCATTTATGCAAACATTCTTTAAACTATAAACATTTGGATTAAACATGGTAACTTTACACGTTTGGATAAAATCATTTATGCAAACATTCTTTAAACTATAAACATTTGGATTTCTACACACGTGCGGAAATCCACGAGCTTCTTGGTAATCTATAAACTTTGGAAATCTATGAACATGGGGAAAACCCATTAACTCATGGAGATCTAAGAACATTGGAAATCAATGAGTATGGGAAATTCTGTGAACATTGACATCATGGGAACGGGAATCAAATTCATATCATCATAGTCATTGTGTCAGCATGGAAATCTAGAGATCAAAACATCATGAGTTGAATTGGACGCGAGAGTCTATTCTACTCTCGGTAGAACTCACGACCATGAGTGGCATTCTATTCTCGGTGGCACTCGTAACTCATGGGATTTCATACTAGTCTCGGTGAAATCCATAACTCTTGAGGACCTATACTATTCTCGGTAGGGACCAAGGGAACCCAGGATTCTTTGGGGTGTCTATCCTACTCTCGGTAGAACCTAGCTGAGTCCTGGATGGCAAGAACGAGGTAGTCTTGGTTTAAGTCTTGCGTGAGTTCAATCAAGTCTTGTGTGATCATTGGGTTTCATCATCATTCATCATCATCATCATTTGTTCACCATCATCTTGGATACTAGTAAACAATGGGATTTTGGTGTTGGTTTATCTAGTAAACTTAGCATGCTCAAATCTATATGTCCTTGTTTATGCTTAACTGTTATGTGCTACATGTACCGTTGGGAGACCGCAAATCTTTGAGTAATCTTATCACATACGACTCTAATGGGAGATTGATAAGCCCGTTGAGAGCCCAGGAGAACATTTCATGTTTGACTTACTACAAAAACCTCTGTGGGAAAACCAAGAGATCTTTTCTTGCAAACCATTTTAAAAACTGGGAATTATACCCAAACATAGTAGTATAAGTTGTAGGAGTGGTGGGTTAGCCGCAGGTACACCCTATATATAAACCCCTACAACCTATACTAGTATGTTTGTGTATAAAACTCTTTTCTTTAAACCTATGAATTCACTCATCTACTTTATGTAGTTGACAGTTTGTTACATGTTTTCAGGAAATAATGCAGCAAGAAATCCCTAGCAAGTTTAGAGGCCTTAGAAAGATGAAGGCTAGACTAGGAGTTGTTGGAAACTTGATATTTTGTATTAAAACAATTTGTTTCATGTTACCTGGTTGATGTAATATTTGACATTTTGGTTATGTTTATGCATTTAGACTTTTATACTATTGTGCTCAACAATCACGACTTGGTCGCCGCACCTCGATTTTTCCGCCATCACGATCGGGGTGTGACAGATTGGTATCAGAGCCAATGGTTATAGGGAATTAGGAAACCGACCTAGACTATAACCTAGGATCCTTGACTCTAGATAGCTCATGTATCACAATCACATGTCTACACTTATATACGTGCTACGTGCTTATGTGTTGCATATTAACTGTTAATCTCTTGAGTCATGTCATTATGTGTTCTTGGTATAATCTATGTCCTCTATTCATAATCTTTGGCGTGTCATTGATTCTATTTAACGCTCGTTTTTCGTTTTGCGAAGAATGCCTCCCAGACGTGCACCCGCTTCCATGGACTCCGCTGAATTAGCCAACCTTATAGCCCAGCAGATCGCGGCTGTGTTACCAGGCATGGTAACAACCATCAGCCAAGGGCTGAGGCAAGAAGGAACCTCTGGGGCCAACCAAATTCCAGCTCAGAACGCAAATGAACCAGCTAATAAGCCATACAAGGATTTCATGGTTACCAAACCCACCAGCTTCAGCGGCACAGAAGGCGCCGTTGGTCTCCTCCAGTGGATCGAAAAGATGGAGGCAGCCTTTGTTATTAGCTCGTGCCCTGAGACACTGAAAGTCACGCACGCGGCAAGCATGTTGTCTAAACGCGCGCTGACCTGGTGGAACAACGAGATAAGAACCCGTGGGCGTGAGGCTGCCTTGGCCATGACCTGGTCGGAATTTGTAGCATTGGCTACCCGCGAGTTCGTACCTCGCAGTGAGGTGCAGAAACTTGAAGCTGAGTTTTGGGTACACAAAATGAAGGGCGCCGATCACCAAGGGTACACGGAGCGTTTTCACGAGCTCTCCCTTCTCGTACCACACTTGGTCACCCCTCCCTCCCGGGCTATTGAGCTTTACATCAATGGCCTACCTGACACTGTCCGTGGAATCGTTATCGGGGCTGACCCATCAACCCTACAAGCGGCCATTGAACTAGCTGCCCGACTGACCCAGGACCAGGTTAAGACTGGGGTCCTAGCCAAAGGTACGGGCAAGGCCGCTGAAGGCTCATCCAAAAAGATCAACCGCATCAAAAAGCGTAAGGCTAGCAGTTACGCGATGGTTACTCCCGCAACCCCAATCAGCTCTGTCGCTCCTGCTCCCACCCCTTCAGGAAGGCCAAAGAGGGAGTACACTGGGGTTCACCCCAAGTGCGGCACTTGCCAATTTCATCATCCTGCCGGAACCCCGTGCTGGAAATGCACGAACTGTGGACGTTTGGGGCACCTAGCGGAACGCTGCAGATTTCAAGGTAATCAACTGGCGATACAGAGCAGCAGTTCCCAACCCAGCAACTCTCGAAGCTGTTTCGAGTGTGGAGCCATGGACCATTTCAGGAGCAGGTGTCCTCGTCTTGCAAATCTTCCTCCGGCCCGAGGCCGAGCCTTTACTATTGGCGCTGCTGAAGCTCGCCAAAACCCTGACGTCATTACTGGTACGTTCATCCTTAACAATCTCTGGGTTTCTATTCTATTTGACACGGGTGCAGATAGGAGTTTTATTTCTAGCGAGTTGGTCCCATTGCTTAATCTAGGAACCTCTGTCTTAGACCCCGCTTTCTCTGTCGAAATGGCAAACGGAGAGTCTACCCAAGTGAACAAAATCGTTCGCAATTGCACGCTTACGTTTGATCGGACGTCTCTTAACATTGACCTCATCCCTATGCATTTAGGAAGTTTCGATGTAATTGTTGGGATGGATTGGTTGTCCATCAACCACGCGGAAGTGGTGTGTGCTGAGAAGCTCATTCGCGTTCCTTGTTCTTCTGGCGAGTCCATAATTATTCAAGGAGAAAGATCAGGCAGATGTCTGAAATTAATCTCCTGCTTTAAAGCTCGGCGATGCCTTCGAAAGAAGTGTCTCGCCTTCCTAGCTCATGTCTCCATCAAGAAATCTTTGGGGAAGAAGCTCTCTGATGTCCCCGTCGTGCGTGAATTTCCAGACGTTTTTCCTAAAGACTTACCCGGACTTCCTCCTAGCCGACAAGTCAAATTCCACATCGAGTTAGTTCCCGGTGCAACCCCCGTGGCAAAATCTCCGTATCGTTTGGCTCCGTCTGAAATGCAGGAATTATCGAGCCAGCTGCAGGAACTACTGGACAAGGGTTTTATTCGCCCTAGTTCGTCTCCATGGGGAGCTCCAGTCCTCTTCGTCAAGAAGAAGGACGGATCTTTCCGGATGTGCATAGACTATCGTGAGCTTAACAAACTCACAGTCAAGAATCGGTATCCATTACCGAGGATTGACGATCTTTTCGACCAGCTGCAAGGAGCCACCTACTTTTCCAAGATCGACCTACGCTCAGGTTATCACCAAGTGCGTGTCATGGAGGACGACATCGCGAAAACCGCTTTCAGAACTCGATATGGACACTACGAGTTCCTAGTCATGCCTTTTGGTTTGACGAATGCCCCTGCAGTGTTCATGGATCTCATGAATCGCATTTGTCGTCCATACCTGGACCAGTTTGTTATCGTCTTCATTGACGATATTCTCGTTTATTCCCGCTCTAAAGCCGACCATGAGCTTCATCTCAGGCTTACCTTGGATCTGCTGAGGAAAGAGCAACTCTACGCCAAATTCTCCAAATGCGAATTCTGGCTAAGGGAAGTTCAATTCTTAGGTCACATCATTAACAAGGAAGGCATTCATGTCGACCCTGCCAAGATTGAAGCCATAAAAAAATGGGGAGCGCCTACAACGCCAACCGAAATTCGTTCATTTCTTGGTTTGGCTGGGTACTACCGTCGATTCATCTCGAACTTTTCAAAGATCGCGTTGCCCCTCACAATGTTAACTCAAAAAGGGGAACCATTCATTTGGAACCAAGAGCAAGAAGAGGCTTTCCAAACATTGAAACATAAACTCTGCCATGCACCAATCCTGTCGCTTCCTGAGGGTAACGATGATTTTGTTGTTTATTGCGACGCCTCGAGCCAAGGTCTAGGCTGCGTCTTAATGCAACGCGGTAAGGTCTTCGCTTACGCCTCGCGTCAACTCAAGAGTCATGAGAGGAATTATGTCACTCACGACTTGGAATTGGGTGCTGTGGTCTTTGCCTTAAAAATATGGAGACACTACCTATACGGTACGAAATGTGTCATCTTCACCGACCACAAGAGCCTACAACACATCCTCAACCAAAGGGAGCTAAATATGCGACAACGTCGATGGGTTGAACTCCTAAGTGACTATGACTGCGAAATCCGCTACCACCCTGGAAAGGCTAACGTAGTGGCTGACGCGTTAAGTCGCAAGGAAAGGACCCAGTTGCATGCGATCCGTATTCAGTCCAATCTTCCCTCCTTGGTTCTTGAAGCTCAAAAGCAAGCGATTGCTGGTGGTGATCTCAAAAATATGCTATCTTGCGGTGCCGAACGGAAGTTTGAAACCAAGTCTGATGGTATACTTTACTACTTAAATCGCATGTGGATTCCAAACTCTGAACCACTTCGAGAACTTATCCTGAACGAAGCGCACAAATCCAGATACTCTATTCACCCGGGCAGTGATAAAATGTATCAGAATCTCAAGTCTCATTTCTGGTGGCCGGGTATGAAGAAAGACATAGCTTTATACGTCGGTAAGTGTCTAACATGCTCGCGGATCAAGACTGAACATCAGAGACCATCTGGCCTGTTACAAAAACCGATCATACCGCAGTGGAAGTGGGACGAAGTCGCTATGGACTTCATTACCAAACTCCCGCGGACACCCAGCGGTTATGACACGATTTGGGTTATCGTGGATTACTTGACCAAGTCTGCCCACTTTCTCCCTGTCCGCGAGGACTACACTACGGAGAAGCTGGCACGGATTTACATTCGTGAGATCGTAACCCGTCACGGTGTGCCTAAGGGCATCACGTCTGACCGTGACCCCTCTTTTGCGTCAAGGTTCTGGAAGTCATTTCAGAAAGCCTTTGGGACAAGTGTGAAACTTAGCTCTGCCTATCATCCTGAAACGGACGGACAGAGCGAAAGGACCATACAAACCCTGGAGGATATGCTCAGAGCCTGTATCCTTGAATTCGGTAGTAGCTGGGAGACTCACCTTCCTCTTGCAGAGTTCTCATACAATAACAGCTATCATGCTACCATCAAATGCGCGCCATTCGAAGCACTCTATGGCAGGAAATGTCGTTCTCCACTGTGTTGGTCCGAGACCGGAGATTCTCAAATCCTCGGCCCGGAACTGATACAGGAAACCACTGACAGTATCGCCATCATTCAGCAAAGACTTAAGGACGCCCGCTGTCGACACAAGTATTACGCTGACAAACGCCGCAAACCTCTGGAGTTCCAAATAGGCGATCACGTAATGCTCAAAGTTTCCCCCTGGAAGGGCATTGTTCGCTTCGGGAAAAAGGGAAAGTTTGCTCCAAGGTACGTAGGACCTTTCAAGATCATCGAAAAGGTCGGACCTGTAGCCTATCGCTTGGAATTGCCTCCAGAACTCAGCCGTGTTCACAACGTTTTTCATGTGTCGCAACTCAAAAAGTGCCTCGTTGACGAGACCGCTCAAATCCCGATCGACACGGTTCACATCGACGACAAACTATACTTTGTTGAGGAACCTGTCGAGATCCTAGATCGAGAAGTCAAAAAGACTAAGCGAAGCCGGATACCTATAGTCAAGGTACGTTGGAACAACCATCGTGGACCCGAGTTCACATGGGAACGAGAGGATAAGATGAAGGAGGAATACCCTCATCTGTTCGCATAGTCATCATCTTTGTAATTCTAGAAATCTTGGAGTCTATGTAATCGTAATCATGTAATCAGGGACCAATATCAATCAATGAAGTATCATGTTGTTCCTATTTGCTTATAAATATTCTCTTATTTGCATAACACCAAGTTTGGCTACCCATGACTCGTGCTGGAAAACACAAGTTGTGCATACTTAATCATGTAAACATTGGGGTAAACTATGTATCATTGAGCCAAAATTTGTCATCATTCTAACATTCATGAAGCATGGTTGTGTGTGTGTGTGTGGTGTCGTGTCGATTTTTCTAGCCGCACACAATGGAGTTTATACATTGATACAAGGTGAACTCGTAATTATAGTCCGGAATATAATAACATCAAGTTCACAGGTGTATACGTGTATAAACAATATGCTATTGTGTAACTATGAGTCGTGAACTCAAGCTTCGTGTAGGGAATTAATCAATGAATGTTGAAGGAGTGGTGGGTTAGCCGCTGGTACACCCTATATATAAACCCCTTCGGCACAAGTTGATTATGTCTGAAGCGAGACTTGGAATTAGGGACTCATAGTTAGCGTGGCAGCTGTGAGGCGTTAAATTCAAGAGTTATTGAGGGAATTATTCATTGGAGATTGAAGGAGTGGTGGGTTAGCCGCTGGTACACCCTATATATAAACCCCTTCAATCCGAAATGAATATGTCTGATGTAAAGCTTGAAGGTGATGCCTTGTAGTGGAAAATAGTGTGTCGTCCTGTGTGTCATTGAACTAATAGGAGTCGAAAGAAACACCCAAGTGGAGTTGAGGGAGTGGTGGGTTAGCCGCTGGTACACCCTATATATAAACCCCTTCAACTTGATTTGGGTGGTATCCAAGACGAATATTAGGGGTAGTGGCGCATAGTGGTCATCATGGGATCATTTAATCTAAAACATCATTGCATCAACTATACTAAATTCTAAATTTCGGGACGAAATTCCTCTAAATTGGGGAGGATGTAACGCCCTGAAATTCGATTGGTAAACTAGGATCGTGAAATCATCGGAAACTATAGACTTTGGGATTCTGGACGATAAGTTCGGAACCCATATCATTGGAAAAATCTGCTTTTATCATTTAAAATGTTTATTTTATAAAACGACATTTACGCCTGAAAAATATTAATTTTTATGCTTTCGAAAAATTAAATATTCTTATTTAAAAAGATTTCAAATAATTATTCGGAAAATGGTTTTATAAAAGTTTTGCTGAAAAAGTTTTAGTTTGTTTAAAAACTTATGAACTCGACTAGTCTTGACCCGTCGGTAGCCTAAACCCGAACCCGAGTCACCCGAGTATTTAAGCGGAAAATCAAGTATTCTTACACCATCTCTTTCATTTCCACCAACACTTCCCACCCAAACACTCTCATTCTAGAGAGAGAAACTAGAGAGAGAAAGTCTTCAAACTTCAAATCCGAGTCCACAAATCTGTTTGTTGTTGTTCTTGGTAAGATCTTCTTGAAAATCATCCATTTTCATAACCATTTTCGGCCTCAAATCGAGCAAAAACACCCATTTTCGTTTCTTGAGTTTTCGGGTCAAAAACCGTCTTGTTTTGGTGTCAAAATGCAGGCTTTTGTGTTTAAAATCACTGGGAATCGATAGTCCCTTCAATCCCGAGCATTTCCATGTCAAAAACTTCGATTTTGGGTCAAAAATCTGGAAAAATCTGAAAAACCCGTAGGTTTCTCCGTCGCCCAGCTTGAAGGAGTCGAATCAGACTCATTCGATCGAATCAGTCGATCGAATCAGCCCATTCGATCGAACCAGTCGATCGAACCAGTCCGGTCGACCGAATAGGAAAGCAACCGAATGGTCTCCAACTCATTCGACCGAATGAGTTTCGTATTCGATCGAACGAGTGTCTATTCGATCGAACAAGTTCCATGTTCGACCGAACGAGTTTTCCCAACTGGTTCGACCAAATGTGTTTCTAGTTCGATCGAGTGTGCCTCAGATTCGATCGAATGTGTGTCTATTCGATCGAATGTGTGTCTATTCGATCGAATGCGTGTCTATTCGATCGAACAAGTTCCTATTCGATCGAACGTGTTCCTATTCGATCGAATCAAGCCAGAACCAAGCTGTTTTCGTCTTTAAAACCCAGTTTTTGCTCGAGGTCACGTAAGCTCGTTTTCTTAGACTTATAGCACGTTGTTAACCTTATATATATGTCCAACTCTAGGCTAAGGAGATCTATTGTAGCACCATCCTAACCCAAGATCAAGGTGAGTTCATAGCCCCTATTTAAGCTTTTCAAAACTATGGGGTGGAAACATGGTAACTTTACACGTTTGGATAAAATCATTTATGCAAACATTCTTTAAACTATAAACATTTGGATTAAACATGGTAACTTTACACGTTTGGATAAAATCATTTATGCAAACATTCTTTAAACTATAAACATTTGGATTTCTACACACGTGCGGAAATCCACGAGCTTCTTGGTAATCTATAAACTTTGGAAATCTATGAACATGGGGAAAACCCATTAACTCATGGAGATCTAAGAACATTGGAAATCAATGAGTATGGGAAATTCTGTGAACATTGACATCATGGGAACGGGAATCAAATTCATATCATCATAGTCATTGTGTCAGCATGGAAATCTAGAGATCAAAACATCATGAGTTGAATTGGACGCGAGAGTCTATTCTACTCTCGGTAGAACTCACGACCATGAGTGGCATTCTATTCTCGGTGGCACTCGTAACTCATGGGATTTCATACTAGTCTCGGTGAAATCCATAACTCTTGAGGACCTATACTATTCTCGGTAGGGACCAAGGGAACCCAGGATTCTTTGGGGTGTCTATCCTACTCTCGGTAGAACCTAGCTGAGTCCTGGATGGCAAGAACGAGGTAGTCTTGGTTTAAGTCTTGCGTGAGTTCAATCAAGTCTTGTGTGATCATTGGGTTTCATCATCATTCATCATCATCATCATTTGTTCACCATCATCTTGGATACTAGTAAACAATGGGATTTTGGTGTTGGTTTATCTAGTAAACTTAGCATGCTCAAATCTATATGTCCTTGTTTATGCTTAACTGTTATGTGCTACATGTACCGTTGGGAGACCGCAAATCTTTGAGTAATCTTATCACATACGACTCTAATGGGAGATTGATAAGCCCGTTGAGAGCCCAGGAGAACATTTCATGTTTGACTTACTACAAAAACCTCTGTGGGAAAACCAAGAGATCTTTTCTTGCAAACCATTTTAAAAACTGGGAATTATACCCAAACATAGTAGTATAAGTTGTAGGAGTGGTGGGTTAGCCGCAGGTACACCCTATATATAAACCCCTACAACCTATACTAGTATGTTTGTGTATAAAACTCTTTTCTTTAAACCTATGAATTCACTCATCTACTTTATGTAGTTGACAGTTTGTTACATGTTTTCAGGAAATAATGCAGCAAGAAATCCCTAGCAAGTTTAGAGGCCTTAGAAAGATGAAGGCTAGACTAGGAGTTGTTGGAAACTTGATATTTTGTATTAAAACAATTTGTTTCATGTTACCTGGTTGATGTAATATTTGACATTTTGGTTATGTTTATGCATTTAGACTTTTATACTATTGTGCTCAACAATCACGACTTGGTCGCCGCACCTCGATTTTTCCGCCATCACGATCGGGGTGTGACATTGTTCAATGTGCTCAAGTTGCTCCCCCCTGAATAGGTGCAAAAACTTCAATATTCACTTCGTCTCCTCCTTCATCTCCATTACCATCTCCATCATCAGAGTTTCCATCATCATCACTGTCATCATCCTCTCCTCCTTCTTTCTTTGAGCTTAACTCAGGTACTGGCATCACTTGAAAGTCATGGTCCAATAACCATGGCAATATCTCAAATGGAACATTTGAGTTTTATGTATTTGAGACACCTGGATTTTTGATTCTTCTATATGTGTCAGGGTCTTGCAGTTGGTGTGCAGTTCCAACAGTGGGTAGATCTTGAAGCTCACTATTGAAGATTATCTGTAGGAATCTTGGATATTGTAAAAATCTTTTTCTTTCAGGCTTCTTCAGATTTCCTACTAATCCTTCAAATATCATCTTAGAGAAATTGAAGGGCAGATCATATAAATCCCAACTGTGGCATTTGCCAAGTCGTGACTCATCAAGGTCCATGATCCCTTTCTTGGAGCAAATCCGTGTATAACATGGTGAATAAGAAATCTGTACAGCATAGGAAACATGCCTTTCTGAAACTGTCCATCATGAACATTTTCTTGATAACCCATTGTCTCTTCAAACATTTTCATCAGGTGGGGTGTGTTGAAGTTTATTGAGTTGAGATCACCATCATTCAACCGGAGACATCTTCTTATCATTCTCTCTGTAATATGTATCTCTTGTCTAGCCACGGTTGCCTCGATTCTTTTACCATTTATGTCCTCAACCAGTTCTGCAGATCTCCAGAAATCCAAGGAGTGATTTCAGTAAATTACAGGGCTTTCAGTGAATGCGAAACTGACATTGGACCGAGCCATCCAAGTTATCATCCTAGCCATCGGCTCATTGTCAGGTGTGACTTGTAGAAGTGCACACATATTATGTTTTGGTTCGAAGACATACTGGGGTTCATCGTCTGTCATATCTGAATCACATAAACAAACATATTCAAGGTGAAATTAGTTATAAAGTTCAATACTTTTAGATAACTTCAAGGTATAAAAATGAAGAAGAAAGAAAAGAGAGAAAAATCATCAAGAACCTGTTCTTCGACAAATTTATAACCTAAACACATAAACAGAGTATTAGTAATTAGATACATAGTCAAAGCCCATTATAGTCTAATCGTGGTCGAAAAACACATTAATGTTGCTTACTGAGTCGGAATTAGAGGGCTAATTCAAGTTAGGGTTAGGAATAATAGAATGTGATAAGTCGGTTTGGGTTTCTTTGCGAGTAAGCAGTTGCAGTGGAATGAGAGAGAGAGGGAAAAATAATGTTGAAAATTTTGCCTAACTCCCTCTTATATACCTTTTGAAAGTGGGTTTTAAATGCTTTTTGTCATTTTGTGAATTATTAGCTGTCAAACAGTAACATTATCCACTTGATATATTAAAAACAATATTTATCTTTTAAGTTAATAAAACCTTACTCGGAATTATTCTTTTCAAAGTCTACTCGGTATACATCCACTTACGAAGCTTACCCGGTAAAACTTTGCTTGGAAAATTTTCATTTTTGAATATACAAAGTTTGCCCGAATCCTTCTATTTATAAACCTTGCTCGATCAAGCTAATTAATTTAAAGTTAAGACATAATGAAGAAGGCTTACCCAAAATACTAGATTTCTTGAGAAATTAATCACAAGGCAAATAATCAAGTATAAATATCAAATAAACATCCTTACTAGGAATCAATCAAGACACCCATATTGATTTCTCAATTTCAAATTAAAACTTATTTAGCATAAACCCTAATAAGAATCATAATCAGTTTTATCATACTAAATAACATATTCAATCAAGCATACTTGAAAACATAGTGTGCCCGAGCAACCATTCAAGAGAATAGTGTGCCCGAACACCTTTCTAATGCAAAGTATACCCGAATAACCTTTATATAGTACAAAGTGTGCCCGGAAAAGGATTTCTAGCAGACAGTGTACACGGAAAGTTAAGTTTTGAAATTACCAAGTATATTGAGGGAACAAAAGTGTACCCGAAATATAAAGTGTGCTCGGAAAACAAAGTTTGCCCGAAAACACTTGTAATTTCAAAGAAATCATAAACACACATATCACAGAGCATGCTCGGAATGAAATTGAAACACATAAACATTTAAGTGTGCTATAGTCTAAAATTTCAAAGAGCTTGCCCGAAAATCCTATGTTAGCACTAAGCTTGCTAGGATAAATTCATTCAATCATCAGGTATGCCCTTACCCCAGGGATTTCAACATGCCAAACCATACCCGAAAAATGACAATCTTAAATAGTAATATCTAAGCATTCCCGGAAAGATTAACAAACCTTTCCTAACAACATATTAACACAAATCACAAAGCTTACTTGATGTACTTGACTAAGTTCATAAAGTTTGCTTGGAATCACAATCAGCATATAACATGCATAGCTTTCCGGAAACAAGAATTTCTTGTTAAAAGCTAGCTATAACAACACATAATCATCTCAAGACTTCAAGCTTGCTCGGGAAATGAGTACAACAATGTACTCTACCCGGAAAGTTTAAACACTTCAAAGCATGCCCGAAAATCATAAAGTTAGTCAAAAATGACTAAGCTTACCCGGAAAGGTCATAAATCATCAAACCTTACCCGAAATATCATATTCAAACATATTCAACTGTTTTGTGCCCAGAAAGGTTATAAAACATTAAACCTTACCCGAACTTACATATTCAGCCAATTAAAGGCAAAATGCAACACTTTTTGACTTAAACCACTTTGTCAAAATATATTTTTCATTTCAGATCATAGTTTAAGAGCAAATGGTGCATTTAGAGATCAAATTTCAGTTATATTTCTCTTCAAAACAGTTTCTTCCATTTTCTGAAAAGATCTCAAGAATGTGATCATATTGACTAAGTAGCTATCTCAATACTTCACTCTCAGCATTATAATAACAACATAGATAGGTTTACAGCAGGTATAAACTTAGCATGAATTTCATCTCCTTGGTGATATGATTTAGGTTCATTTAAAGCATAATGCATTAATGGTCAACACTGTGCTATGATGCCTCATATCTCTTCTCAAAGCTTATTTGGCTTTCCCCAGATCACCCCAATTTGACTCCAACCTCCTGTATTTGGTCAAAAACTTGTTTTTGTATGACAGAAGTTATTGTATTTTTGTATTTTTTAGATTCAAACATATATAGAGGTTGAACATTGGACTTACAGTTAGTAACATGCCTTTCATTCAAGATGAGACAGATTTTGTCAACATCTTTGTAGTTCTTGTTGTAACCCTCTTGTTTGATAAAATATTTAAAACACTTATCAACTTTTGGTTGATTTATTCATTCTTCCCCTTGTTTTTGATATTTTCTCAAATTTTCTTAAAGCATGTTCTTTGTCATATTTAAAGATGTTTCATTTTTTGGTTGACCAAATAACAACAGGCTCGTGTATGACTGGGTAATCACTTTTCTGCCTATCATTTGGAGAGATTTTTCTTGAGACATGCAAAGACAACTATGTATCTCCACATAAAGATTAGCATATTCATTATGTTTATATCACCTTAGATTTTACATCATCATGGGAAAGCAACCATATATGTTAATGACTATACTAAGGTCTTTTTTGCCTATTAATTCTATATGATCAGCTAAGTAATCAATGTACTATCATTTCCCATTAAACACAGTTTAATATTCAATCACCCCAATATCTTTTCATTTTCAGGTTAATGGCTATCCTGTTTGACCAAAAGTGGTCAACAGGACCAAACATACATGTGAATATATGTCCTTTCAAAGTTAGAGCTATTGACTTAGTTTTAAGTGAAGGAATAAGAAACAAGTTATTATTGCCCCAAATGCATTCAGTTTTCAGGTCAATGGCTATCATTTGAATCTGTAGAGATTTAAGGACCAAGCATACACGGGTGCATGTCCTTCCAACTGGGCAAATGACATAGTTTTCAGCAAAAACAACTACTTGAGACTTTTCTTAAAAAAAATCCTTCTTTTAAGCTTCTTTTAAAGCTTGAACTGAATAATCTTATCATATCTCTGCACCATTAACAACATGCTCATGTTTTGATCAAAATAAAGTATTTATGCAAAATTCATTAGAAATTTCGTTAAATCACTTAATTTTGACATAAAACAAATTTTGACATAAACAGTTGCAGTACATAATTAGATCTTAATAAAACATAACATTATTTAGACAAGCAAACCATACCAATATTCAGGATTTAGCCTATCCTAATAACATCAAATGATCAGATAAAACACATATTCAAGCAATTAAGCAATGATGTTAGTTAAGCTCACATTAACAAGTAATCCATAATAGTAACACTCATCCTAACATCACAAATGCACATCAACTGATAAACATGCAAACACATCAATCAAATCAATCATGTCAAAACTTTTCACACAAAATCTGTTAAAGCACATATCAGTTAACATATCAAGCAACTTAATCAGTATCATACTCAAACATATTCACACAACATTCAATTTGTGAGACCTCTAACAAATAATCAGTTAGCACAGAGAGGTACACAACTAGGCACACATCCTTAATCAGATTTCATCAGAGTTGATCATTCCCAGGGCTTTCAGAAGAAAGTTGAACCTGGTTCTATCAAGTGGTTTAGTGAATAGGTCAGCCAAATTGTCACTTGTATCAACTATTTGCATTTCAATCAAACCTTTTTCACTGCAATCCCTGATGAAGTGATGTCTGATTTCAATGTGCTTAGTTTTGGAATGTTGAACTGGATTCTTGACAGTAAAATATGCAGCTGTATTGTCAATAAGAATAGGGGTGTTCAAGAATTTCAAACCATAGTCCAGCATCTGATTTTGAATCCATAGAACTTGTGCACAGCAGGCAGATGCAACAACATATTCAGCTTCTGCAGTAGAGATTGAGACTGTAGTATGCTTTTTGCATTGCCATGACACTAGCATTCCACCCAAAAATTGACATCCTCCTGAGGTTGACTTTCTGCTCATGTTACAACCATCATAATCACTATTTGTATATGCAATCAGATCAAAAGATTGATTCTTTGGATACCAAATCCCTAGGTCTGGTCTTCCCTTCAAATATCTGAATATTCTTTTAACATCATTCATGTGGGAGACTTTTGGACTTGATTGGAATCTTGCACACACACATACAACAAACATGATATCTGGTCTTATTGCAGTCAGATACATCAGAGATCCAATTTTGGCTCTATATTCATGTTCATCTATAGGCTCCCCCTTTTCATCTGCAACCATCTTTTCTTTGGTGTCCATTGGAGTTGAAGCAGTCTTGTACTCTTGACAGTTGAACTTGTTCAAGATGTCCTGCACATATTTGTTTTGATGAATGAAAATCCTCTCAGCTTTCTGTTGAACTTGCAGTCCTAGAAAGAAGTTTATTTCTCCCATAGAACTCATGCTGTATTTGGACTTCATTACCCCTTCAAACTCCATACACATTTGTTCGTTTGTAGAACCAAAGATGATGTCATCCACATACACTTGTAACAGAAGAAAGTCTGATCCCTTTCTTTTGTAGAAGAGTGTCTTGTCAATGGCTCATCTTTTGAAACCATTTTCAAGAAGATGATTTGACAGCTCATCATACCATGCTCTAGGAGCCTGACGCAATCCATAAAGGGCTTTGTTTAACTTATACACCCTGTTTGGATACATTGGATCCTCAAAACCTGGAGGTTGAGCAACATACACCTCATCATCAATCTTTCCATTTAGAAATGCAGACTTAACATCAAGCTGGAACACTCTAATTTTCTTTGAGGCAACATATGCAAGAAAAATCCTGATAGCTTCAAGTCTTGCAAAAGGTGCAAAGGCTTCCTCAAAGTCTATTCCTTCTTCTTGAAGACATCCCAGTGCTACAAGTCTAGCTTTATTCTTAATCACCAAACCCTTTTCATCCCTTTTGTTTCTAAAAACCCATTTGGTTCCAATTGCATATCTGTCAAATGGCTTATCAACAAGATCCCACACATGCAGGTCTCTAAATTGTGCCAATTCCTCTTGCATTGCTTCCACCCAACTATTGTCTTTTAATGCTTGTGCTATGTTCTTTGGTTCCATTTGAGACAGAAAATAAGAGTAAAGACAGATGTTTGCAATTTTGGAATGACTTCTTGTAACTCTTTCATGCAAATCACCAATGATGTTTTCAGAAGGATGATTCTTTTCCACATAAGGAGTTTGTACAATCATATCTGTAGACATGTTTGTGTCAAGATTTGTTTCATTGAGTTCTAGATCTTCAATGATCAAATCAGCTTCTGCATCATGAAATTCTGGTGCTTCATCATTGTTTTGTCCTGAAGTAGATGCATCATTGTTTTCTAAGTTTAATATTAAAAATAGATCTTGAAATCTTGCAGTGGATACAGTTTCATATTCACTTGCATGGTTGCTTGTGTCAACCTCTGGCTGAATTGTATCATTCTGTACATCTGGATTGTCTTGATTGTGCTCAGCATGATCAAGTTCATCAGTGTTCCATGAGGAATTCTTCACAAAAGAATTCTTTCCCTTTTCTAGCAACCTTCTTCCATAATTCTTCTAAGTCCAATGTTTTCTTCTTCTTTTCTTCAATTACACTGGTCTTGTAGAATGAGTCATCAAAGTCTTCAGGATAAATCTTGAAAGACCTTATTAACTTCTCATGATCAAACAACCATGCTGCACCATCAACTGTATTGAATTGATTCTCATTAAAGATGATGTCAGATGATTCTATAACACTCAAGTGATCTTTCACATAAACTCTGTAAGCTTTTGAGTGTGTAGAATATCCAACAAAGAAGCAATCCAGGGATTTTGTTTGAAACTTGTTCAAATAGTCCCTAGTATTCAAAAGAAAACATTTGCATCCAAAGGGCTTGAAAAACTTGATGTAAGGCTTTCTATTGTGAAATATTTCATAATGAGTTTTGTTATGCCTTTTGTTCACAAGTACCATGTTCTGAACATAGCAGGCTGTATTTATGGCTTCAGCCCAAAAAGTGACAGGCAGATTAGCATCTGCTAACATGGTTCTTGCAGCTTCAATAAATGTTCTGTTTCTTCTTTCTGTTACACCATCTTGCTCAGGAGTTCTAGGAGCTGAAAATTGTTGTTGTATTCCTTTTGCTTCACAGGATTCTTGCATAACTCCATTCTTGAACTCAGTGCCATTGTCACTTCTCATCATCTTGACTGTCTTATTCAACTTGTTCTCAATCATTGTGACACAATCTTTAATCAACTCTGCAGTCTCATCCTTGGTACTTAGGAAATAAACCCAAGTGTATCTTGAATAGTCATCAATGATCACCAGACAATGTCTTTTCTTCCCAATACTTGGTACACTCACTGGACCAAAGAGATCCATGTGAAGTAATTCAAGTACTTGATCAATTGAGTTGATGAGCTTTGGCTTATGAGTAGATTTGTGTTGTTTTCCCTTTTGACATGAATCACAATGATCTTCCAACTTGAATTCTCTTGTAGGTAAGCCTATGACATGCTCACCTTTGACAAGTCTATTCATGTTCTTCAAGTTCACATGACACAGTTTCCTATGCCACAATTTTGACTCATTTTCAGTGGCTTTGGAAACAAAACATGCACCTCCTCTTGAAATATCTTCTTTCATATTCAATTCATACAAGTTACCATTTCTTGGTGCCATCATCATAATCATTTCAGGTGGAATTACAAACTTAGGTTTTAAAATGAAACAGTGTGAATCTTCAAAACTGACTTTGTAACCCTTATCACACATTTGTGATATACTCAGCAGATTGTACTAAAGACCTTCAACATGAAATACATTATCAAATGAGACTTTCCCATTTGTTAAGATTCCTTTTCCAACAATCTTTCCACCATTCTCATCACTCCCAAAAGCTACTGGACCTTCATACTTTTCTTCATAATTGACAAGAGATCTCTTGTCAAAAGTTATGTGCCTAGAACAACCATTATCCATATACCATATGTCATTTAGAGGAGTGGACTGTTCCTGCACATACAAAGAAAGTTTGATTAGTTGAGTGATGAAGTGCAAGCCTTATCAACTTGCAGCTCATCAGATTCAGTTTCAGACACAGCTTGGGAAGTGAGTGTTGTTGGTTTAGGATCTTCATGAGTCAATTCTAAGTTTTCTGAATTATTAGTTTCATAACCACACTCTCTTGGAGTTTTAACAAGTGAGGTTGGACACTGGTATTCAGCTGAGTCAGTGGCAAACTCCTTTATCACATAGTCCTTCTTCTTAGAGTAGTCTCTCACATCAACAACTTGCTCAACCTTACTCTCAGTCTTAGGTTTCCAAAGGAAACCATGTGGTTCATATCCATGCATTAGTAGAAACTTCTCATCACCAGTGAGTTCTGTTGGTTTCTTTCTAGAGTGTGCATCTTTTCTTCTTGTTATCTCACTGTTTGATGATCCTTGAGAACCATCAGATTTGACTGATTAACTGTCTTGTCTGATTTCCACATGTTGATAATTCTTCTTCACCAATTTCTCATTTTTCTTAGAAGACTCACTTCTTCTTACTGATTTAGTCATTTGTTTCTTTGTTGTTACTTCAGCTTTCTTCTTAACCCTTGTCTCCTTTGTATATTTCTTTTCTTCTCTATTCATGGTTTCATTTCCACACACCTTTCCTTTTCCTAAATATACATCATACTTCTGTTTGTATAGAACAAAGTCTTGGCCATACTTTGTTCCATCTGGTACATGGAAAGGTTTGAATTTCAATCTTTCATTACATGAGTCTGTGTGATGACCATATTCATCACATTTCTTGCACCAAACCTTTCCTTTGAATATTTCATGTTCTTTTGGCTTCTTGAACCTTTCACTTGGTCTTGGTGGATCAACTCCAATTGTCCTTTTAGACTTTAAAATGTCAAAGTCAATTGAGAAGGGCACAAATTCCTCAATCTTAATGTCTTGTCTTTCAAGTTATCTTTTGACAAAGACAACTTTTTCAATAATCATAGGTTCTTCATCACTGCTTTCTCTAACCCTTGACTGTCTTTTCTCATACTCTTTCATAGTTTCCACTTCTTCAACATCCAACACCTCATGACTAGAAAAGATTGGATAAACTGGGATAAAATTTTCTGTATCAACTTTTTCAGCCACCATCTTCTTTTTGTTGTTCAGCTTTATCCTACCCAATACAGCCTTGCTTGGTGGTCTGACTTCATTGTAGTTTATCTTCTTCCTTTCACAAATGTCAAAAGAAACATGTTCTCTTTTCATTTTATCATTCTGTTTCTTCAATCTTGGTGGGACTGGTGGATACTTTGGAAGTTTATCAACAGATTCCGGTTTCTTATATTTTCTTCCTCTTTCAGCAGCTTTGATTTCCTCTTCAGTAATTTGATCACTCAAATTACTCAAGTTATCTTGATCCAATTCAACTGAATCAAAGTCATCCTTAGAGACTTGAACTCCAATTGACTAATCCTCTTTTACTTCTTCCTTAATCACAAACTCTCCTTTTTCATTCACTTCTACCTTTTTGTACAAATCAACAAATTCTTCCTTGTTTTGAAAGACATCTCTGAATTGTTGCAAGTATGCATCTCTTTTCTCTTTGTCAACTTTTGGCATAGGTGGAACTGCTTTGTATTTGTCTTGGTCCTTCACCTGGTTCAGTATACCACATATGTTGCCTGTTGAGACCAAATTCTTCAGAAATTCAATTTCAACCTTCAGTCTTGTGTTTTGCACGTTTTCTTCAACCAACATCTTCTTTAATCCATCAATCTCAGTGATGTATCTGGTTTGCGTTCTATAATTGATCATGCAATCATCTTCAAGGCTTTTAATCTTTTCTTCACTGATCATCTCACTTGCCTCATACCCATTGATGATACATTGTTTTCTAAAACACTCACTTTCCAGCTTGCCTACTTTTGTTCTCAATTCAATGATAAGTTCATTTAAATCAACAGTAGGAGCAGAGTGTACCTGAGATGATTATCCTTTTTCTTTCTCAATTATGGCCATGAATGCCACATTTTCTTTCTTGATATCATCTGCAATGTCCTCTTCATGATTGCTCCAATCAAAATTTCCTTCATGCTGTGTAGTCACTGCCACATTTCCTTGATTTCTGATCTGATTTTGATTTGCTGGAACAGTGTTGTTTGGAACATTTTGAGCTGCTTGAATTTTTTGATTGTTATTCATTTGAAAACCTTGAGTCTGTTGCATACTTTGTTGTTGATTATTCATTTGAGGCTGAAAGTTGTTAAAGTTGGGGTTGTAATTGTTGTTGGGATTGAAGTTGTTGTTGTTGAAGTTGTTCATTTGATTGTTGTTGTTGTTGAATCTTAACTGATTTTGTTGGTAATGCGGCTGACCTCTTGGTTGATTTTGTTGATATTGCTGCTGACCTCCTGGTTGTTGATTCTGGAATTGATTCATTTGAAAGTTTCTTGGTTGATTGCATTCTCTTGCAAAATGGCCAGGTTGCTGACAATTGTAGCAGATTGCTTTTGACTTGTCAAATCCAATCCTGTCATTAGGACCAGAAACCGGAGACCTACCAGTTCTGTTATACAGCCTTTTACTTCTCAAACCCAACATGGCAGCTTGCCACTTCAAATCCATATCTTCCAAGTCATCTGCATCAATTTGCTCTAAATCATCTTGTACCACACTTGTGTGAATTAGGTTCTTTGTAACAAATGCATTATATGACTCAGTAAACATAGACAGCAATGCATTTGTTTCATTGTTTTTACCATTTACACCACTAGAGTGATGCACATTCCCACTTGCCATTGAGGCAGTTTCAGTATCATCAATTAGTTGCACATTGAACCTCTGCTGATTTCCTTGATTACTTGTGCTACCTCCAATGAAATATTTTGGAGTAACAACATTATGTTCAGCTGGTTCTTCAATAATGGGAATTTGTTGTTGATTCTTGGTAGACAGATTTCCCATGGGTGCAATCAATGCATTTGAAACATTGAAGCAGGGTCTATCTTCCTTAATCATCTCATTCTCTATTATTTCAAGTTCTGCAGCCTGAAGAAAGCATACTACATCATCCAATTTCAATTCATTGAAATTATGCTTTTGAAGGATGAACTTGCAAGCAGTATACCATTCTTTTGGCATGAGTTGAGTAACTTTGTATTTAAATCAAAGTCATTCATTACATAATCAGTTTTTCTCAACTCATTCACAATACTTAGAAAACGTTCTAGTATTGATTTCAACCTCTCTCCTTCCTTATACTTGAACCTTTCCAACTGTTGCTTCAATCTTTGATTCTTTAGTTCAGTATTCCCTTCATACATCTCAAGGATGGCATCATACATTTGCTTAGCAGTTGTGTGATGTGCCACCTTGGTCAAAATCTCCCAAGACAAACCTAGCTTAATCATAGCTAAGGCTTTGTCATCCACCTTTCTCATTCTTTCTCTTACTGCAGCAGTTGCAGCTGCATTTGCACCTTCTTCAACAGCAGCTTGTGGACCATTCTTGATGGAGTTCCACATATCAATAACATTGTAGCATACGGCGGTTTCAAAGTGTACTTTCCACTTGGTAAAGTTTTCATGTCCATACAACCTTGGTTTCTTGTTAGTAGACACCTCTTCTTCCTCATATCCAGAAATTTTAAGAAATCAAAAATCAGTTTCTTTGTAAACACAGAGTTTCAAAATAATCAGATCTGAAAATAGAATGCTCAGATCTGATGTGTCTGATGTGATTAGAACAATATTTAGATATAAAGATTTGAACTTTAATTGAAATAAGGAAGAGAAAACACCGGTAGATTGTAGATCTGGAAGAAAAATGAAAAACAGGGCTGCTGACGTCACAAATCAATCGAACAGTGGTCTGCTTACGTCATTCTTCTTCAAATCTAAAATCAGCAACAATCTTTCCAAAATAGCAGTAACAAGCTGTAATACTACTTGTCAGGCCCCTTGATTTCAGCTGGATCTTACTTAATCATGTCATAACTCACACAGATTAATGTGCCGACAAGAGAGTTAATGACGGGTTGCTATATTTAGAAAGATATCCGTTTGTTAAAGGCAGAATCAATAACAAACATACGGTTGCTATGAATAATCAAAGGTAGAAAGCACACACAGGTTTCACTCAAAATATTTCCATCTATATAATTTTCAACATACAAAGTGGATAATCGATTTATGGTTTTAGGAATCCTAGGACAGCCGTCACAAGATATATTCTATCTCAATAAATGTGTCTGTCTATCCTTGTTGTGCCCCCTTGGCGGCGTGCCCTAAACATTCTATTTATAGGTCTGCCAACCTAGGACAGCTGTCATTCCTTCTAGAAACCCTAAATACAATCATACATATTCAAAATAAACTAAGAGTAAAACAAGTCTTCCGGGTAGCCTTTTCATAAATCTTCATTTTCCGAGTACGCTGTGTACTCTGCTATCCTTCAGGACTTGGTAACATAGAAGTGTACTCGAAATCAGTTTCCGGGTAAACCTTACTTGAAGAGTATTTTACCAAGTAAAATACTCACCGGGTAGACTTCAGTCTTCTTGGCTTTGTCAAACTTTGCCCGACAAATCCTTACGAGCAACCTTGATCTTCAATGATCCATTTCAGCTCTTTGCTATAAAATAACTTATTAGCAAAGTGTACTTGGGAGTACTGTTCCTTGCTTGAGCTGAACCTTGCCCGATATTACTTAGTGATATTCCTTTAGATCATCAAGCATACTTGGACCATACTTATTAATGAGTACCTTGCCCGGTCTTCCAATCAATTGGCTTCTTAGACTTGGTTAACCAAACCTTACTCGGAAGAGTAATATACTTGGCTCTGAAGAACAGACTTGCTTTATAAAGTGAACCTTGCCCGGATTTACATAAACTACTGTACCTTGCCCGACAATGCACTAATTTGCAAACCATGCTCGGATATCCAATAAATAAGACTTCTTGAAGTAAACCTTGCCCGATAGACAAAATATCATACTCGGCTAAGTAAAACCTTGCTCGGATGTCTATGGTGTGCCCGGATCCATACTTAGTGAATTCTAAGGAGGTTGAGAAGATTCCAATCTTCCATATACTTCATTCTGGTCAAATCTTTGACTCAACAATCTCCCCCTTAGGTCAATTGTTTGACTCAACATACTCTCGCTAACAATAGGAGAGCAAGAAGTTTGGAAAATAACAAGTGACAAATAGATTGTACTTTGGGATCCATTATCCTCAGACAGCCAAGGATCCTGGATCCTCCCAATCAAGAAGTACATTCAGACTGGAGAGATTCCAGCTACGGATAATCCGAAATCCTTCAAACTTAAGGTATCACTGTATATTTTATTAGATGAAATGCTATACATAAAATCTCTTGCAGGTCCATACTTGAGGTGCATCGAGGATCCTGAAATCCAGGAGGTACTTAAAAAGTTTCACGAAGGAGGTTGCGGCAACCACACAGGGGGAAGAGCATTATTCTCCAGGATACTTAGGACTGCATACTTCTTGCCGACAATGAAGAAGGATGCAGTAGAGTATTCGAAGAAGTGTGATGCCTGCCAAATGCATGCAAATATCCTTCATCAACCAGCAGAACCAATGTATCCTATATCCTCTTCATGGCCTTTCATGAAATGGGGAATGGACATTGTTGGTAAGCTACCAAAGGCACCATGTGGAAAGGTCTTTATGCTTGCCATGACAGACTTCTTCTCTAAATGGATTGAAGTAGAAGCATTCGTACAAGTCCGAGAAAGGAAGTTATATCTTTTATTAAATGGAATATTATAACTAGATTTGGTGCAAAAGCATTCGTACAAGTCCAAGAAAGGGAAGTTATATCTTTTATTAAAAGGAATATTATAACTAGATTTGGTATTCCTTCAGAGATTATATGTGATAATGGTTCCCAATTTATTGGGAAAAGAACAACTAACTTTTGTGACAGCTGGGGCATAAAGATGATTACTTCAACTCTAGTGCATCCTCAAGCTAATGGTCAAGCGGAGTCTAACAACAAAATCATCATCAACAATTTAAAGAAGAAGCTAGGATCCAAGAAGGGAAAGTGGGCCGAGGAACTACCATATGTTCTTTGGGCCGACAGGACAACACCCAATAATGCAACAGGCCAAACACCCTTTTCGTTGGTATTTGGATCAGAAGCAGTAATCCCAACAGAGAGGGTGGTTCCTACAGCAAGAACGAGCATCCGTGATCCTGAAGCCAACGAAGAAATCCTTCTGGAAGACTTGGATACCGTTGAAGAACTCAGAGACCTGACCAAAATCAGAATGGCAGCTTATCAACAAATGGTAGCTGGGGCATACAACAAGAATATAAGGATCAGAAGATTTCAAGAAGGAGATTTAGTTTTAAGGAAAGCCTTCCAAAATACTACCAATCCGGCTGATGGAAAGTTAGCACCCTAATGGGAAGTACCTTATCAGATCGAGTCGGAGGCAGGAAAGGGATCATATCATTTGCTCACAATAGAAGGCAACAGATTACCAAGAGCATGGAATGCTATACACATTAAGAAATACTTTTTCTGACCAGGATCAAGTATCCTCTAAGGATCAAGTATCCTTAAAGGATCAAGGAACCCCAAAATTGGTAATATCCAGCTAATCACTTATCCTTTTAAATTTGTTATTACTCTTTTAAGGATATCATATTCTTAACAATTTTTGTTCCTTCCAAGTTTTAAATAATAATGCAGGATTCTAATAATATGTTTGATGATCAAGAGGTTGGCCACCTCTCCTTTACAGTCAAGGTATTATGCTATTTCCCATGGCCTAGCCCACGTTTGGATATGATCCCCTATGGTCATATCCTCTAAGGTTTAAAGGTTTTCACCTTTCTTATAAATAGAGTTTCTACACTCTCGCCTGGAGCGCACGCTATCCAACATATGGTTCGGGGCAGCGGGACCAGTACACGTTTAGTGACTGAAAATTTCGTTGCTTTCGGCTATATGGAGGATCCAACAATTTATGGTAGACGTACAATACCATCGGTTTATAACGTTTTCACGTTATCTCATGACAAAGGTTTCTAACATTTTCATGTTAGCTAAGGTTTATAACGTTTTCACGTTATCTCACGTTTGGGCTAAATCCCGGTTTGGGAGAGTCCCCAGTTAACATCCGTATCCTTGGGCTTGTCCCCAATTTTCGGGCTTGTCCCCAGTTCACGGGCTTGTCCCTAGTACACGGGCTTGTACACAGTTGCACGGGCTTGTCCACAGTTTATTATTTGGGCTTGTCCCCAACTTAATGGGTTTGATCCCAGTTAACATATCAGTTGTTTGCAACAGATTTTCTAAGTTCATTATGAAACAGTCCTATGGATTCAATATCCTAAGGTTATTTTATCAAGGATCATGGACAGTTCAATACTTATGGTAACTTAAGGTCTATCTAGAGCTTCTGGTATGATCTCTATTCATAAATTTATACTGTCTTAGTTGCGATAATTTTAAATGTTTTGATTTAAAGGATTGTTCCTTTAAGGTTATTCCATTATAAAAACTTTTGTCAATTTTTAAGGATACTTTATCCTACGGTTTCTTCTTTAAGGATACTCTATCCAAAATATTTTTCATAAGGATCTTATATCCTAAAAATCTTTTACTCAAAATTATTTTTCCTAAACTTTCAATAAAGCTAAAACTATGATTAAACAAACATTCAAAATAACTATAATAGCAAATAGTTAAAAGTTTTATATTATTTAAAATAAGTCACTTGGACTTACCAAAATCTTTAACCCGGATTTCATCATACAAAAAGATGGACCATCCACCCGGATTAAACAAGTGTTACTGATTGTTCTTAAGTGCAGGAAAATAAACATCAGAGGCACCAAAGGTTTCATCCCCACAAACAGAGGATCCATCCACCTTCGGTACCCCTAGAAATTGTCTTGAGGATTAGTGATCCTTAAACCTAATTACTATTGTTTATTATAGACCAAGTTATCCTTAAAAACATCAACACAAAATAAAAAAGTCGGCTTGGGCCTTGTCTTCTGTATCCTTCATCGCCCACCTAAGCTGCATCTTCACCCTCTGTAGCAACTTCCCCCTCGCCAGCTTTAGCCACCTCATTGACACCACTAGTCCCAGCCTCATTACCTTCAGCCATCTCCTCATCGTCCTCGCCACCAAGAGCATCCAGGGCAGTCTTCCACTTTTCCACGTCCCAGGTCATCTTATCAAAAGCGGGATCACCGGCCTCCTTCGCCATCTTGATCCGTCCTTGGAATACTGACCTAGAAGCCCACACTTTGGCTTCATCCGTAGCCTGCTTCACTGCCTCTTGATGTTGGGCTTCCGCTAAGGATAGCTGATCCTCCAACTGATTTTTCTCTTTGGAGAGCTGGATCATAGCTTTGTCCTTGGCAACCACGGCTTTCCCTAGCCCTGACAACTTTTCACTCATCTGGCTGATGATCTTTTCTTAGTACTCTTTGAAAGCACTCATAGCCTATATACGACAAGGTAGTCAAAATTAGAAGGATATTGGATCCTAAAGTTCAAAGTAGCAGGATACATGATACTTACAGAGAGGACTGTGTCATAATGGGTCTTGGGATCGGAGGACCTCTTTCTTTTGGAAGCAGCGGACTTAGACCTTGTTGTTGCAATCTTGGGCTCGGAACTGGTAGCTGCTTTTGAAGCTTCTTTCTTGATGACAGGAGAGGTGACCATATAATCAATGTCTTCTAGGGAGAACTTGCCAGCTGATTTCTGGGATTTCTAAAAGAAAAATTAACAGGTAAGTATTCTCTCTAATTTTATTTATCTTAATATTATTATAAACTTACTTGACATGCTGTAAGCCGAGGAGATATCACAGAAAGCTTCAACAAAACGAGCTTGAAAGGTTCTAACCTCAGTATCCATTGCTAGGAACCGTTTTGTTTTTTCTTCTGTACCAGGTAACTTGCCCAAAGAGCGAAATTCTCAACTGCAGACAAAAAGAAAGAATCAGGGTTAAAGTTAAAGCTTCAAGGATCCTGCTATTTCTTAAGGATCCAAGATCCTACCCTTTGTAACCCACTATGAAGGAAGATCAATTCCTCCTGGTATTGAGTCACGTTTTACAAGTAAAACTTATTCCTCCACAAGGAATCATTTAAAGTGACTTTTAAGATCGGGTGAGGTTGTCGAGGCTTGGATTTGAAGGGTGTACAAGTGTGATAGATCCGGAAGACCGAAGTTGATCTTTTACTCCTCTATGATCCTTTCGATAGTGCTGAGGACCCTCCAAACCATAGGCATAGCCTGTATATAGGATATGCTGGTGGAATCGAAGAAGCTTTGAGTGAAAGGAGGAAAAGGATACTGGTAGCCGATCAGGAACTGACACGCCTGAAAACACACCCAGACTTTAGAAGAAACATCGCATCGGACGCTAGATTCGTAAAGTCGGAATAAGGTTTTCGGTGGAAACAACGAACGGAACTCGTCAATCTCGGGATCTGTGAGTTTGCAAATCTCAATAGACGGGTTGGCTATGAGCATTGTGGCTCCATCTCTGACAACTCGGAGTCATTGGAAGATTGTTCAGAAGGTTTAGAAGGAGGCAGAGAAGAAGAAGACGAAACAGTGGACATCGTTAAAGAAAATAAGAAAAGAAAGAGAAGGATACCTGATGCGTCGCTTGAAGGTATGATTATAACCAAGATATAGGGCGGCATATATAGGCGGCTATCATTAACTCGAGGGCCGAATGGTAAATATTTTTGGTAAAACCGTCCCATCATCCAGTTTTCGCAGAAGTTCAAAATTCAAAATGACAGCTGTTTTACACAATCACCAGCCATTTTGGGGGAAATTGTTAGGGCATGAATTTTATGCTAAGGATCCTTAATCCTTAACTATCTTATGGATAGATTATCCTCGAGATATGTATCAGGTTATGAAGGATCAACGATCCTCGGTATTATTTGTTTACTAACGATTGCGTTTAGTATGGTGATGTGTTAGACATGTATAACAACTTTAAGATCCAGTCTACTGTATATTCTACTACAAGACACCTGCAACACATGGTTGAGACTGAAGACTAAACTAGTGGAAGAAGTAGCGGAATGGCAGGACCAATTACTGAGTACTAAGGACGAGATATGTTATTGTTGAAGATGTGCTTGGATCAATGATCCTCCTGGAGAGTTCTTTAGCTGAAGTCTGGATCCGGGGTCTTTAGTCGTCATAAGTATTAATGGATGAATTTCTTATGAAGAACGACGTTTAAATAACAACAACGGCTCCTAGACCTAGTCCACCACTTAATTCGTTAATAAACGGCTATTAGCACGTGGTCAAAGAGCACGATGATGAAGAGTGGAAGACTAGAGGATCTATAGGATATAGTTGTTAGTTAGTTACTTGTTCTTTTTCTTTATATATTGAGCTGTGATCAACAATAGAAACACACACGTTCACATATACCCTAGCTGCTAAGTTATCTGTAATCACACACACATAGCATTCATTGTATCTGTTGATCAACAACTCCATCCTTTGTACCACCTTTTTTGATTAATAAAGTGGTGATAGACGATTTGTCATTACCCGGGGTTTTTGTGCCGGCGATCCGAACCAGATCAAGGGATTTTCCTCGTAACAAATCCTTTTGTTTGCGTTTTTAATCGATATATACTTGTTTTTATCACCTTAGCACTAATCCTCACTAAACGAATTTGGATACATTATCCTTAGCAGATTTCTATCCAAAACAATAAGAAATGTGAAAACCTTTAAACCTTGGAAGATATGACCATCGACGGTCACACCTTAATCGTGGAATAGGCCAAAGGGAACAATAGTGTACCTTAAGTGTGAGGGAGTGGTGGCTAACCTCTTAATCATTGAACCTTTCACTAGTGTTCTGCATTGTTATTTAAAATTTGGAAAGAATAAACGTTAAGAATATATTATCCTTAAATTAATAAGAATCTTAAATGGATAAGTGATCAGATAGATATTACAAATTTTAAATGGATACTTGATCCTGATCAGAAAAAGTACTTCCTGTGATGAATAGCATTCCATGCTCTTGGTAACATGCCGCCTTCCATAGTGAGCAAATGATATGCCCCCTTTCCTGCCTCCGAATCGATCAGATATGGACCTTCTCACTTAGGTGCTAGCTTCCCATCTGCCGAATTAGAAGTATTTTAGAAAGCTTCCTCAAGACCAGATCTCCTTCTTGAAATCTTCTGATCCTTATACTCTTGTTGTATGCTCCAGCTACCCTTTGTTGATATGCTGCCATTCTGATTTTGGCTAGATCTCTCAGCTCTTCAACAGTGTCCTACTCTTCGAGAAGGATTTGATTATTGGCTTCAGGATCACGGATGCTTGTTCTGGCTGTAGGAACCACCATCTCTGTAGGGATTACAGCCTCTGAGCCAAACACCAATGAGAAGGGTGTTTGGCTTGTTGCATTCTTTGGTGTTGTTCTGTCAGCCCAAAGAACATAAGGAAGTTCCTCAGCCCACTTGCCTTTCTTGGATCCTAACTTCTTCTTTAAGTTGTTGATAATGATCTTGTTACTTGATTATGCTTGGCCATTGGCTTGAGGACGGACTGGTGTAGAAGTAATCATCTTGATGCCCCAACTATCACAAAAGTTAGTAGTTCTTTTCCCAATAAACTGGGATCTATTATCACTATGGGATACCAAATCTAGTTGTAATGTTTCTTTTAATGAGGGATATAACTTCCCTTTCTTAGACTTGTACGAATGCTTCTGCTTCAATCCATTTAGAGAAGTAGTCTGTCATAGCAAGCATAAAGACCTTTCTGCCTGGTGCCTTGGTAGCTTGCCAACAATATCCATTCCCCACTTCATGAAAGGCCATGAAGAGGATATAGGATACATCGGTTCGGCTGGCTGATGAAGGATGTTTCCATGCCTTTGGCAAGCATCACACTTCTTTGAGTATTCCATTGCATCCTTCTTCATTGTTGGCCAAAAGTATCCAGCTCTAAGTATCCTGGAGAATAATGCTCTCCCCCTGTGTGGTTGCCGCAGTCGCCTTCGTGGAAGTCTTGGAGTACCTCTTGTATTTCAGGATCCTCGATGCATCTCAAATAGGGACCTGCAAGAGATTTTCTATATACAATATCTTGTAAAATAATGAATTGTGATACCTTCAACCTGAAAGCTTTAGGGTTTTCCCCTTTGGGGAGTTCTCCATCTTGCAGGAATTTTTTGATTGGAAGGATCCAAGATCCTGCTTTTGAAAAGGATGAAGAATCCTTAAGCTCTTCTGTGCAATCCACTGTTACCTCCACAGCTTCCTATTCTCCAATTGCTGGAGACACTATATGAATGATAGGTATCTTTATATCACCTTGGATCTTCAATGATGATGCTAAGTTTGTTAAGGCATCTGCCCCAACATTTTCTTCTCTTGGTACCTGTATGATACTAAACAACTCGAAGAACTTTGCTAATTCCTTCAAAATTTTTAAATATTTGACCATATTCTCACCTTTAACAGTATAATAACCGTTAAAATGGTTAGTTATAAGTAAAGAGTGTATATAAACTTGAAGATACCTGATCCTCATCTGTTGGCTAAAAGTAAACCTGCGATAAGTGCTTCATGTTCTACCTCATTGTTGGTGGCTTGGAATGCACATGCAATGGACTGGGGTATTATGTCTCCCCTATGGCGATATCAGTAGGATACCTAATCCTGTTCCTCTCACGTTGGATGCTCCATCTGTGAAGAGGATCCAAGGATACTTGGTTTCTTTTAGTTGCTGGACCTCTAGATCAGCTTCCTTCTGCATGTCACTACTAAAATCAGCCACAAAGTCTGCAAGCACTTGTGACTTAGTGGCTATTCTGGGCTTATACTGAATATCATATGCACTGAGCTTCACAGCCCACTTGGCCATCCTTCCTGACAATTCTGGCTTTATAAACACATTCTTAACAGGATAATTAGTTCTTAAAATAATAGTATGTGTTTCAAAATAGTGTCTCAACTTGGTTGAGGCCATAATCAAAGCAACAATTAATTTTTCAAGGTGAGAATACTTGACCTCTGCATCTAAGAGGCTTTTACTTACATAATATACCGGGTGTTGTTGTCCTTCATGATCCTTGGCTAGAACAGCATAACTGCATTACCTGATACGGCTAAGTATAGGGACAATGACTCACCATCATCGGCTTCATCAAGGCAGGCGCCGAGGATAGATAATCCTTAAGAGCTTGTAGTTCATCCTCATGACTTTGAGTCCATTCAACCTTTTTATTCTTCCTCAAGATATCATAGAAGTTTTTGCACTTCTCTGAGGATATGGAAATGAATCTGTTAAGGGCAACTATTCTTGCTGTCAGTCTTTGGACATCCTTAGCATTCATAGGAGACTTCAAATTGATGATGGCTTCTATCTGCTTGGGCTCGCTTCTATTCATCTCTTGGTCACCGTGTTTCCTAGAAAGTTCCCAGCCTTAACACCAAAATGACATTTTTACGGGCTCAGCTTCATATTGTACTGATCCAGGATATTGAATGATTTTTCAAGATCTCTGAGGTGATCCTCAGCCCTCTTCGACTTCACTACCATGTCATCTATGTAAACTTCCATAGTCTTGCCTAACTGATCTTTGAACATCATGTTGAGCAGTCTTTGATATGTTGCCCTAGCATTTCTTAGTCCGAATGGCATAGCAATATAACAGTATATGCCGGTAGGAGTCAAGAATGCTGTATCCTCTTGATCAGATGGTTCCATCTGAATTTGATGAAATCCAGAGAAAGCATCCATAAAGGTAAGCATCTCATGTCCTTCCATTGCATCCACCATGGAGTCTATGTGTGGTTACGAGAAAGGATCCTTGGGGCATGCCTTGTTTAAATTAGTGAAATCGTTACACACTCTCCACTTTCCATTATTTTTAGAAACAACAACCACATTAGCTAACCATCGAGGATACTTAACCTCTCTGATCATATCGGCCTTAAGAAGTTTTTCAACTTCTTCTAGTATGATCGCGTTCCTCTCAGGATCGAATTTCCTTCGCTTCTGATGGACGGGTTTAATAGAATGATCAAGGCCTAACTTATGAGTAATTACCTCCTTAGAATATCTGTCTTGTCTGAATGTCTGAAGGCAAATGTGGATTTCCGTCGCTTTAGGAAGGATACTATATCCTCCTCGATCTCATTTGGGATACTGGATCTTAGGAATACCTTCGCGTCTGGATCCTCGGGATCTAAGGATACTTCTTTTATATCTCGCTCTCGAGCCTCCAGCACGTTCCTAGGATGCTGTTGTGGTTTCTATGCTATCGTTTGTTTAGTTGTTGGCTTCATGGAGGAAGAATAATAATTCTTTGCTTCTACTTGGTCACCATTTATCCTTACTACTTCCCAAGGAGTCGGCAGTTTGATGCATTGATGGTAAGTAGAGGCTACAACCTTCATTTTATGTAGCCAAGGCCTGCCCAAAATAACATTGCAACAAGATAGGTTATCAATAACACAAAAGTTTTGGTAAGAATTTAACCCTTCGATGTATATTGGGAATTTGATGTCCCCTAATGTTTTCTTCGTTTCACCACTGAAACTAACTAGCACTGATGTCCTTGGGATGATCTCCGAGTCTGGGATATCATATTCTGAAGTACATCGTGTTGGATGATGTTGACTGAGCTTCTACCATCAACTAGGATCTTGCGCACACAATGATTAGCAATAAACAAAGTTACAATCAAACCGTCATGGTGAGAATCCTGGATGCCTGATTTATCTTTTTCATCAAAGAAGATTCTTTTGTCAGTCGTCAAAGTGGTGGATATGACCTGTCGTTCTCCATTCTCCGGCTTGGTTTCTTTGGTGTGTCTCTTTGCTGAAGAGAAAGAAGTGCCACATATATATGTTCCACCGGAGATGAAGTTGATAACTTGAGCATCTGGTGGGGGCGGAGTCGCTTTTTGAGGGACCTCTTCAGGATCTTGGATCCTTGACTTTTTTCCTCCCAAGAGTTCCTTAAAATGGCCCTTGCTTAGGAGGTATTCAATTTCCCTTCTTAAACCAATGCAGTCATCCGTCGTATGCCCAAAATCCTCATGGAATGCACACCATTTGGATTTGTCTCTTAAGGTCGTTGACTTCTCGTTCTTTCGAGTGCATTTTGATTTCTCTCCTAGATCCTTCATGGCACAAATCAAGCCATGAGTATCCACAAAAAAGCAATACTCTGAGATCATGGGTAATCTACACGAGGATTTGTTATGAGAAAAAGCCCTTGATCTTGCTCGGATCGCCGGCACAAAAACCTCGAGTGATGACAATTTTCTATCACCTATTTATTAATCAAGAAATCGTGTTACAAAGGTGGAGATCACGATCAGTATTACAATGAAAGCTAAGTGTAAGTGCTGTGCTTAGAGGGAATTCTCAGTAATGTTAGAGTGTGCGAGAGTGTAAGTGTGTTCCTAGCTGATCAATGATCTCGTTATAAATACAAATAACAACTAACAAGATTTTCTATAATCACGCCACTCTTCCCACTAGCCGTTCTCTTCTCTTTGACCACGTGCGGGAGTCGTCCAGTAGCGCTAAAATAAAGTGACCAAGTCGTCCAGCCGTTATATCTAACAAACACAACACCACTCAAACAAAATTATTAGTAAACAGATAATACCAAGGATCCTTAATCCTTTGCAACCTTGAACATATCTTAAGGATAATTTATCCATAAGTCACTCAAGGATAGAGGATCCTCAGCAGAAATTCTATGCCCTAACATTAATATTAACTTGCTATAGAAAATAAATATTTTTACATGTATGATAGGAGCATCCGAAATTATGTTACACGGTAATATCGATCCATCAAACATCTTGTAAGAATAACGAAAAAATAACCTTTTTAATAAACTTTATAATGCATCTGAATAAACAATTTCAACATTTCCCCGCAGTCACCAAAAATCAAAATTTCAGGCAAAAATCTATCATTCAACCACAAAAATTATTGTATATATGTTTAATTTAGTGAAGTGATTGTTTTATCCAGTAAGGAACCGGTTGTGTTTTGCCGATGATTTTAGTCAAATTGGAGCTTTTGATTTTGGACTAGAAGATAATATATGTTATCCTTTTTCAAGGTTTAATTAATTTACTTGCCTTTGGAAGTGTTTTTTAGATGCATTATTCGTTCCTATACATAAACCGAATCAACTGACAAACCTAATTTTAGGAATAAACACAACTTAGAAAACAAAATTTGTAGATAAGCAAAAACACTCATATTCTTACTGATAGAGATAAGGACATGGCCAACTCTACGTGTTTGGAGGGCTAAAGCGAACTAAAATGTTGAGACATTTCTCAAAAACCAAATATAAACCAAATAGGTTTATAGTTGGTGGAGTTAATTTCTATTATTTGTTGAAATATTTAAATGAAATTTACTCTTCTTGCTTTATTTGACGCAAACTGTTTAATTAAATATTCATAATCAAGTTCTTCATAAAAATCTTTTTCAATCGACAACATAACTAAACCCTTTAATCTTTCTTGCGAAATTTTAGATCTTAAGTAATTCTTAGTTAGTTTTAACTTAGAAAAGCTACGTTCTGCAAAAGCTATAGTTACGATAATTGTTAACATAACTCTATAGGCAATATATGCATTTGAAAAAGAATAAAATGCTTTAATATGACTTAGTATATTAATAGGTGTGTCTGGTTCTAAATGTATAATATCTCTTAACATTTTTAGTTCTTGAATAAATCAGAACCATCAATATCCGATTTTTTATAATGCTTCAATAAATTTTCAAGAAACATACACTTAGTTTTTAAACTTTCTACATTTAATGATTTTAACTTTTTATACTAAACATAAAACCAAAATATTTTCATACTCTTTAAATTGATCAAATCTATAAGAGATGGAATAGCCTAGTCAACTATGCACAAGAAGTAATCCGTTCTAAAACATTCAATAGGAGTTTTCAGAGTTTCAATATCAACATTTTCATGAAATTTTTTATTTCTACGAATAGTATGTTTCTCACGAAAAATCGGTTCAATGTCAATCTCTATAGCAAATTTCTTAGATTCAATCATAGCGTTTTCAAACCCTTCATCTCTATACTTTTCAAATAACAAATAAGTGTATCTAGTTGTTTTATAGCATTATCAACACACATATTTTGCTTGTAAGTTTTTACTAACTATATCTGTAGCATGCAAAATTTCTTACCAAATAACCATCGCTAAAAAAAACACAAGACTTTTAAACACATTTTCAGCTAATGATTTAGCAGAACTTTTATTTTTAGGATCTCCATCATCATATACTTTCGGTATGGCTTCTTTTTAATTTTGGAGCTTGAAACCTAATTGCTTTAACACTTTCTAGTCGACTTTCCCAACGTGTTTGTGATCATGGTTTAAGAGATAAATTTGGTATAGTATCTAGTAAAATATTCCATTTTTGGATGATGCAAACAAACAATAAACACGTTGTATAGAACCAAAAAAAATCATCAGCTTGAGGGTACAAGCCATATTAGAAATTACTAAATTCAAACTATAAGAATCACATAGTGTATAAAATGCTCTAGGAGTAATATTTAAGAAACGTTTTTGCACTCCTTGATGTATTCCTTTCATCTTAGAACCATTATCATAACCTTCTCCTTTAATGTCATTCACATTAAGTCCTACTTTATTAATTTCTTTAATAATATCATCAAAAAGACCTTTACCGGCTGTATCAACTACTATTAAAAATCCTAGAAAGTATTCTTTAACTTGTATTGGAATAGATGAAATATCTGAACATCGTAAAATAATAGACATTTGTTCTTTATGACTTATGTCAGGTGTACAATCAAGTATAATTGAAAAATATTTAGCTTCTTTAATTTTTTAACAATTTTAGTTTTGATTTCACTTGCTAATAAAATTAGTTCGTTTTGCATATTGTGTCCAACGTATTGAGTAAGAATTTCACTATTAGTTATCCGTCGTAAATTTTCTTACATTATCTAATTAAATTCTACAATCATCTCCATAATACTTAAGAAGTTACCATTGTTTTCTTCATAAAGTTTTTCACGTTTCCCATGAAATGACATATTCTTCTTGCCAAAATTTTTTACAACGGGGAGAATTCTTATTAACAAATTTCTCCAATGATCCTTATCTTTATTTTCGATCTTGATTTTGTTTATCAATTATTTATTTATTGCCAATCTTGTTTCTAACTCCATGTACCCATATTAATGAAAGGTTCTTTACTTCATTTGTTTTAGTTTAGCGTGCATATTTCTCCAATCGTTACTACCTTCATAAGTTAACTTCTTTTACATGAATTCACTTCAAATACTTACAACAAAAAAGAAAACACTCTATCTAACTTTATTGAGTAAAGCAACCATTTTCTTTCATATTTTTCCTTATTTGCCACCCTTTTCATATATAAAGAAGGAATAATGTTTTTAGAATATTCAACTTTTGGAAAATTATAATCATTAATCGTTACTGATCCTTTTTCTCCAAGTAAATCTCTTAACTAAGTATCAATACTAGTCCATTGACTTGGATCATCTAAATTTATAGTTTCGTCTACAATTAGAGGTTCATTGCTATTATTTTCATCAACATTTAGAGGTTCATTGCTATTATTTTCATCAACAATTATAGGTTCATTGCTATTATTTTTATCAACATTTACAGGTTCATCGCTATTATTATCATCAATATTTACAGGTTCATCGCTATTATTTTCATCAATATTTACATGTTCATCACTATTATTTTCAACATTTATAGGTTCATCGCTATTATTTTCATCAACATTTATAGGTTCTTCTTCGTTATTAAGTTCATAATCTTCTATATTTATAGATGCGTAACTATTAGGTTCTTCTACATTTAAAGGTCCATCGCTATTCATATGTTCATTATTTTTATCTTTTAAGCTTGTTACATATTTTTGTAAAGATCCTTTTAGTGATTGCATTTCAGCTTCTCGTTTTTGTTTCTTTAACCTTTTACAATGACCCGACTCATACTTCCTATTTCTATTTGACATTATAAATTCAAAATTTGCAAACAGGTTCACAAATAATCTAACCTGGCTATCAAAAAGCTAAGTGCCTAACTGAAAATAATCTAAGATGCTAGGTATCAACAAAATAACAAAATTTTAACAATCCACAGAAATCTATGTTTAAAAAATTAGGAACAACAGTCAAAACTCACAAATTGCAAACAAATTTAAAATAAGAAGAATTGGCATACCTTGAAGACCGCAAAATAGGTTCAGAAGAATTCAAGTCTCGACTGTGTTTAGAAATTCCGAATAGCCGGCTGCTCAGTGAGTCAATTTTTCTGTTCGCTTCTCAGAATGACAAAAATACAGGATGGAGCCTTTAAAGAAGCATGAATGAATTTCAGATTACGGACTATAAGCCTTTGAATTAATGAATTTCAGACTTCACAACCAAGTTTCTCAAATTAAATCTTACAATCAATTTGGGGGTGGGTGAAATCAGATGAAATATTCATCTTTAATACATTAAAATAGAGAGCCTTTGTAACCTACAGACTTGAAATATGCGATAATGAAGATGATCCATCGACCCTTTAGTTCTAGCGCAGTGCTTCCTTGCCCTAAAATAACCATCGTGTATAATATAATCATGCCTCTTTTTTTAAACGTTAAATGCCATGAAAACGGGGAAAGGTGATCAATTAGTGGAAATGAGGCTTTCTTATTTTCAATCTGGTGGCCAACAGCTCCATAAAACAAAATACAAGCCCAACTGCCCAATTATGAAAGCCCATATTGTATTAAACATGTTTTGGCTATGCCTAACAAGTTGGAGGCCTAAAGCCCTACCTTGCCAAAAGCCACTTTTGGCAAGGTAGGGATTTAGGCCCCCAACTTGTTAGGGCTCAACCAAAACATGTTTAATATATTAAAGTCTTTCATAATTGGGCAATTGGGCTTGTATATTGTTTTATGGAGCTTTTGGGCCACCAGATTGAAAAGAAGAAAGCCACATTTCCACTAATTGATCCCCCGTCCCTGTTTTCATGGAATTTAACATTTATAAAAAAACAAGCATGATTATATTATACATGATGGTTATTTCTAGGGCAAGGCATCGCAGCGCAAGAATTGAAGGGTCGATGGATCATCTTCATCATCGTAGATTCCATGTCTGCAAGTTACAAGGGCTCTCTCTTTTGATGTATTAAAGATAAATATTTCATCTGATTTCACCCACCCCAAATCAATTGTAAGATTTAATTTGAGAAACCTGATTGTGAATTTGAAATTCATTAATTCAAAGGCTTATAGTATGAAATTTGAAATTTATTAATGCTTCTTTAAAGGCTCCATCATGTATTTCTGTCATTCTGAGAAGCGAAGGGAAAAATTGACTCACTGAGCAGCCAGCTATTCAGAATATCTTAACATGGTCGAGACTTGAATTCTTCTGAACCTATTTTGCGGTCTTCAAGGTATGCTAATTCTTCTTATTTTAAATCTGTTTGCAATTTGTGAATTTTAACTGTTGTTCCTAATTTTTTATACATAGATTTATGTGGATTGTTAAAATTTTGTTATGTGTTGATACCTAGCATCTTAGATTATTTTCACTTAGGCACTTAGCTTTTTGATAGCCAGGTTAGATTATTTGTGAACCTGTTTGCAAATTTTGAATTTATAATGTCAAATAGAAATAGGAAGTATGAGTCGGGTCATTGTAATAGGTTAAAGAAACAAAAACGAGAAGCTGAAATGCAATCACTAAAAGGATCTTTACAAAAATATGTAACAAGCTTAAAAGATAAAAATAATGAACATATGAATAGCGATGGACCTTTAAATGTAGAAGAACCTAATAGTTATGCGTCTATAAATGTAGAAGATGATGAACTTAATAACGAAAAAGAACCTATAAATGTTGATGAAAATAATAGCGATGATCTATAACTGTTGAAATTAATAGTGATGAACCTGTAAATGTTGATGAAAATAATAGCGATGAATCTGTAAATGTTGATGAAAATAATAGCAATGAACCTGTAAATGTTGATGAAAATAATAGCAATGAACCTTTAGATGTATACGAAACTATAAATTTAGACGATCCAAGTCAATTGACTAGTATTGATACTAAGTTAAAGGCTCCGTCCTGTATTTTTTTCATTTTGAGAAGCGATGGAAAAAATGACAAACTGAGCAGCCGGCTATTCGTAACTTCTGAGCACGACCGAGACTTGAATTCTTCTGAACCTATTTTGCGGTCTTAAAGATATGCTAATTCTTATTGTTTTAATTTTGTTTGCAATTTGTGAATTTTTAGTGTTGTTGAAATTTGTAGCCGAAAACTAAAATTGATGCTAAAACTAAAAGTGATGCTAAATGGCGATCCTAAAACTAAAAGTGATTGGAGTTTGTTTTAGCGATGGTTATGTGGTATGATAGTATGCATGCTACAATTATAGTTGGTAAAAACTTACAAGAAAAAGATACGCGTGTTAATGATGCTATAAACAACACACTGTTGGGATGTGAAAAAGCCCAAAGGAAGATTGGAAACTTCTCAAACTATCTGAAAACTTCTAATTATGGAAACCGAGGAAGCTCAAGCTTCCCAGCAAGCTTTTACTTGTCCTAGCAAAGTATTTTTCTTTCCGAGCAAGGTTATCTTATAGAATTCCTCTTAAGTATTAAACCGAGCAAAGTTTACTTTGTCGAGCAAGGATGTTATTCAAGTCAAGCAAGGTTTGTTTCCCTAGCAAACTCTTGACTAAAACCAAATCTAGCAAGGTTTATTCTTAATAAATAGTGTTCCCAGCAAGTTTGAAGGAAGTTGATCAAGAAACAACTTAAAGACTTCTACTAAGCAAGGTTTAACTCCTAGCAAAGACACAGTGTTACCAGCACACTTTGGTTTGCTTCATAAGTTAATATTAACAAAGGGTTGAAGGGATTCCTGAAGAACAAGTTTGCTAGTGGGAATATATCGAGCAAAGTTTGATATGGTCAAGAGGATTGAAGTCTGCTAGGTGAACAACAGAACTATTTACCAGCACACTTCATGGTTACCAGGTCTGCTCGACAAAGATACATGCTGCAAAGCTTGCCCGAAGACCTGTTTTACACTTAGCATTTATTGTAATAGGCTTAATTATATACCAATGATTAGGGTTTCCAAAAGTGGAATGTCAGATGTCAGGGCTAGGCCTATAAAAGGAATAATTTAGGGCACACCTATAACACACCTGAATACCTGACATTTTAGCGAATATTGTGATTAACGGCAGACGGATATCCTGTACGGAAATCTGCTAAAATCCTGACATTCCACCTTTATACCCTAATTGATTTATGTTTGTAACCTTTGTATTACTAAAAGAAAATTTTTTAAGTTATTGGTTGTGTTTGTTACTTTTGTGTTCAGTGTGAAACAATTAGTGTGTTAGTGTTTCCGCCATTAACATATCTATTGTTCTTAACAAAATAGTAGCCGTCGTTAACCTTCTTGTCAATACCTAGGTGTTTGGTTATGGCAATGATATATTGAGTGATCCCAGTGAGTGAGTGGAACCGACAAGTAGTATCAGAGCTGTGTTTGCTATTCCTGTGAAGAATTTGTTGCTGAATATTGCTAATTTTGAAGATGATGAATGACGTCAGCTGACAACTGTTCCATTGATTTGTGGTGTCAGCTGTCCTGTTCTTCATTTTTCCAGATCTACAATATTTGTGAGGTTTAAAAGTATTCTTGTACTCAGATCTATCTTAATATTTGTTTCTTTGTTATAAATCTTGCTCTAATCCATTCAGACATATCAGATCTTAGGTTTTGACCACATATATGATTGTTTTTCACAAGAATTTAAGGTTTTAGTTCAAGTTTATTAAAGTTTTCTTTGTTTCTAAAATATTTCAAAAATACCAAAAAGATGTCTATGAATGAGCAAGAGGTGTCTACTAATAAGATACCCAAATTTTATGGTTAGGAGAACTACATCAAGTGGAAAGTACTATTTGAAGCAGCCGTTTGTTACAACAATGTAGAAATATGGAACTCCATAAAAAACAGACCCTATGTGCCAAATGGAGTAAATAGTAATCCTACTATTGAGGCAAGAATGAAGAAGAAGGGTGATATGGCTCTTGCAATGATTAAGTTGGGTTTGTCATGGGAGATCCTAAGTAGTGTGGCTCATCACACTACAGCCAAGGCTATGTGGGATGCTCTTATTGAAATGTTTGAAGGAAACACAGAACTGAAGGACATAAAGAATGATCATTGAAGTCTGACCTTGATTGTTTCAAGTTCAGAGAGGGTGAAAGCTGAGATCTGTGCAACCGAGATTTGTGACAATTGCAAATGAAATCAGGACCACTGATTTGGCAATCACTAATTTTGACATGACCAAGAAGCTATTATCATCTCTCTCTGGTGAATGGTACAAAGCAAGCAAATATATAGGAGAAGGCCAATTTCCCCCAGTTGAAAGTTGATGATGTGATTTGTTTTCTTCAAGCAGCAGAGCATGAATTAATTGAAAATAATATGATAAAAGAAGATAA
This sequence comes from Bidens hawaiensis, assembly GCF_021521415.1. Taxonomy (NCBI): domain Eukaryota; kingdom Viridiplantae; phylum Streptophyta; class Magnoliopsida; order Asterales; family Asteraceae; genus Bidens; species Bidens hawaiensis. Next base: position 139,288 of record NW_027491575.1, on the reverse strand, counting down.
ACCAAGTTTCTAGGTGACTAATGCTCTCATAGCACCAATGGGTAATATGTCTCCCAAGAACATGCAACAGGTGCATATTATTGAAGAACCAAGTGATTATAGGGGTGACACACCAAGAAGCTTTGCTGCTGGCAACATAAACAATCAAGGTGGTCAATCAAGGTTCAATGTCCAATTGATTGATGATCATGACACTGCTTCTATGTCAAGTGGACACCCTCCTATTGGTGGTGGACATTCCAATCAAGGAAGTGAATATCATTCCTTGTTCCCTATGTTTACAGAGTCATGTCATTTGTGGCCAAAAACTTGATTCACACAAGTGTGGTCCAAGAAGATTTAGAACAAATTGATGCAGATGACCTTGAAGACATGGACTTGAAGTGGCAAGCTGCCATGCTAGCCTTAAGATGCAAAATGATGTTCAACAGAACTGGTAATTGCCAGGACACTTTGCTAGTGAATGCAATCAACCAAGAAACTTCCAGAACAATTAATTAGCTCCGACAAGAAACCAATACCAATATAAGAACCAAAATCAAGGGTAGCAAAGAAATTTCAACAACAACTTCAACAACCAACAGCAACAAAATCACCAACAAGTTGTTCCCCAAAACCAAAACTTTTAAAGAACATATCAAAACCCTCCACAAGCTCCTCTAAATCCCAACAGAAACAACACCAACCAGCCCAGAAACCAAGGAAATGTTGCATTGGCTTCACGACAACAAGAAGGAGACTTTGATTGGAGCTATCAAGCAAGTAAAATAGAGAAAGCACATGTTGCATTCATGGTCAAAACAGAGAATGAAGCTGGATCTTCTTCATCTTAGGTACATTCAGAACTTTCAAAGCTTGAATTACTTGAACTAAATGAATCCCTGAGAATGACAGTAAGTAAGCTACAGAAAGAATGCTTCAACAAACAAAGCATGATGAATGTGTATGAAGCCAGTGATATAACCTATGAAGAGAGAATTAAGAGTCTTGAACAAGACTGTATGGATAGTTACATGGTCCAATCAAGATATATCACTGAATTTGAAGGGCTGAAGAAGATGTTTATGAATGAAAATTTGAAGAACACTGCTCTTCTGGTTGAGAATGATTTCCTGAAGAATCTTATTCCAACATGAAACATTTGTGGTAAGCTTAACAAGATCAAGGAAGAATACAAATACAAGACTGTACCTCAACCTATCAATGACAATTACTCATTGAAGGTTGAGAAGGAGAAGAGAGAAGCTTATCTTAATCAATTTAGAGAGGTGTTCAAAGAAAAGAAAGAATTCATTGAAAATTATGAAAGGGCTGAGGTAAGTGAACAAGGTGAGTTTGTGTTGAAGGAAGAGAAGATTGGTGAAAATTCAATTGGTATTCAAGTTTCAGAAGATGATTTTTATGAAGATTGTTTAGACAGAGATGACTTGAGTGACTCAAGTGATCAATGCTAAGTTGAAAGTGGGTTAAAAGGTGAAAAGAGTGGCAAGTAAAGTCCACCAAGCAAGATCCCAATATTACCAAAGATCACACCAAAGATGAGAAAGCACCATGAACAGATGAGAAGAGAACATGTGTCATTTGACATATGTGAATGATCAAAGGGATCAAAGGGAAAATACAATGCAGTAAGACTTCCAAGAAAAGAAGCATTCAAGGTGAATACAGTTAAACACAAAAAGAAGTCTGAAAACACTTTGGATAGTGATCAATTTATTCATGTTTGCCCTGTTTTCTCAAATCAAGAACTCTTTAACATTGGAGAAGTTGAAATTGTTGAAGAATATGAAAGAAGGAAATCAAGATTCAGAGACAATTCAGATGGTGCTCCACTCAATTTAGAAAGAATAGTGTTTGTCGAAAGTTCTGTGGAAAGGCAAGAAATCAAGATTGAAGATTTTGTGCCAATCTCAATGGACTTTGATGGGCTCAAGGATCAAAGGACCATTGGAATTGAACCCCAAAGGCCAAGAGAAATATTCAAGAAGGGGAAGGTAAGTGAGAGTTTGAAAGGAAAATTTGGTATAAGCACTGTGATATTTATGGACATCATACAGATTCCTGTCATGAAAGATTCACATTCAAACCATTTCATGTTCTAGACACTACTAAGTTTGGTCAAGATTTTGGGTTGTACATGAAGAAGTATGATGAGTACCTAGGAAAAGGAAAGAAGCCATGCGTTGAAACTGACTGTAACATCCTGTTTTCTCGTTTCAGTTAATAAAATAAATTATGAGTTAATATGAGTCGGGTTTGTGTTGGGTTAAATAGATATGAGTTATGGACTTGGGTTAGAAAGTAAAAAAGAAAAGATCAAGCCCATGATCCAGAATATATAAACCATAATTTCCCATTAATTCATTCATTTCACATATTCCATACACCATCAAAAACACACACTTAGCTCTCTCTCATCATACTTCCTCTCTCTAGCCGAAATCATCAAGAAACCAGAACATCAACCAGAGTTAATGATAGTATGATATTGTATAGATCCAAACCCGCTAGATCTAGCACGAAAAGACTAGCCGACACCCTAAACCGTTAAAGTCACGAGATCCAGATGGAATGGGGTATAAACTGGTTAAAATATGAGCTTAGAGGTCGCCCTAGCTCAGATCTGGATCTAACGGGACGAAAAACATTGAAAAACGGTGTAAAATGGAGTAAAATACGTTTTTCCGGCCACCCCCCGGTTTTCCGGCACGGCGGCGCAGGAAAGACGACGCGAGTATTTAATGTTGTCAGAGAATGTTTCTGACATTCTATGACCTAACCTAACCCTAATTCGTTACGGAAACATAACGAATTAACCCCCTGTTTGTTATGGCAATTCACTATGGAAGGATAACGAATTTACTTCAGTCGCTATCTAATTCGTTAAGCAATTCGTATGCCAATTCGTTAATGAAAGAATGAACAACTAGCCCCAGTTCGTTAAGTCCAATTCGTTATGTGGACTGGTTCATTATAAGAATTCAATTCGCTATGAAGTTTAATTCGTTAACTAGACCAAACGAAGGAGGTCCAATTCGTTAAAAGGACCAGTTCGTTATAGGGTCCAATTCATTACAAGAATCAGTTCGTTATAACAGTCAATTCGTTACAAAGTAAATAGATTCATTCGTTATGAACCCAATTCGTTAAGAACTGGGTAGCGAACTAGAAGTTTAATAAGATGACAGAACAGTCCCTTGACTTAGAGAAGAATGATTTAATTACAGAAGCACCAGACTTTATTAATATATGAAAGATACCTTTAAAAGGTTAACGTGTAACGATTATCTAACCGATTAACGAATCAATGAAGTAAAACCGGCTTAGACGCTTTAGATTAATTAAGTAAACAATAAGAAGGGCTAGAGTAGTGTTTAATATTGTGTTTATAGCTAGAGTAGTGTTTAATATTGTGTTTATAAAAAAGTTAGTCTTGCACAGCTAAGGAAAGGAATAAACATAAACGGTGAACTTAACCGAGTTCAGGTGAGATTCTAGCCTCATTCAATGTTATGTTTTTGGGGTTGTGTGCATACTCGATGTGATTAGTTAATACACTTACCTTAAGTGGTAAGTGTATGCCTTACATGATTATGTATAAATGAATACATGACGGTGTGTGAACGATTTTCGGATATTGCTTTTACCGTCGGGTGATTGTATGAAAATATGAATGATATGTATATAAAGTATGAATGATTTCTTGTCAGTGCGTGAACGATCTTCGGATATTGCACGTACTGTCAAGTTATAATGTGATGTATAATGTACGAATGATATGTACATACGTTATGAATGAATGTAAGAGATAGCCAGGTATAGAAGAAAGGGACTGAGCCCTAATAATACTCAAGGCAGAAAAGGGACCGGACACTAATAATATTCGAGGCATAAATGGGACCGAGCCCTTTATAAATCTCGAGGCAGAAAGGGACTGAGCCCTAATAATATTCAAGGCAGAAAAGGGACTAGACCCTAATAATATCCGAGGCAGAAAAAGGGACCGGAACCTAATAATATCCGAGGCAGATTAGAATAATGTAAACTAGAGTTTAAAATAAAGTATTAAGGTAAGTATGTATATTATGAAAGAATTATGAAAGTATGAAGTACATATGGAAGTACGTAGTTATGAATGTATTGTTTGTTGTATGATTAACTATAACTCACTTAGTGTAGCTGACTTTAAGTATGCACGCAGGTTAATTGACTGAGACAGCTGGTTTGAGGAAGACACATGGCAGGATCTGAAGAGGCTGGTATCTGAAGATTTGTTGTGATGTTTGAAATACTATGTTTTATGCTATGTTTTTAAAAGACAAGTTATGGAAGTTTGTAATGAATGGCTGACTTTATATTATTCCCGAAAGTTTTAATTAACTCTGAAATTTAGAACTGTGTTTATGAGTAAATCCAACGTCTAAAGTGAGGCACCCGGATCGGGGCCTTACAAGTTGGTATCAGAGCCAAGTTCGAGATATTTAAGCATCCTACAGGCTTAGACTCGAACATAGAATGAGATTTAAGTAAGAAAAGAAAGAAGATGCCAGTTAAGATAGCCATGTGTCACTCAAGAAAGCTAAGTAAAAGTAGAGTATGTGATTAATTTCACATGTAAAGTAGAATGTTGAGTTAATTCTAGCTTAATTTCTCGAGAACGAGGTATGATGTTAGCTTAATTTCTAGATAAAGAATATATGAATGCTAGCTAAATTGCTAGGGATAGGAGTATATGATGATATGAACAGTTTGATTGTCTAACTGTTAGAAGTAGAACTAGCACAAGTGAACACACAAAGGGAAGTGTATAGGACACGGAGAGTAACGTGATCAGCTAATCACAGCTGGCCACTATTATTACCTGTTAGCCTTACTATCCTTATACTAAATGGTTCCTTAAGTGAAGACTTTTGTGTTTCTTTATAGAATACGAATGGCTAGAGCTAGGAAACTTGCTAGAAAGGGAGAACGTACGAGACGTCGTGGTAGGCCACGTATTGTCCGAGAACCATCGATAGAATCAGCTTCTAACACTAAGGGAGAAGGAAGTGTAGCTGGTCAAAATCCGAGTAACAACGAAGGGTATTAACTTGACCCTTCTGTTCAAGCTGCCATTGCCCAAGCGGTAACAGCTGCTGTAAAGAACTTGAATCCCAAAAAGTCAGCTGGAAGTCATGCGAAGACTGTTGAGAAGTCTGGGGAAAAGAGTAAGAAAGATGATGAAGGAGAGAAGGAGGCCTCGACTGTGGTTAGGTAAGTGAAGGTTGATGATAGGAGGAGAAGCCGAGGTGGGTGCAACTACAAGTCCTTCAAAGGTTGCGATCCGCCGAAGCTAACTAGTTTGGGAGACGCAATTTCTACCCTCCAATGGATAACCACTATGGACAAGGTTATCCGCATTAGCGAGTGCCGTCCCAACCAAGCTGTGGGTTATGCTACCTAATATTTCGGTGATGAAACAATGTACTCGTAGGAGTCAATTTAGCAGAGGAAGAGTCTAGAAGAGATCAAAGCTATGAGGTGGGACGATCTTACGGAATTGGTTATGAAGAGGTTTTGTGCGGATGCGGAGGTTGAAAGGGCTGAAATGAAGTTCTTGAGTCTGAAGGCGGGTAAGATGACACCCCGCAAATAAACCACTGAATTTAACCGCATGTCAAGGTTGGTGCCAGACATGGTGAACACTGAGGCCAAGCGGATCAAGTGTTACCTTAGGGGACTGTCGCAGAATGTTCATGTCTTGGTCAAGGCTAGTAGACCTGGTACCTTTGATTCTGCTGTAGGGCTGGAAGAAATGGTTTATGACGATTTGTCAGCAGATGATGTGGTGACGGAAGAGAAGAAGGATAAGAAATGGGTCGCTCCTGTTAAACGACCCGGTACTCAGTTGTGGAACCCTAGGGACAAGAAGTAGAGTGTATGGGAGAATAATTCGTGTAAGACTTGTGGCAAGGAACACGGTGGCGAGTGCAGGTGAGAGTTTGAAAGGAAATGTTTGGTGTAAGCATTGTGATGTTTACAGACATCATATAGATTCTTGTCATGAAAGATTCACATTAAAACCATTTCATGTTCTAGACAAAACCAAGTTTGGGCAAGATTTTGGGTTGTACAAGAAGAAGTATGATGAATACCTAGGAAAAGGAAAGAAGCCATGTGTTGAAACTGACTGTAACATCCCGTTTTCTCGTTTCAGTTAATAAAATAAATTATGAGTTATTATGAGTCGGGCTTGTGTTGTGGATTAAATAGATATGAGTTATGGACTTGGGTTAGAAAGGAAAGAAGAAAAGATCATGGGCTCAAGCCCATGATCCAGAATATATAAACCATAATTTCCCATTAATCATTAATATCACATATTCCATACACCATCAAAAATACACACTTAGCTCTCTCTTATCCAACTTTCTCTCTCTAGCCTAAATCGTCAAAAAACCGGAACATCAACCCGAGGTAATGATAGTATGATATTGTATAGATCCAAACCCGCTAGATCTAGCACAAAACGACGAGCCGACACCCTAAACCGTTAAAGTCACGAGATCCGGATGGAATCGGGTATAAACTGATCTAAAGATGAGCTTAGGGGTCGCCCTAGCTCAGATCTGGATCGAACGGGACGAAAATGGTGAGAAACAGCGTAAAATGGAGTAAAATACGTTTTTCCTGCCACCGCCTGGTTTTCCGGCACGGCGGCACCGGAAAGACGGCGCGAGTATTTAAGGTCGTTAGAGAATGTTTCTAACATTCTATGACCTAACCTAACCCTAATTCGTTACGGGAACAAAACGAATTAACCCCCGGTTCTTTATGCCAATTCGTTATGGAAGGATAACGAATTAGCTTCAGTCGCAAACTAATTCGTTAAGCAATTCGTATGCCAATTTGTTAATGAAAGAATGACGAACTAGCCCCAGTTCGTTAAATCCAATTAGCTATGAGGACAGGTTTGCTATAACGGTTCAATTCGCTATGAAGTTTAATTCGTTAACCAGACCAAATGAATGAGGTCCAATTCGTTAAAAGGACTAGTTCGTTATAGGGTCCAATTCATTACAAGGACCAGTTCGTTATAACATTCAGTTCGTTAAAAAGTAACTAATAGGTTCATTCGTTATGAACCCAATTCGTTAATAACTGGGTAGCAAACTAGCAGTTTAATAAGATGACAGAACAGTCCCTTGACTTAGAGAAGAATGATTTAATTACAGAAGCCCTTGAACTTTATTAATATATGAAAGATACCTTTAAAAGGTTAATGAGTAACGATTAGCTAACCGATTAACGAATCAACGAAGTAAAACCGGCTTAGATGCTTTAGATAAATTAAGTAAACAATAAGAAAGGCTAGAGCAGTATTTAATATTGTGTTTATAAAACAGTTAGTCGTGCACAACTAAGGAAAGGAATAACCATAAATGGTGAACGTAACCGAGTTCAGGTGAGTTTCTAGCCTCATTCCATGTTATGATTTCGAGGCTGTGTGCATACTCAATGTGATTAGTTAATACACTTACCTTAAGTGGTAAGTGTATGCCTTACATGATTATGTATAAATGAATGCTTGATGGTGCGTGAACGATCTTCGGATATTGCATGTATCGTCGGGTGATTGTATGAAGATATGAAAGATATGTATATAAAGTATGAATGATTGCTTGTCGGTACGTGAACGATCTTCGAATATTGCACGTACTGTCAAGTTATAATGTTATTTATAATATACGAATGATATGTACATACGTTTTGAATGAATGTAAGAGATAGCCAGGTACAGAAGAAAGGGACTGAGCCCTAACAATACTCAAGGCAGAAAAGGGACCGGACCCTAATAATATCCGAGGAATAAATGGGACCTAGCCCTTTATAAATCTCGAGGCAGAGAGGAACTGAGGCCTAATAATACTCAAGGCAGAAAACGGACTGTACCCTAATAATATCCGAGGCAGAAAAAGGGACCGGACCATATTAATATCCGAGGCAGAACAGAAAAATTTAAAGTAGAGTTTAAAATAAAGTATGAAGGTAAGTATGTATATTATGAACGAGTTATGAAAGTATGAAGTACGTATGGAAGTACGTAGTTATGAATGTTTTGTATGTTGTATGATTAACTAGAACTCACTCATTGTAGCTGACTTTTAGTATGCACACAGGTTAATCGACTTAGACAACTGGTTTGAGGAAGACACATGGCATGATCCGAAGAGGCTGGCATCTGAAAATTTGTCATGATGTTTGAAATACTATGTTTTATGTTATGTTTTTAAAATATAAGTTATGGATGTTTGTAATGAATGGTTGACTTTATATTATTCCGCGAAAGTTTTAATTAACTCTGATATTTAGAACTGTGTTTATGAGTAAATCCAACGTCCAAAATGAGGCACCGGGATCGGGGCCTTACAAGTTGGTATCAGAGCAAAGTTCGAGAGATTTAAGCATCCTACATGCTTAGACTCGAACATAGAATGTGATTTAAGTAAGAAAAGAAAGAAGACGCCAGCCATGATAGCCATGTGTCACTCAAGCAAGCTAAGTAAAGGTAGAATATGTGATTAATTTCACATGTAATGTAGAATGGTGAATTAATTCTAGCTTAATTTCTCGAGAACGAGGTATGATGTTAGCTTGATTTCTAGATAAAGAATGTATAAATGCTAGCCTAATTTCTAGGGATAGGTGTGTATGATGATATGAACTGTTTGATTGTATAATTGTTAGAAGTAGAACTAGCACAAGTGAACTCACAAAGGGAAGTGTATAGGACACGGAGAGTAACGTGATCAGCTAATCACAGTTGGCGGTTGTTATTACCTGTTAGCCTTACTATCCTTGTACTAAATGGTTCCTTAATTGATGATGTTTGTGTTTCTTTATAGAATAAGAATGGCTGGAGCTAGGAAAGTTGCTGGAAAGGGGGGACGTACGGGACGTCGTGGTAGGCCACGTATTGTCCGAGAACCGTCGGTAGAATCAGCTACTAACTCTGAGGGAGAAGGAAGTGTAGCTGGTCAAAATCCGAGTAACAACGAAGGGTATCAACTTGACGCTGCTGTTCAAGCTGCCATTGCTTAAGCGGTAGCAGCTGCTATGAAGAACTTGAATCCCAAAAAGTCTGCTGGAAGTCATGCGAAGACTGTTGAGAAGTCTGGGGAAAAGAGTAAGAAATATGATGAAGGAGAGAACGAGGCCTCGACTGTGGTTAGGTCAGTGAAGGTTGATTATAGGAGGAGAAGCCGAGGTGGTTGCAACTACAAGTCCTTCAAAGGTTGTGATCCGCCGAAGCTAACTGGTTTGGGAGACGCAATTGCTACACTCCAATGGATAACCACTATGGACAAGGTTATCCGCATTAGCAAGTGCCATCCCGACCAAGTCGTGGGTTATGCTACTCAATATTTCAGTGATGAAGCAATGTACTGGTTGGAGTCAATTGAGCAGAGGAATAGTCCAGAAGAGATCAAAGCTATGAGGTGGGACGATTTGAAGGAATTGGTGATAAAGAGGTTTTGTGCGGATGCGGAGGTTGAAAGGGCTGAAATGAAGTTCTTGAGTCTTAAGGCGTGTAAGATGACACACCGCGAATACACCACTGAATTCAACCGCATGTCAAGGTTGGTGCCAGACATGGTGAACACTGAAGCCAAGTGGATCAAGTGTTACCTTAGGATACTGCCGCAGAATGTTCGTGTCTTGGTCAAGGCTAGTAGACCTGGTACCTTTGATTCTGCTGTAGGGCTGGAAAAATGGTTTACGACGATTTGTCGGCAGATGATGTGGTGGCGGAAGAGAAGAAGGATAAGAAATGGGTCGCTCCTGTTAAATGACCCGGTACCCCCTAGGGACAAGAAGTAGAGGGTATGGGAGAAGAAGTCGTTTAAGACTTGTGTCAAGGAACACGGTGGCGAGTGCAGGTGGGGTATGGTTTCAGACGTTTGTCATAAGTGTGGGAAGATTCGTGCCGGTAATTGCAAGTTTGGTGCGAACGCTTGGTACAAGTGCGGGAAGGTGGGGCATTATGCTCCAGATTGTACTGCAAAACCCGCGTGTTACAAGTGCGGTAAGACGGGTCACTTTGCTAGAGAATGCACTGAGGGTAAAGCTGGAGGATGTGGGAAGAAGGATGGTGATCAATTTAGGCCAAGGACTACAACCTACATTCTGACTCAAGAACAGGCTAAACAGATTGCAGATGTTGTGACTGGTACGTTTTTAGTAAACGGTATTTTCGCTTCAGTATTATTTGACTCGAGTGCGAATAAAATTTTCGTAGCTATACCATTTAGTAAACTAGCTAAAATGAAATGTTGCCGAGTGTCTGAAACCTTTATAGTAGAAACCGCTAGTGACACTTCAGTTAAAATAACGAAAATGGTTAAGGACTGTAAGGTAGAGTTAGAGGGACATGAGTTCCCTGTTACTTTGTATGTTATGACCTTAGGAGGGTTTGATGTGGTTTTGGGATTGGATTGGTTGTTTGCGTATGAAGCTCAGATAGCGTGTAAGAGTGGAATAATAAAGCTAAAGTCCTTGGATAGTAGTGCGGTGATGGTTTATGGTGACATGGAAAGTTCTGGGCTTAATGTCTTTTCGATGACAAAAGCCGATGGTTTGTTAAAGCGAGGGCGCGGTTCCTACCTGACGTATGTTGTCAACGCTACGACCGAGACAAAAGAAATTAAAGATGTTCCTATTGTGCGCGACTACCCAAAAGTATTCCCTGAGGATCTTCCAGGGTTGTGACCGGAGCGAGAGAGAGAATTCCAGATAGATTTAATACCAGGAGCCCAGCACGTCGCGAAAGTGCCGTACCATCTAGCACCGTCCGAGATGAAGGAATTGATGTCCCAACTGCAAGAACTCCTCAACAAGAGTTTTATTAGACCAAGTGTTTCTCCGTGGGGTGCACCGGTGTTATTTGTTATGAAGAAAGATGGAAGTATGAGAATGTGCATTGATTATCGCAAGTTGAACAAGCTTACAGTAAGAATAGATATCCTTTGCCAAGGAATGATGATTTGTTTGACCAATTGAAAGGTTCAAGTTGGTTCACACGAATAGATCTCAGATCAGGCTATCATCAGCTGAAGGTGAAAGAGGCAGACATCCCTAAGACAGCGTTTCAGACTCGATAGGGACACTACAAATTCCTCGTGATGTCATTCGGTCTAATAAATGCTCCTGCAGCATTTTTGGGATATGATGAATATGGTATGTCGGCCGATGTTGGATAAGTCAGTTATCATTTTCATTGATGATGTATTGATTTATTCAAAGAGGAAGTCTGATCATGCCGAGCATCTGAGAGAAGTATTGGAGGTTCTGAAGGAAGAAAAGTTGTATGCTAAGTTTTCGAAGTGCGCTTTCTGGTTACGAGAAGTGCATTCTAGGTCACGTGATAAATCCTAAAGAGATTACTGTGGATCCAGCTAAGATTGAGGCGATAACGAATTGGAAGACTCCACAAAATCCGACTGATATACGAAGCCTCTTAGGGTTCGCTGGCTACTATTGGAGATTCATCGAGGGTTTCTCCAATATAGCTGCACCGTTGACCTGTATGACCCGAATATCGGTAGTATTTAGTTGGGATAAGTTTCAAGAAGAAGCTTTTGAGGAACTAAAGAGAAGACTCACGCAAGCTCCAATCCTTGCCTTACCCGACGGTGACGAGGATTTGGTTGTTTGTACTGATGCTTTGCATCGTGGGTTGGGTTGCGTGTTGATGCAACGAGGAAAAGTGATAGCTTACGCGTCTAGACAGTTGAAAGTCCAAGAGAGTACTTATCCAACACATGATTTAGAGCTATCAGCAGTAGTGCACGCTCTTAAGATATGGAGGCATTATCTGTATGGTACTAAATGTACTTTTTACACATATCATAAGAGTTTAAAGTACTTCTTCGAGCAGAAAGAGCTGAACATGAGACAGAGAAGATGGTTAGAATTGATAAAGGATTAGAACTGTGACATTAAGTACTATCCTGGTAAGGCTAATGTGGTCGCTGACGCTTTAAGCTGTAAGAATGAGGAAGTCCTTGCAACTATAAATTCATACCAGTTGATAATGAATTCAAGACTTTTTGAAGAGATCATTAAAGTGAAGTCAGAGGTGCTGGTAGACGAAGGGCTAGTAAAGAAAGAAAGGATTCTCAGTCAGCAAGATGAGTTGATGGAAAACACTCATGGTGTTAAGACTAGGTTTGACCGTATGTGGATCTCGCGCCATAGGGATCTTAGAGGTCGAATCTTAGACGAAGCTCATAGGTCAAGATATTCAATTCATCCAGGAACCACAAAGATGTACCAAGATTTGAAAAGAAACTACTGGTGGCCAGGAATGAAGAATGATGTGGTAGATTATGTTGGTAAGTGCTTAACTTGTTTACAAGTAAAAGTAGAGCACCATAAGCCTTATGAGAAGATGTAACCTTTAGAGATACCAGAATGGAAATGGGAACACATCACCATGGATTTCATAACTAAGCTACCTCGTACAGCTAAGCATCATTATAATATATGGGTGATGGTGGACCGTTTGACTAAGAGTGCTCACTTTCGGCATATACGAGAGGCTATCTCGTCAGAAACGTTAGCAAGTTTGTTCATTAAAGAGGTTGTGACTAAGCATTGAGTGCCATTATCGATCGTGTCTAATAGAGATACTCGATTCACTTCGAGATTCTGGAAGAAGTTCCATGAAGCTATGGGAACGAGATTGAACATCAGTACGGCGTATCATCCTCAAACAGATGGACAGTCTGAAAGGACGATCCAAACCCTTGAGAATATGCTACGTGCTTGTGTCTTAGACTATGGAGGAAATTGGGATGATCATCTGCATCTGGCAGAGTTCTCCTATAATAACAGCTACCATTCAAGTATTGGTATGCCACCGTTTGAGATGCTTTATGGTAGGCGATGTAGAACCCCGGTATGTTGGGGGGAGTTTGGTCAGAAAGAGCTCAGAAGTTTGGAAGTTGTTCAAAAAACCTCGTCAAAGTTCGATCAGATCAAGGCAAGAATGAAAGCTGCATAAGACCGTCAAAAGTCATTTGCTGATAAGCGGAGACGACCGATTGAGTTTAACGTTGGTGACTATGTGATGCTCAAGGTCTCGCCTTGGAAAGGAATTATTCGTTTTAGGAATAGGGGAAAGTTGAGTCTGAGGTACATTGGACCGTTTAAGATTATAGACTGTGTGGGTGAAGTAACTTACAAGATGGATTTGCCCGAAGAGTTAGAAGGAATTCATTCAACCTTCCATGTTTCTCAATTGAGGAAATGTATGGCCGAGGACACGTCTCATGTGCCGTTAATGGACATTGAGGTTGTTTGAATAGTTGAACTACATAGAGCAACCCATAGGGATGGTTGATCATAAAGAAAAGCGACTTAATCACAAGGTTATACCCTTGGTAAAGGTCATATGGAAGCACCGTAAAGGATCAGATGCTACTTGGGAAGTTGAAGAAGAGATTCACAAGTTTTTTCCAAAACTGTTTTAGTAATAGTTAGGTTTCGGGGACGAAACCTCTTTAAGGAGGGAAGATTTGTAGCATCCGTTTCTCTTTTCAGTTAATAAAATAAATTATGAGTTATTATGAGTCGGGCTTGTGTTGGGTTAAATAGATATGAGTTATGGACTTGGGTTAAAAAGGAAAGAAGAAAAGATCATGGGCTCAAGCCAATGATCCATAATATATAAACTATAATTTCCCATTATTTCATTCATTTCACATATTCCATCAAAAACACACACTTAGCTCTCTCTCATCCTACTTCCTCTCTCTAGCTGAAATCACCAAGAAACCCGAACATCAACCCGAGGTAATGATAGTATGATATTGTATAGATCCAAACCCGCTAGATCTAGCATGAAACGACGAGCTGACACCCTAAACCATTAAAGTCACAAGATCCGGATGGAATTAGGTATAAACCGATCAAAAGATGAGCTTAGGGGTCGCCCTAGCTCAGATATGGATCGAACGGGACGAAAAACGGTGAAAAACGATGTAAAATGGGGTAAAATACGTTTTTCCGGCCACCGCCCGGTTTTCCGGCACGGTGGCGCGAGTATTTAAGATTTTCAGAGAATGTTTCTGACATTTTCTGACATAACCATAATTCGTTACGGGAACATAACGAACTAACCCCAGTTCGTTATGCCAATTCGCTATGGAAGGATAACGAATTAGCTTCAGTCACTAACTAATTCGTTAAAAATTCGTATGCTAATTCGTTAATGAAATAATGACGAACTAGCCCCACTTCGTTAAGTCCAATTTGTTATGAGGACTGGTTCGTTATAAGGGTTCAATTCGCTATGAAGTTTAGATCGTTAACCAAACCAAACGAATGAGGTCCAATTCGTTAAAAGGACCAGTTCGTTATAGGTCCAATTCATTACAAGGACCAGTTCGTTGTAACCGTCAATTCGTTACAAAGTAACGAATAGGTTCATTCGTTATGAACCTACTTCGTTAAGAACTGGGTAACGAACAGGAAGTTTAATATGATGACAGAACAGTCCCTTGAACTTTATTAATATGTGAAAGATACCTTTAAAAGGTTAACGAGTAACGATTAACTAACCGATTAACGAATCAATGAAGTAAAACTGGCTTAGACACTTTAGATTAATTAAGTAAACAATAAGAAGGGCTAGAGCAGTATTTAATATTGTGTTTATTAAATAGTTAGTCATGCCCAGCTAAGGAAATGAATAACCATAAACGGTGAACATAACCAAGTTCAGGTGAGTTTCTAACCCCCCATTCCTTGTTATGTTTTCGGGGCTGTGTGCATACTCGATGGTATTAGTTAATACACTTACCTTATGTGGTAAGTGTATGCCTTACATGATTATGTATAAATGAATGCTTGACGGTACGTGAACGAACTTTGGATATTGCATGTACCGTCGGGTGATTGTTTGAAGATATGAATGATATGTATATAGAGTATGATTGATTGCTTGTCGGGATGTGAACGATCTTCGGATATTACACGTATGGTCATGTTATAATGTTATGTATAATGTACGAATGATATGTACATACGTTATGAATGAATGTAAGAGATACCCAGGTACAGAAGAAAGGGACTGAGCCCTAATAATACTCAAGGCAGAAAAGGGACCGAGCCCTTTATAAATCTCGAGGTATAAAGGGACGGAGCCCTAATAATACTCAAGGCAGAAAAGGGACCAGACCCTAATAATATCCAAGGCAGAAAAAGGGACCGGACCCTAATAATATTTGAGGCAGAATAGAATAATGTAATGTAGAGCTTAAAATAAAGTATGAAGGTAAGTATGTATATTATGAACAAATTATGAAAGTATGAAGTATGTATTGAAGTACGTAGTTATGAATGTATTGTATGTTGTATGATTAACTAGAACTCACTCAGTGTAGCTGACTTTTAGTATGCACGCATGTTAATCGACTGAGACACCTGGTTTAAGGAAGACACATGGTAGGATCCGAAGAGTCTGACATCTGAAGATTTGTCGTGATGTTTAAAATACTATGTTTTACGTTATGTTTTTAAAAGACAAGTTATGGATGTTTGTAATAAATGGTTGACTTTATATTATTCCGCGAAAGTTTTAATTAACTCTGATATTTAGAATTGTATTTATGAGTAAATCCAACGTTCAAAGTGAAGCACCGGGATCGGGGCCTTAAACTGACAGAGAAAGTGGCGTAATCAATAAAACTGAAATTGTTGTCTAGAAAGAAAAGACTGCTGCTGAAGAGGTGAAGGTTCCCAAAATGTAACAACCAATCAGAATAAACCCAGTGAAGGCTTTTAAAAAATAATCAGTTGAGAATGAGAAGCTAGAAGTGAGTGGAATAAAGACTGCTAAGAAGAAGGAGATGGTTAGGAGAAAGAAGTCAAGGGAATTAAATCGAGATGAAAATTTTTTGTTAAACATGGGTATGAGACCCAAGGTTTTCTTTGGAAACCAAGGAGTGAGACTGTAGTGACAAGGGAGACGCATGTGATTTCTGAAATTAAAAACAAGTGCGAGAAGAGAATATGTTGTTGAGGAGTGCAAGAGTATCATTTCATATGTGAAAAGATCTTATGAAGCTGGTTATGAATCTGATGATTCAGATGACTCTTGTGAAGTTGTGTATGAACACCCCAAACCAAATGCAACACCTGTCAATGTCATTGATGTTTTACAAGCTGATGTAGCTTGTGCTTCATCACTTAACTGATCATTTTTGTTTGATTTGTGCAGGAACAGTCCACACCAGTCAATGATGTATGGTATATGGACAGTGGATGTTCCAGGCACATGATATGTGACAAGAGGTCTCTTGTGAACTATGAAGAAAAATTTGAAGGGCTTGATGCATTTGGAAGTGATGAAAGTGATGGAAAGATAGTGGGTAAAGGTATTCTGACTAATGGCAAGGTGTCATTTGATAATGTCTTTAATGTGGAAGGATTGCAATATAACCTTTTAATCAAATGTGTGATAAAGGTTATAAGGTGGGTTTGATGAATCTCATTGTTTCATTCTCAAACTTGAATTTGTAATCCCTCCGGATATGATAATGATGATGGCTCCTAGAAATGGTAACCTGTATGAATTGAAAATGAGGGATGCAGTTTCTAGTGGTGGAACTTGTTTTGTTTCAAAGGCCACTGAAAATGAGTCTAAATTGTGGGACCGAAAGCTTTGTCATGTTAATCTAAAGAACATGAACAAACTTGTTAAGGGTGAACATGTAATTGGTTTATCAATAAGGGAGTTCAAGCTTGATGACAAATGCATTTCATGTCAGAAGGGTAAGCATCATAAGTCATCACACAAAGCAAAACTAGTAAACTCAATTGAAAATATATTGGAATTGCTTCAAATGGATCTCTTTGGTCTTGTGAGTGTTCCTAGTATAGGCAAAACGAGGTATTGCTTAGTGATCATTGATGACTTTTCAAGATACACTTGGGTTTATTTCCTGAACTCCAAAGATGAAGCTGCTGAGTTGATTAAAAGCTGTGTTACAAGGACGGAGAACCAATTTGATGTTAGGGTGAAAGTGATGAGACGTGACAATGGGACTGAGTTCAAGAATGGAGTAATGAGTGAATTTTGTCTTGCAAAAGGAATTCTACAATAATTCAGTGCTTCTAGAACTCCTGAACAGAATGGTCTAGATGAAAGAAGAAACAGAACAGTTATTAAAGCTGTAAGAACCATGTTAGCAGATGCTTATTTGCCTGTTACTTTTTGGGCAGAAGCAATCAAAACTGCCTGCTATATTCAGAACAGAGTCCTTCTCAATAAAAGCCAAGACAAGACTCCTTATGAAATCTTGTTCAAAAGAAAACCCTACATCAAGTTTCTCAAGCCTTTTGGTTGCAAATGTTCATTACTGAATACTAAAAACTACTTGAACAAGTTTCAATCCAAATCTTTGGACTGTTTCTTTGTTGGATACTCCACACACTCAAAGGCTTACAGAGTATATGTGAAGGATCACTTGAGTGTGATTGAATCTTTTGATGTGATATTCAATGAAAATCAAATCAATAGAGTTGATGGAGCATTCTGGTTATTTTATCTTGAGAAGTTAATCAAGTCTTTCAAGATTTACCCTGAAAACTTTGATGAAGCTTTGTACAGAAAAAGTGTCCAAGAAGAAAAGGTTAAAAAGAAGATTGATTTGGACAAGTTGTGGTCAAAAGTTGCAAACAAAAATGCTGAATACTCCTTTAACAATGCTGCTTCTGATCATGAAGAAGATAATATACAAACTAACAATCTTGAGCAATCCCCTGCTCAAAATCAACCTATTGTGAATGATGTGCAAACAAGTGATCAAAATGATCAAAAGCAAGCAGTCAACAATGAAAAGCAACCTGATGATTTGTTTGTTCAAGATCAAGCTGAAGGACAACCAGACTTTGAGACTTTGTTTCAAAGTTTGAATATTATAAAGAATGTTACTTCATCTTCACAATAGTTAGCAGAAGATTCAACTGAATTTCATGATGCAACTACTGACGTGATCATTGAGGAACCTGATCTCAGTGACACAAATCATGATTTTACTGTGTATACTGATGTGATAGTGCAAACTTCCTTTGATGAAAGAAATCATCCACCTGAAAACATCATTGGGGACATTAATGAAAGAGTTACCAGAAGTGCATCTGAATCTACAAACATCTGTTTGTACTCCTGCTATATTTCCCAAGTTGAACCCAAGAACATTGTTCAAGCTTTGAAAGACAATAGTTGGGTAGAAGCAATGCAAGAGGAGTTGGCTCAATTCAGGAATCTGCAAGTGTGGGAACTTGTAGATAAGCCAAGAGGTAAGTATGCTATTGGTACCAAGTGGGTTTTCAGGAACAAGAGGGATGAGAGAGGTATTGTTATAAATAACAAGGCTAGACTAATTGCTCTAGGCTGCCTACAAGAGGAAGAAATTGACTTGAAGAAGTTTTTGCACCAGTGGAAAGTTTAGAAGCTATAATAATATTTCTAGTTTATGTTGCTTCTAAAAATATCAAAGTGTTTCAATTGGATGTTAAATATGTCTTTCTTAATGGTAGAATTGAAGAGGAGGTGTATGTGGCTAAACCTCAAGGCTTTGAGGATCCTGAGTTTCCTAATAGAGTTTACAAGTTAAACAAAGCTCTATATGGATTACATCAAGCTCCAAGGGCTTGGTATGACGAGTTATCAAACCATATGCTTGTTAATGGCTTTCAAAGGGGAGCTATTGATGAGACCCTTTTCTTTAAAATGAGAGGAAAAGATTTACTCCTTTTGACAAGTTTATGTAGATGATATCATCTTTGGATCCACCAATGAACAAATGTGTCTTGAATTTGAAGAAGTCATGAAATCCAAATACTGCATGAGCTCCATGGGTGAAATGACTTTCTTTTTGGGTCTGCAAGTTCAGCAAAAGAAGGATGGCATATTCATTTTCCAGTCAAAGTATGTGCAGGACATTAAGAACAATTTCAAGTGTCAAGATCTCAAGACTGCTTCAACTCCTATGGACACACATGAAAAGATGATTGCAGATGAAAAGGGGGAGTCTGTTGATGAACATGAGTATAGAGCAAAGATTGGTTCACTGATGTATATGACTGCTTTTAGACCAAATATTATGCTTGCCATATGTGTATGTGTAAGATTCCAATCATGTCCAAAGGTCTCTTATATGACTGCTGTCAAGAGGATCTTTAGATACTTGAAAGGAAAACCTGATTTAGGTATATAATATCCAAAGAACAATTCCTTTTTACTTATCCTGACAGTGATTATAATGACTGCAACATGGGTAGAAAGTCAACATCTGCTGGATGTCAATTTCTGGGTGACAGGCTAGTGTCTTGGCAGTGCAAAAAACAAACTACGGTGTCCATCTCAACTGATGAATCTGAGTACATTGTTGCATCTGCCTTCAGTGCACAAGTTCTTTGGATTCAAAACCAATGCAGGATTATGGTTTGAATTTCTTGAACACCCCTATATTTATTAACAATACTGTTGCACTGTTTATTGTTAGGAATCCAGTTCAACACTCTAAGACCAAGCACATTGAAATCAGACATCATTTCATTATTGAATGTAATGAGAAAGGTTTAATTAAAATGAAAAGAGTTGACACTAGTGACAATTTGGCTGACCTATTCACCAAGCCACTAGATAAGACCAAATTCCACTTTCTCCTGAAAGCACTGGGAATGATCAACTCTGATGAGGTCTGATTAATGATGTGAGCTCTTTGTGCTAGTTGATTATCCTGATGGTCTTGAGAGTGAGAGTTGTGATTGTATGCATGTTTAACTGATAAATTCTTCAAATGATTATCTGTGTGACTTATGTGTTTCTGATGCTTAAGTTACTTCATTTCAGTGAATGTGTGTGATATCAGGATAAATTTGTTTGAAGTTGATTTGAAATGATGAATCTATGTGCTAATCTGATATTCTGATTTGCTTGGATAATTTGAACTATTGATGTGTTTAGGATAGGATAGCCTTTGCATAATCTGTCTTGGATGTACATTATGTGAAGTCTTCTTGTTTTTAAATATGTCACTCATGTTCTAATTATTCCTGATTATGTTACTTCTGCTTATGTCAAAACTAATTTTTTGTGTCAAACCTGTATGCTCAAATGATTATTGTGCAAGAAGTTTTTCCAAGAAAATTGTTTTTGACAAAGTGAGCAAGTTGTATGGTGTAGAGACATGATAAGATTATTCAGTACAAGCTTTGTAGAAGCATCAAAGATTTTAAGTGAAAATTGATCCAACCTTTTGGGAATGATAGTACATTGGTTATTTATGCTAATCGTATGGATTTAATAGGCTAAAAAGACAATTAGTACAGTCATTAATATGTATTGTTGCTTTCCATGATGTGTAAAATCTGAGGTGATATAAA
Organism: Bidens hawaiensis; assembly: GCF_021521415.1. Taxonomy (NCBI): domain Eukaryota; kingdom Viridiplantae; phylum Streptophyta; class Magnoliopsida; order Asterales; family Asteraceae; genus Bidens; species Bidens hawaiensis. Next base: position 118,849 of record NW_027491575.1, on the reverse strand, counting down.
CATGATGAAAGTGCTAATCTTAATGTGGAGATACATTGTTGAATATACATGTTTCAAGATAAATCTCTCCGCATGATAGGCAGCAAAGTGACTACCCAGTCATACACGAACCAGTTGGTATTTGGTCACCTAAATGATTCATTTTATACATATGCCAAAGAACAAATGTGGACAAAAATATTTTCAAATTTGATTGTTGTTAACAAATTTTAATGAAAATGCAAACATGAGGGTTAACTATAGAACTACACGTGTGGAGGCAAGGTCCTTTAATCATTCTGAATAAAAGGACTGTAAGTCCGTCTTGCGTGGCATGTAAGTCCAATGTTCAACCTCAATATGTTTGAAGTTTTGAAATGAAAAATTAAATGAATTTAACTATTCTGTTATAAATATATTTTGACCAAATATCAGGGGGTTGAAGTCAAATTGGGGTGATCTGGGGAAAAGCAAATAAGCTTTAAGAAGAGATATGGAGCTCATAGTACAATCAGTGTTGCCCTTTTATGTATATGCTAATTAATTGAATCTTAAGCATATCACCAAAATGTAATGAAAATCATGCTAAGTCTAGACATGTTGTTAACCTGTCTGATATGTCATAATAATGCTAAGAATGAAGTATTGAGAGGTGGCTTAACCAATATGATCCCATGTTGAGATCTTTTCAGAAAAAAAATGGAAATATAACTAAAATTTGATCTCTTAATGCACCATTTGCTCTTAAACATTGAATTATAATGATAAAATTATGTGAAAAATGGTTTAAGCCAAAAAGAGTTACATTTTACTATGGAAAAAGGCTGAATTTGTCAATTCTAGCAAGCTTTAATGATTCTTGAACTTTCTAGCACACTTAGTTCTTTTACAGGAGGTTTAGCTCATTCCAACAAGCTTTACACTTGAAACTGTCAAAATATATCTATACTAATTCTAGCAAGCTTTGATGATTTCTGAACTATTCTAGAAAACTTAGTTGTTTTATAGGATGTTTGACTCATTCGAGCAAGCTTTACATTTTAATATGTTTGAATCTGTTATTACTAGCAAGCTTTGATATTCTTGGATTATTCTAGCAAACTTAGCTGTTTTGATTGAATGTTTAAGATATTCGAGCAAGCTTAATGATTATCTATACTTAACTGATTTGTTCATGTTTTATCGGGTAAACTTTGATAAATTTATGATTTTGAGTAAACTTGGATGTTTAGAAAGTTATATATTTGTCTAGCACACTTGATAATTATGTAATACATGTCTGAATGTGCTTTACATGTATGTTTCGAGTGAACTTTGATGTTTTATTTGAAATTTGTATTTGTCTAGCATACTTCATAGTTGCCGGTGCTCTTTTCTGAAATTACAAGGGTTGTCTAGTAAACTTTGTTTATCTAGCAAACTTTATGCTTAGAGCACACTCGCAAAATGTTGGCTCATTCCAAGTGTTCTCCTAGCATACTTGTAAACTTTAGAAAATCCCCAGCAAACTTCACTTTTCGGGTACACTTTGTGTTTAGAGCATACTTTTATATCAAAGGATAAATAAGTCTACTCTAGCACTTTGCACTCTTAAAGCTTTTTCGAGCACATTTATGTTTTAAAGAGTACTTGAATGAATATTTGTTAATTATATATAGTCTATCGGGTAAGGTTTGTGATATTCAGATATTCGAGCAAGGTTGACAATTAGAAATATCTCTAAGTTATTATTCGTGGATTCTTTATTGATTCCTACCAAGGTTGTCTATTTGATGTATTATACTTGATTATTTGTCTTGTGATTTATTTCTCGAGAAATCTTGGATATTCGAGAAAGCTTACTTTATCTTATCCACTCAGTGTTATTTTTAATTACTTTTAATATCTGAATAATTCTGGAACGAGCAAGCTTTGCAAATAAAGTTTACCTATCAAGCTTTGAAAATAAAACTTGCCTAGCAAGCTTTGTTAACATAAACCTTTATCGAGAAAGCTTTATGATGATACATTTAAAAATTAATTTTTGGCACTATACATGTACAAAACGATAAAATGCATTTAAACCCCATTTTCAAAAGGTATATAAGAGAGACTTAGTGAAATTTTCACACTTCACTTCTCTCTCTTTTCACTATTGCATTATTGTCTACTCATCTCATTCCAGAATCCCAATTGTTTAACAAAATTCCCTACCCTAATTTGTCAGCCCAAATATTCTGATTCGGTAAGCATCAATTGATTGTTTTCCAACACTGACTATATGGAATTGGGCTTTTAATTTTCATTTTAACTAACTTATATGTTTTTGTGTGTAGGTTAACAATTTGTCGAAGAAAAGGTTCATAAAGAAAATCTTTCTTTTCTTCTTTAAACTGTTACTTCTTACATGTCAAAGTTATGAACTTTATGACTAATTATTATGAGAGAACCCGCCATGGATCTAGCCGCGTCGATACATCGATTATACAATACGAACATGAATACTTTATATACCGTTTATTGATAAATATTGGATAAATTACATAATAAATTATGGAGAGGATAGATAATAGATCTAGGACCTCACACCTCTCATATGTGTGATCTCTCTTAATTATGAGCATGGAACCACCTATTTACAGGTCACATGCTTCATTCGTTAAGTTAACTCTAATTCATTATGGCTCCATAACGAATTAGACTCCATTTGTCAACATTCCATGACGAATGGTAATAACTTAACGAACTAGCCTAGATCACTAACAAATGGACCTCATTCGCTATACAAACCATAGCGAATGGGCCATTTACAACAAATATTCAATCTAGACTATCTATAATTTATTCAATCACTACGGACAACCAAAACAGTGCACTAACATATTACTTTGAATATGTGCGCTCTTCTGCAAATCACTCCTGATAATCAGCTGGTTTCTTTGATGATAAGGTGGCTACAACGATCTAATCTACGTTTCTCATTGACAGAGTGCCCGGTAATTTATAAAAATCACCAATTGGATTTATGGCACACTGCCCAACTCGTTGATGATGCCGGTGGTAGGTGGATAGAGTCTACTGTTGCCCGACAGGAGATAGTGATTACTGAGCAACTTATACGGACAAGCCTTCAACTCAACGATGCTTTCGAAGCCCCGATCCATTTCTCCACGAACCGGTTATTGACTATTTTTCCGGAGACAATGGGATATCAGGATGATGCATTTGAAGGACGGTTAAAAAAGGGCATGTTCCCTAACCTGTACCGTTTCTTGATACACCACATTGCAGGGATATACACCGAGGAAGGGCTCTTGGACCTTGATGAGCCGTGATCTGGCTAATGCCACTGTAGCTGTTGTATTCCGAAAACCATTCAACTTTTCAAAGATGATTTTTGACGGTTTAGCTGCCAATCTGAGAAAGCCTAACAAGGATAAATTATTGGTTTACCCAAGATTTCTGTAGATAATATTCAACCGTGTGCTTCCTGATTTGGTAAAAATTGGCACAACATATTTACTACAGGATCCAAATGTGTATAAAAGGATAGCAATATTGGCTTCCACAAGCAACTTCAATCCTGATGCTGAGTTTCATATACTACCATGGTTGGTGAACCATGACTTGGAGATAATGGCGGTTCTAAAGTCACCTTGTGTGACCTTTGAGGAGGAAGAGGAGAGTGAAGATGGTAGTGATGAACCTGATGATGGTGATGATGCAAGAGATGATGGTGATGATGTAGGAGATGATAGTGATGATGCAGGTGATGGAGGAGGTGCTGCCATTGTTGCTGAAGAGGTTGTTGATGCAGTGGCATAGGGGGAGATTCCAAACCAACCTATACCTACACCACCAACCTCACCAAATAGCCCACCCCAAACCAGACCCCATCCCCACCACAACACGGCAACCTTGTACCTTATATCTCATCCCCACCAATACATATTCATTCACCACCACAAACTCAAATCCCTACCCAATCACCAAGTCAAACCCAAACCCTTGACCAATCCCAAACCCAAAGCCCACCTCAAACACAAATCCTAAACCAACCCCTAACCTAAACCCAAAGCCTAATACATAACCAAGACCAAGCCATCTATGAACCATATATACCACAACATATCCCAGCCCACCAAATAAACCTTCCAAACACTCCATATCAATCCTCTACTCAAACCCAAACCATTGACCAACCAACCTTTGAAATCATACTCACTTTTACACCTATAATAAAAACAGTAAACCCATTACCCTCCACAAGCACAAATTTCATTGAAAGCCCACCACATAAACCTATCCAACCCCAAACAACCATTCCTGACCCATTTTCAGAGACACCTTCCTGATCCCCTTCCCCTGATGCCCATTTCTTTGGAAAATACATGGATATGGTAATTGAGAATGTGGGTTTAAGGAGTAAAAATAATGATTTGACAGAGGAAAATGTTGATTTGAAATCCCTATTGGCACATGCACAAAACATGATTCAATCCTTGTAAGTTGAGGTTGAAAAGACCTTAGCTGCACCAAAACAGTGGGAGAATCCTCCTGTTGTTAACACTGTGAGGGAAGATTATGTGGTGGAGGAGGATATATTGAAAAATCTTTGTGACACCTATGGAGGAAGTGAGGAGGATAGTAGTAAAGATAGGAAGACTGATGATGGTGGTTATGATGGTGATGTGTCGGATGGTGGAGAGCAAGATTATGAAGTGGCTGATGTAACAACACAGAAGAAGGTTGCTGAGGTGGTAGTTGAAAAGGAGGGTGTGGTTGGTGCACATATGGCTGATAATAAAATTCTAACTGAAGCCAAAGCAATTAATGCTATTGGCACTGAGCCACAAACAGATGTGTTAGTTGATGAAGGAGAAGAAACTGAAGAGATTGTACTAACTGAAGAAAATAATGATGATATGACCTCCAAGTCGAAGAAGGATGGTGGTGTGGATGTGGAATTGGAGGATCTATGTGCAGAGATTGAAAATTATCCCAGTGAACCAGAAATGTGAGGGAAACTATTAAGGAGGATAGGAGGAAAGATAAGGGGAAGGCTTTTGCTGAATGTGAAGAGCAATTACATCTATTGAACACTCAAAAGAAGAAATCTATTGATTACATTTTGGATATGGATGAAACTGCCGAACAAGCTGCCAAATGGCATGCTGATACATTGAATGAAATGTTAGAGAGAGAAAGAATTGCCAAGTCCTTGACTGATAAGGAGTTTGAGCAGGAGGATATATCATTGGAGGATGTTGTGATTAATAAAACTTTGAATGATGAGGGGGAGATAGAACAAGATTTGATTGAAGGGCTGATAAAATTGAAACAAATCAAAGAGGTTGATAACACTCTGGCAGTTGTCATCTGAAACTTCAAACAAGCCTAAACAAAAACCCCAAGTCAAGCCTCCACTGAAACAAAATTGAATGAAGAAAGGCAAGTGATTCTTGATGAAGCTGGAGAGTCACTAACGAGAACTTTGACTAAAGCTTGGATTAAGGAACTTGAGCAGGACAAAGAAAAACACCTAGAAGAATGGGATCTTGAAAATGGGGAAACTGTAATGCAAATAGATATGAAAAGAAATACACAAGGAAGATAAGGAGATATGATGGGGGAGATGATGATGATGATGATGATGATGATGATGATGATGATGATGATGATGATGATGATGAACCTAAGAAGCAGAGGACATACAAATATGATAAGAATGAATATTTTGTTGAAAGTCCAAAGGAGAAGGAAATCCCTGTTAAGGATGTTCCTATTCCAACTATTATGCCTGATGAGTTTGTAAATGAGCCAAGGATTGAGGCTCTGGATGACTTTTCTGATGATGTGGATGACACTGTTGACTCCCATAATGTGGAAATAACTGATGAACATAGGGAGAACATATAGTCTATGTTGGATGAAGTAAGGAGGAATGATCCAAGAATTCTGGGATTGATTAACCATGGATATAAGTATGAAATTCTGGCTCCTATGTCTGATGAGGAGTTGCAGAAGTTGATTGACGGTGAGGCAGATGACATTAAAAAGAAGATGGAGAAAAAGAACAGAGACTCTCAAAAGTTTAGAGCTTACTTGAGACTGCATGGGTTTTCTGAAAAGCAGCTGAGTCACATGAAATTCAATGAGCTGGAAAAAGTTTATAACATCACAGTTGAAGCTGTTAAGAAGGATGAGCTGGAAAGGATGAAGAGAGCCAACACTGAAACTAAAAGATTTGAAAGGCTATATGCCAAATTTGATGGGAAGTGCAGGTTGTTGATTGAACGTGGCTACTCAATTGAGCTGGTTGATAGTTTAAGCATGGATCAGGTCAAAATTCATCATAAAAGAATGTCAAGAAATGTCAACTTTCAAGAAGCAACTAAAAGACCTCGAATCATAACCCTGGCTGAGAAGGAGAAGAAGCAATTGGAGGATGAACAATTAAAACTCATTGACAGGTTGATGGAAGCTAGGGGGAGAACTGAAGAAACCCAAAACAGGAGTAGATCTGAAAAGCTTTCTATTTACATGTCTAGAAAAGAAAAGCATGATCATGAAGAGGCTGAGTCATCAAAAACTCCCGAGGTTCCCCCATTTGTGTTTGCAAAAGAGGAACCAGTTGAACACCGTGAGCCATGGGAAGACGAGAAAAAGATCAAGACCCTTAAAGGCTTGATGCTTAGTAAGGGTATGGCAGAAGGTGTCCTTGACAATCTTGGCAAAGATCAACTGAAACATTCATTTTATATGAAGAAGGCTGAATGGGAGAAACTAGAGGCTGAACAAAGAAACCTCATGAACTTCCAATGTAGACCTAGGGGAGAAAGATTTATCCCTGCAGGTCAACTAGGTGATGAGGAAATTATGGGCATGATCACTACACTTGCTAAAGAAGGAGAAAACTTTCTTGAATTGACCATGTTGCCCAAGGAAATGATAGTTGCAATGTTTGAGAAAACTGGGTGTGTGAGGGCCACTGTTCCTATGAAGAAATATACTTCTAGGACCTCAGTTGTAAGTGTCCCAATTCCTACCACTAGAGCCTCTCATCACAGACAACAAAGGCCACCTTCAAATGTGGACCTACCAAAGAGGATGTTCTTTGATTCACAAACTGAAACACTTAAAAGTAATCATGTCTAGTGATGACTGAAGGAGGTGATTTTAGAGATGACTTTTGGGAATTCAAGAGGGAGCAGCTGGCTGAGATGACAACTATGGGTCTGTATGATTATCACAACAGGCATTGGTTTGCTGGAAGAAAAGAAAATGATTTATCTAAATATCTCAGGGATAAGTCTAGGAAGTGATTCCCCATGCTTAACAAGAAGAGGAAATTGGAACTCTCTCAATTTGAAAGGAACAAAAGGGTGAAGAGAATGAGAGAGATCAAATATATTGAAGAGACATAAGAAGCAAAGATCAAGAACAAAAACCCTCTTGCAACTATGATTGAGTGTATTAGTATGAGTTGGCAGATGACAAGGCCCAATTATGAAGTGCAGAGAAATGGAAGGATTGCAAGAATTGACTTTAATGATAAAGATGGATCCTTCATTCTCAGAAACTTTGATGGACTGGCCTGGGGCATCATCAAGGAGGACACCGACTTACAATTTCTGCATGTGGAGGACGTCGAGGATATAATCAGATGGACTCTGCCCTCTGAGCATCCTAACCACATTCACTTATTCATTTTCAAGGAAAGTGCCTCATCAGTCAAGTTGGATAGAAGACAAGAAGCCACAAGCTCAAGGAGATGAGTTTATTTGTTAGATTAGGCTTACTTTGTAATGTCCATGGGACACAATTTCCAACTTGTAGTATTTGTGATTATGTAATGTAATGTAATTTCTTTTTGAAATTTGATGTGTATTTTGGCTAAGTGTATGTAACCTTAGAGGTCATTTGATACAGTTGAGGTTGTTCCAATCTAGATAGAGATTGTTGGGATGTGAAAAAGGCCAAAGGGAGATTGGAAACTTCTCAACCTCTCTGAAAACTACTAACTATGGAAACCGAGCAAGCTCAAGTTTCCCAACAAGCTTTTACTTATCCTAGCAAGGTATTTTGCTTTCCCAGCAAGGTTATCTTCAAGAATTCCTCTTAAGTGTTAAACCAAGCAAGGTTTACTTTGTCTAGCAAGGATGTTCTTCAAGTCAAGCAAGGTTTGTTTTCCTAGAAAACTCTTGGCTAAAACCAAGCTAAAATAAAATCTAGCAAGGTTTATTCTTAATAAACAGTGTTCCCAGCAAGCTAGAAAGAAGTTGATCAAGAAACAACTTAAAGACTTCTGCCGAGCAAGATTCAACTCCTAGCAAAGCTACAGTGTTACCAGCACACTTTGGTTTGCTTCATAAGTTAATATTAACAAAAGGTTGAAGGGATTCCTAAAGAACAAGTTGCTAGTGGGACTATATCGAGCGAAGTTTGATATGGTCAAGAGGATTGAAGTCTGCTAGGTGATAATTTTCTAAGGAAAATATTCTAAGTCAAGTCTGCCCAGGGAACTGTTTACTAGCATACTTCATGGTTACCAGGTCTGCTCGACAAAGATACATGTTGCAAAGCTTGCTCTAAGACCTGTTCTACACTTAGAATTTATTGTAATAGGCTTAATTATATACCAATGATTACGGTTTCCAAAAGTGGAATATCATATGTCAGGGCTAGGCCTATAAAAGGAATATTTAATGGCACGCTTATGACACACCTGAACATCTGACATTTAAGCGAATATTTTGATTAACGGCAGACGAATATCCTGTACAGAAATCTTCTAAAATCCTGACATTCCACCTTTATACCTTAATTGATTTCTATTTGTAACCTTCATATTACTAAATGGAAATCTTTTAAGTTATTGGTTGTGTTTGTTACTTTAGTGTTTAGTGTGCAACAACTAGTGTGTTAGTGTTTCCGCCACTAACATATCTATTGTTCTTCACAAAATAGTAGCCGTCGTTAACCTTCTTGTCAACACCTAGGTGTTTGGTTACGACATTGATTTATTGAGTGATCCTAGTGAGCGAGTGGGACCGACATACACTTATTTATTATTTGAAAAGTACAAAGATGTAGGGTTTGAAAAGGCTATGATTGAAGCTGAGAAAATTGCTATAGAGATTGACATTGAACCTATTTTTCCCGAGAAACGTATTATTCATAGAAATAAAAAATTTCATGAAAATGTTGATAATGAAACTTTGAAAACTCCTATTGAATGTTTTAGAACGGATTACTTCTTGTGCATAGTTGACCAGGCTATTTTATCTCTTAAAAATAGATTTGAGCAATTTAAAGAGTATGAAAATATTTTCGGTTTTATGTTTAGTATAAAAAAGTTAAAATCCTTAAATGAAGAAAGATTAAAAACTAAGTGTATGTTTCTTGGAAATTTATTAAAGCATGATGAAAAATCGGATATTGATGGTTTTGATTTATTTCACGAGCTAAAAATATTTTATACATTTAGAATCAGACACACCTATTGATATACTAAGTTATATTAAAACAATTAATTCCTTTTCAAATGTATATATAGATTTATGTTAACTATTCTTTTAACTGTAGCTTTTAGAGTATGTAGTTTTTCTAAATTAAAATTAATTAAAAATTACTTAAGATCTACAATGTCGCAAGAAAGATTAAATGGTTTAGCTATGTTGTCGATTGAAAAAGATTTTTATGATGAACTTATTAATGAATATTTAATTAAATAGTTTGCATCAAATAAAGCAAGAAGAGTAAACTTCATTTAAATATTCAACAAAAAAAATTAACTCTACCAACTATAAACCTATTAGTTTATTATTGCCGGTGCCAAGCCTGGGTAAAGGAGGAGGGTTTATATTTGGTTTTTGAGAAATGCCTAAATATTGTAGTTCACTTTAGGCCTCCGAACACGTAGAGACGACCCTGGTGGCTTGCTATTGAAAAAGCTGTATTTGATGTATGTTGATAATGCACATGAAATTGTTTCTAACTATTTATTGTTTACAAATAATTGTGTATGATGTGATAGTATATGTCTTTACCCTCGAAGACCAAATATGAGTGCAACTTGATATGCTTTCAAGTCAATCATATCTCCACCAATTAACCACTGGTTACATAAAGAGTCGGACAAACAGGTTTCGCTAAAGCTTAGGCTTGGGTATGAAATAGGCATATTTAGTGACTAAGGTGGATGAAACCCAGTTTATTCAAATAAATTAACAATAAAACTCACAAGTACAAAAGACTGCTATTTAAAATCAACTAACATCAACTGATAACTCTTTTTGGTTTTTTCTGATTTTCAACTTTTTTTCTTTTACCAAACATCACAATACTGAATACAATATATAACTAACTGAATTGAGACATATGTACATTGTGTACTATGCTCTACAACTAACTATATACAACTTTAACAAATGGCCTTTCTTAACACATGGTTAAAATAATAGGCTAAGGCTTACATGACTTGAAATGCAAGGTTAACAAATGGAAAGGAATATGGGTCAAAATGGGCTCCTGAAGGATAATATAGGGTAAGGAGTTTTATTTTGTAAATTTCTATATGTAATAGTTTTTATAGTCCTAATCTCCATATAGGTGGTGATATTAAGATCTCAATATGCATATGACAAGCAAGTTCTAATTCAATGAAACATACTGGCTACACTCAAATCATCAACTGACATGTATACACAAACACACACACACACACCGTGTGTGTTTGTGTGTGTGTGTTAAGTATAGGGGCTTATATCTCACTATATGGAAGGAAATTTGGGTTGTTGATATGAAACATGTATAATCATCCCCTTGACTCATTATCCCCATCTAAAGGACCCCATCTTTTTTCCTTTTTGAAAAACATTGTCAAGAAAACTATCGAGAAGCTCAAGAACTAACTTTGACCAAAGACTTATAACTTGGCATTAATAACAATAATCAACACTTAACAACTTTGGTTTCTTAACACCCTTGAGCAACTATCGGGTAATAAAATTTTTCCCTCCATCTTAACACTTGAGGTTGATTGTCCTTAATCATAAAAGTTTAAGCATTTAATGAACACTTCACGTCTTAAGATTTTGCAGATTCATTCTAGTATTTGGAGTGTAACATCCTGTTTCTCATGAGATTAAATTATAATATAAAATGAAAGAGGGATATTAATCTCAAAAATGTATTTATATTAGAAAGATAGTATTTTAAAAAAATATACTATGTTATGGCTTTATAAGGGAAGAATGAAGTGTAATAAAATTCCACCTAGTGATTATAAGATTTAAATCATAAGAACTAGTTTGGACAAGATCTCTAACTAATGGTAAAAGAAGAAAACTTGTACTAACTAAACATGGAATGAATAAATAAAGAAAAACAAAGTCCAGATTCCAGAAGCATGTTTTGCTTCTGTGTGTGCGTCGAACAAGAGGCCAGGAAGCAGAAGATATTGATTTCACTACCTAGCCACACAATCAGTTGATTAAAGCTTTGATTATCCTCTATTCATCCGGTTTCTATCATCCATGGTATGTAATCTTTGATGTTTAATGGCAAATTTATAAATATGTGGGATAGTATGATGGTGAGCTTTAAACCCATGAATTTGTGGGTATTGGTGAGTGATTTTGTGTGTACGACACCTAATTGATGTATTAAAATAATTGTTTGTGATTATTGAATTATGAGTTTGATTGCATGTTATAATCTAGATGTTAGATTATATGGTTTAGGTGTACCCATAATGATTAATGATAGGTTCTAGTAGTTTTACACCTTTATGGTGATAGTTGATTAGCAAAGTAGGAGTTTGATTATAGTTTCAAGTTTTATTGTATGTTTAATGAAATTGATAACTTTGATGATAAAATGGTGATTTGGGGAGTTCAAATGGGTATGCTAATGGTGACTTCTAATTGCGCACACATGGTGTTCGATGAAATGCCTAATCTAAATAAATAGTGGGAATTGAAAGATTTTATAATGTTTACTTGATTTAAATGACTTGTTAATAATCAAAGGGTGTTTAGTAAATATAAAGCTTTGACGAATGTGATTAACATAGAGTACAATGTAAATGTTATTTTTAGTCAATCACCTAAATGAGTCGAATGGGAATGTGAGTTTAAAAATACGATTTAATTTATAACCAAAAGACCATTGCTTCTTGTTAAATGTTGTATGTTGGATTGGTAACTTCGACCTATAGTTGTGGTTGAACAAGAACGGGTAACAAGGGGTTAAATGGGTGATGACGGGCCTCATGGGTGGGAGTAACTCGTTATTTATTTGTATGTTAAAGAATGGTGGACTATAACTCATGTTATTGGTGGGTGAATAATAAATACGTATTAAATGGATGAACATCCAGGTTATGTGTTCTAATGGTTTGCAAGTTTGATTGTTGTTGAGATAGGTGTGATAAGTCTTGAATGGCAATGGATCAAACGAGTGAGAAAACATCAACCTTCCTACGGGCAAAGGTGAGTGAGTCAAATTGCGTTTGGTGAAACTAATGGGTTCTAGCTAGTTTTATACCTGGTGAATTATTATTGCAACTTTGTATATTTTATGCTATTATACACGTGACTGGATATCAGTTGAGGTGTCATGTCTGTTAACCATATGTTGTTATAAGGAGTAAATTATAATATTGAATGAGTTTGGGTCGTATTGATTAGAAAGTATTACAATTAAGGTTGTTTGATACAAACTGTTGAATATGGTAAAACTTAACAATATTGTATTGTTTTGACTGGGTTTTAGGGATTTAAACTCATAAAGAAAGAATGCAAATTAATAATGGGTCGAGTGCCTAAGTGCTGAAAATTCAGCTTTTTTCCATATTTTAACCGGTTTTAAAATAATCATAGTAAATTAACTGAACATCCATTCGTGGCGTATTATATACCGACGGAAAGTTCTCGGAGTCTATTTCTTTCAGATTTCAGTTTAAAACAAAATACCTAACATAAATGGGCGAAAATAACGATTTACTACAGCTGCGCAGATCTGTTTTTTTTAAACAAAAGACTTTAATGTATTTACCACACTATTGGGAATTGCGTGGAATGTGATTTATATACGGTTGTATTCCTTAAGGTGTTCATATTAAATCAATGAGTTGAAGTGAGTGATATCTTGATAGATGGTGTGTATGTTAGACTAAGAAGTCATATATGTTGTCAACATATGTGCAAATACGCGTGTTTCACTATTTCATGCTTGTGAATGTGGTTATCTGAATTACTGTTTATAAACGGGGCGTAATGGTGTTTTATTATATTGGTGTAAATTATTCTATATGTGGTTTGTTTTGTAGTATGTTGTTATTCTAAGTTAACAGGACTACTTGGAGGTGAAAAAGGCTTAGTGTGGAGGTTGGATGAGGAGGAATACATAAGAGCAAAGTCGGGCTTTAGACGACTAAATGGAGATTGTGCTTCGGGGATGGAATTGATATACTTTAATTATAATATATAATATATAATTATGATTTATAATTGAATATCGAATATACGGGGTATGTGTCCTCACTTGGTTTAGACTAATCTATTATGGTGGTAACATGCAGGTGAGATAAGTTGACTATCTAATATGTGGCCAAGACATAAGGATTAATCGGATTGTCATGGATTGCACATCATATCGGGAGATCGATATTGAAGAACTATTCCGAGGGAATCCGAGAAATGACGGGGTGGCTAAAGTCGATAGCCAAAGTGATATGCGAGGGTGATCAATCTTTGGTAGCAGGGCAATAGAAAGGAGATTTGGCATTAATAGGTTCTTTACTTGCTTAATTACAATAAATATGTGATGGTTATATGCAGTGTTTAGGAATACAACTCCCGTGTCATTTTTATTAAGTGTTTATGTGCCCATGGAGGTTTTGGTCACTTGAATTCGGTCTTTGATTTGATAAACACGAATTCTTTCCGTAAGGAAAGTCCGAAATGCGAATGGGTTATGTCGGATTTTTATTAAAACTCGGGTTTGTGACAAGTGTACGTTGAATTGTTTGTTGGCAATAAATATATATATATATAGAAGTTACACCTTTTGACTGATAATGGATTTTTAAATAATAACGAACTAAATAAAATAAATGGGCCAAAATTCCGCGAAAATCTTTAATAATGTGATTACAATATTTGGGTGTAACATGGAGAAAACGAGTTGTTAACAAGACATTTATCACGACATAGTCATCTATATCAGGTGATTTCGGTTTCATAATTTTATTTGTTATTAATGTTTATTTGTTTAGAGTGTAACTATAGAATAAACTGTAATTTCTGTGATGATCCTAACAGTTTATTCTACAATTACACTCTTAACAAATAAACTTAAATAACAAATAAAATTATGAAACCGAAATCACCTGATATAGATGACTATGTTGTGTTAAAAGTGACTCGTTAACAACTCGTTTTGTCAAAAGACTAAAATAAATCTGCAAAATCGTGTGATTAAGACTTAGGTCTTTTATGAATTTAGGAAAAACGTTGGTAATTCATTTTTTTATAAATTAATTGTCAAGTGAAATTATTAGTTTATCATAAGTTTTGTTAAATGAATTAAATATGTTATGGAATGTTAAAAGTTTAAGCATTTAATGAACATTTAGAGGATAGGGTTAAAATTGTATGTTAACAATTTTAAAACTGGCTCTAATGTGATTATCCTAACAATTTATTCTGCAATTATACTCTCAACAAATAAACTTATATAACAAATAAAATTATGAAACCGAAATCTCTGATATAGATGAGTATGTCGTGTTGAAAGTGACTCGTTAACAACTCGTTTTCTCCAAAGACTAGAATGAATCTGCAAAATCTTAAGACGTGTAGAAGTAAGCTTCTCATAGTGATTAAGACTTAGGTCTTTTAAGAATTTAGCAAAAAAGTTGGTAATTCATTTTTTTATAAATTAATTGCCGAGTCAAATTATTAGTTTCATAATAAGTTTTGTGAAATGAGTTAAATATGTTAAAGGACTTAACTCACTTTCGTAGGAACCATGGTTGCATTTATCGTATACAACAAGCCCTTTAACCCCCCCCCCCCCCCCCAGATAGCCCGGGTGGACGAGTAAGGTCTCGTGAGAGTTTATTGTGAACTACACACACAAAGTTCAAATACAACACAATATATAAAATAAAATCAGTAGGCATCAAACAAAGATAATATATACACATATACCTAACTGGTTAACCTATACAATTTTCCCCAATCTATACTATTTAATAAATAAAGCTTTTTAAATGTCACATGTCATTACTATATTGATCCTTACAAAATTGTCCCTCCTCTCTCTCATATTAAATACATTTCTCTTTTTAATATTTTATTTTCAAATTTTAATAATTCCATCCTATTTTAAAAGAATTAATATCATCATAAATATGTTAATTTGTTTAATTAATTTAATATATATTGCATTAGTTATTAATATTAGATTTTTATAAGTAACCAATACGAAACATGTGGGTTTTTTTAACCGGTTAAAGTATCAAACATTGTTCATGTCAAAATAGTTTAAGATTAGAATGAGTTTTGATCCACGAGTTGGCATAAAAAAGTAGTAGTCATTTACAACTAAGTTTTGATATAGAAAATAACAAAGAAATAATTTATAATTCATAAATTTTCTAACAACTTTTTATTTCCAAATTGCGTAATGCATAATTTTTTACCGTATAATATATCTTTATATATTTGATACATTTTTTTAGTATTTCACATTATGTTATTATTTAACAAAAAATTACTTATTTTAACATGTGTGATACACGGGTAAGTAACCTTGTATTATATCATTTAGTACCATGATCATAAAAATAAAATAAAGGGAAAAAGAAAACTAACATGTAATTGGTAGTCTGTTTTCACTAACTCCTCCTCATCATCACCCCCAACTCCACTAGCCTAACATCATCATCTGCCTACTCATCCGGATCTCTAACTTTTCCTGGGAGTGGAACCAGTAAATGCGTAAACAAGACACGAAAATACCCTCGCATCCCCTGTTGCAAAGTTTAAAGCGTGAGTGGATGTGATGGCTGCGGTGGCGGCCATCGCAAAGGATGTCGCAGCTACGACTTCTGGATGTATTGAATAATAACGTGTTGCCGATGTGGTGGTATACCCATATGTCGTGCCTTGGAAGCAAGCATCCCGGCTTTGTAGTGGAACATGTTAAGATTTTCTAACCTTGTCCCACAGTGGCACGGCCAAATACGTACAAATATTGGTCTTTAGAGCATTAGAAATAGTCACAACTCCTGTAGTCGGCAGACACATAATATATTTTTCGAGTCGAGCCCCCTCCAAACGCCGACCCCGGGAAAAAGAATATTATAGTATCGTTGCGATGTTGGCCTCCTGGCGACCGATGATCAAGAACATCCATAATAAATCTAAGTTGTTGCACTTGTAATGGCCAGAGTGGCGACCAACAAGAGTGTAGGCAACTATCCTGTGAATGTACCTGAAAACTGGATCTATGATGGAAGAGTTCACTACAAATCAGGAATGGGCATCATCCCCAATCGTCCCCCAAAACTCAATTGAATACCCCTTGGGTATCCAAAGTTCTCTATCTCCCCTCGTAACATAACCCTGCATGATCTCTCTGAACTATTGTGACTGCTCCTTCTCCGATGTATAAAAAATTGTAGCCACAGCGAAATCGGGCACATACATCTTATGTATGTCAGACTAGAGCAAATGACACCGCGTGTGGCTGATCAAAATCCCTAGTCTGGTGGCAAAAAGTGGAATAAAACTCTCCCGTGTGCTCAACAAACAAAATGGAGCCAAAAGCGAGCATAACCATCCGTTAATAAATCCTAAATACGCTTCTCATGGCCTAACTCGCCTATCAACCTCCAATCGAAGCTCAGAGGTCTCAACAACTGTGTACCTCGAAAACGCTGATACATTGTATGCTTATCTATATCCGGCTCAAACAGCTACACAATATGCACTATCTAGAAATCGTCACCAATAATTATTGGCCTATCAACGTCTGTGATAAGTAGGACCTTCCCCGTGATAACTGATCTCACATTGTGGCCTCTGTGGCTGCTCCATAAATACCAAAATGGGTGGGTGGGTGGGGGTTGGTGTCTCTTCCCGCTCCTAAAAGTGTCGCGGCGGTCCGTGCCTGCTGGTCTTTACCTCTTGCGCTTGGCGGGACGAGATGATTTCGACTGGTCTGACATATCTACTAGATAAAACACTAAGTTAGATATATCGACAATAAGCAGTGGTGATGACTGTATAGCTCTTTGGTCATGGTCTTCCCACAACATTAAAAAATAATACTAAAATATCCAAATAAAAATTGTGTTTTATTGAACTTTGAGCCCATGATGTCAAGTGTGGGGATAGAGCTTGACCGAGCGTAGGTCAAGACCATTTCTAATCTTCCCTCACCCATTTCTCTGAGATATATTCGTAGTTTTCTAGGTCATGCCGGGTTCTACCGCCGGTTCATCAAAGATTTTTCTAAGATCGCGAGACCCATGACCAAACTTCTGGAGAAGGATGCTCCATTCATCTTTTCTGAACAGTGTATTGAGGCATTTGACCTTTTAAAAGACAAACTCATCAACGCCCCGATCATGGTTGCTCCCAACTGGTCGTTACCGTTCGAGTTGATGTGTGACGTGAGCGACTTCGTAGTCGGAGCAGTTCTTGTACAACGGAAGGATAAACACTTCCATCCGATCTACTACGCTAGCTGGAGCTTAAATGGCGCACAGGAAAGCTATAATACCACTGAGAAAGAGCTTTTAGCTGTTGTGTTTGCTTTCGGCAAATTTAGGTCTTATCTGGTTCTGTCCAAAATGATTGTTTACACAGATCATGCTGCTATTCGATATCTCTTCAGCAAGCAGAATGCTAAGCCTCGTCTTATCCCATGGATCATGTTGCTTCAATAGTTTGATATTGAGATCCGTGATAAAAGGGGGTCGAGAATGTGGCGGCCGATCATCTTTCACGTCTAGAGGGAGTTGAGTTAGGAGATTCGGGGGTCAGGATCGATGATCGTTTTCCGATGGAGAGTCTCATGTTTGTTACGGCACAGGAGGAGGGTTTTCCCATGGTTCGCTGACTTCGCGAACTATCTTGCTGACGGGTACCTCCAGAAGATGCCTTACCAGCAAAAGAAGAAATTCTTTACTGACATTAAGTTTTACCTATGGGATGACCCGTATCTTTTCCGCATCGGTGCTAAACAGCTTATTAGGAGGTGTGTGGATGTCAAGGATGGATGACAGATTCTGAGCCATTGTCATGTGGGGCCGACAGGAGGTCACAACGGTGTGGGTTCGACGGCGAAGAAAGTCTTTGATTTTGGTTTTTACTGGTCGTCTATCTTTATGGATGCTCATTTGTTCGTTAAGAGTTGTGATCGTTGCCAGCGTGTCGGCAACATTTCTTCGCGAAACGAAATGCCCCAAAATGCTATTCAAGTTTGTGAGGTTTTCGATGTGTGGGGCATTAATTTCATGGGAATGTTTCCATCTTCGCATGGGAACAAGTACATACTCGTGGCTGTCGATTACGTGTCTAAGTGGGTTGAGGCCAAAGCTCTACCTACTAATGATACCCGAGCGGTAGTCCGTTTACTAAAAAGTCTATTTGCTCGTTTCGGAACCCCGAAAGCCTTGATCAGTGATCGAGGTACTCACTTCTGCAACTCGCAGATGGATACGGCGTTACAGCGCTATGGGGTCTCCCATCGGTTTGCGACCGCCTACCACCCACAAACTAGTGGGTAAGTGGAAGTGAGTAACCGGGGAATAAAACTTATTCTCGAGAAAACGGTGTTCAAATCATTTGGATTGGTCCAACAAATTAGATGATGCTTTGTGGTCCTTCCATACAGCCTACAAGACTCTGACTTGTTCCACACTATTTCGGATGATTTATGGGAAGGCCTGTCATCTCCCTGTTGAGTTGGAACACCGCGCGTCATGGGCCCTTCAGAGGGTTAATCTTGATTTATCTGCCGTAGAGGGTAATCTTTTCCATCAATTACATGAGTTAGAGGAGCTCCGGGATCACGCATATGCACAATCATTTAGGTATAAGAAGCACACCAAGGAACTGCATGATAGAAAATTGAAGGGTAATAAGCAGTTCAAGTGTGGGGATAAGGTCTTACTGTATAACTCCAGGTTGAGGTTATTCCCGGGAAAGTTGAAATCTCGATGGTCGGGACCGTTCACGGTCACTGAGGTATTCCCGTATGGCACTATTGAGATACAAGATTCGAGTGGGAAGTTTAAGCTAAACGGTCATAGATTGATGGATTGCATAGGCGAGCTAGTAGCTGATCAGACAGTTAAGGTGTTCTACCTTAACTCATTCACCGAAGAGTAGACGTGTTGGATGCATCACTCGGGAGACTGCCCAAGTTGTAGAGTTTGTATTATGATTCTCTTTATTATATGTTTTTATTTGTTTTATTTTTGTTATTTATAAAAACATAAAAATACAAAAAAAATTTAAATATTTAATAAAAATAAAAAATAAAAAAAAAGTTTAATCATAAAAACACAAAAATATGTTTATTTCTTATGTTTCTGTTTTCTGTTTTGTACGCCGCTACATGCGAGCAAGTTTGAGTTATTGCAAGTATTATTATGCGCATGGTAGCTCTGATGGCGTTTTGGAACTGGTTCACCCGTGGTTGCGGCCCCGAATTAAATGCTATACGGTCGCTCGATTGATATACAGCTGATGAAGAATCTACATATAAACCAGGGGAGTAACCCGTTCTCTGTTTTACTTTTTGCTATTTTAAGTTTATTTTTAATTTTATTGTATTTCTTTTCCTTTTTCTCATCGAGGACGATTTCGTTCTAAGTGTAGGGATGGGAATTTATTTTACTTAGTTGTAAAAAAAATTATAAAAATAAAAAAATACTGTTTTGTTCTTTCGCTGAAAATTATGTCGGTTACATAAGTTCGAGGGACATATACTTGTATATGTTTGGTCCTGTTATCTACCTGTATACATACGGGATAGCCATTCACCCGAAAACAGAAAGTGGCTGGGGCAACTGAATATAAAAAAATGTCCCTTGAAAAATTGTTTTTTATTCTACATTATTGAATCTTGAATGAGTTTACTTATGTTTATATTGATGTTTATGATGTTTAACTTAAGTACTAGCTGATGTCCAAAACTAATGTTAGGCTAAAGTAGTTAGTTCTAACTAGGTTAGATGAATATTGTTAGGTTTTAGTAAGTAAATTGGATTGTTGATGATCATGACTTGAATTGTTAATGAAAAGTTTTGTTTAATATTGAATTAGGTTGTGTTTAGTGGCTATGTTTTGATTAATAATACTCAGTTACCTCTTGCTTTGATTGATTGAATCGGTTTTGGTTAATTTTAGCTTGTTTGAACTCTTTACTTTGTGTTTAGAGATTGTTTGCGGGGTGATCAACTGTAGGGTTTAAGTGGGTATATTAATTAGTTTAAATCAGCTGGTAGGCACCTTCTTAGAGACCGAGAGGTGATAGAAAGTAGGGTCGTCTCATAGCTTTTACTTGTTAGGATTTGGATCGCGTGAGAGCGGGTTCGGTTCTTGTCGGGTTTGGGTTTGTGAGCGATTAGTTGACCTAGTTTAAGTTAAACTAAATTTTTCCTCTATCCTTGGTTGCGTAGTATTCGTCTCCATTAGGGTATTGTGTCGGTTAGACCGAGAGGAGAGTCGACATTAGAGCACTTTAAAAATTTGTTTCCCGGTTAGTTCTTAAAATTAACTATGTATAAGTTAAGGTTTGTTAGTGAGAACGAGAGGTGATCTTGCTTTTTTGAGCGAACTTTAGTGTTGTCATCCTTAGATACAGGTGTCGTGAGATTCTACAATCCATTAGCTTATTATGCCTTCAATAGGATTCTTACCTAGGTAGACATTTTCTCCATTGGTAAGTCTTATTCTTAAAGTTTCGTTTAGTCTTGTTAAGTTTAGTCAATTAAATTAGTTAAAGTAAGTTAGGTTAAATAGTTAATAATTAAAAATCAATTAAAAAAATATTATTCTTAGGTGAGTCTTGGTTAGGGTTAAGTATTAAGTACGTTTTCACGTGTCCTTGTGTATGACACTCGGACTTCCTTAGGTCTATACTATTAGTGATCGGTACACTTGCTGGTTGTGTGTGGATTCGTTAGGATTTCCGCTTATAAATTTAAATCTTAGTTGTGGGTTATTTAAAAATGGCATTCATTAAACACGCATCACTTTTTGACATCTCGACATCACCCTGAACGCATTCTAATGCTCAAACAGACTATACATACCTGGACACTCGTTTATTTGACAAGTTAGTTACCGAACTCCATGAAATTCAACATCACTAATAAGTTTCCCCACACTTGGTCTTTGCTATACAAACACAATGCAAACAGTTAGTAGTAGAATGGCTCAATAATTAAAAAACAAATTTAATCAACTTACAAACGCTGAATTGGTCTTTGCTATACAAACACAAGGTAAACAGTTAGCCTTCTGGTCAACGCTGAATTGCATGTCTAGAACTTGACATTACATCGAATGTGTCAATTGCCCTTGTAAACCGGCGAGGTTACAAAGAAACTCATTGACTCCTTACCCAAATTGCATATCTCCTCAATCTCGATATTTGGCTTCAACTTGTAGCCATTCACCACTTGTCTCAAGTGGTCATAAAAGTCCTCGATCTCATATTCCCCATGATTACCAATCTGCACAATCGCATACGGGTCTGTCGAATTGTTCTTTAGCTTTCCGGAGAAGAATTTCATTCTTGTGTAGTAGAGCCAAAACCGTTGACCCAATACAGAATTCTTCAACCGGATTTTAGCATCATGCACCTTCTACATCTTGGCCTTATACACAAATTTACAATCATTGGCCTCGTCCCTAACTTCTTCAATTTCACACAAAGCAAGTTTCCTTGCTTTACATGCATCATCAGAATTGGTATTAACCTATTTAGTGGCCCCATAAGCTCGTTGTGCAAGTTTAACTGGTAAATGGAATTCCGACCATACCCAATTCTATGCGAGGTAGAACCAATCGAGGTTTTTTAAATTGTCTGGTATGCCCACAAAGCATCGGTCAATTTAAGTGACCAATCCTTTCTGTCCGTCCTGACTGTTTACGCAAAAATTTGTTAAATTTGCGGATTAGATATTTCAACTTGCCCATTCGTTTGTGGATGTTAAGGATTTGCAAATCTCTGATCAACACTGTATCGTTTAAGAATTTTCCAAATTTAAAATTTTTGAAATGGGGATCCCCCATCGCTAATGATGGACCGAGGAATTCTAACTCTTGTAAAAATGATTGTTTGAACAAAATTTCAAATGACTATGTAATCATATGTCCTTATGGCTATCACCTCAGCCCATTTTGACACATAGTCGTCAACTACTAGGATTACAAATTACCAAAAGAATTGGGGAATGGGCACATGAAATAGATCCCATAATCATCAAATATACCGAGTACTAGGATCAGGTTCATAGGAATCTAATCCCTCTTAGAGATGCTTTTTGATTGTTGACACTTTAAATAGTGTCTTGCAAACCCATGTGAATCTCTAAAAAAAGTTGGCCAATAGAGGCCACTAGTTTCTTGCTGCTTTTTGGCCACTAAAGTGACCCCCCCCCCCCCACAAGCAGATGAATGCAATTGTTCCAATACAGACCGAACATCCTCATCTTGTATGCAATGTCTGATCAACTAATCTGGTCCAATTTTAAACAAGTCCGGCTTATCCAATATGTATTGTTTGGACTATGACAATAAGTATTTATTCTTTCTCCATGTACAATGATCAAATTAAGGATTTTGAGAAACTGATAATTAATGTTCATATAAAATGAATTTTTTATAGACCCATCAACGTCTCCTTATTCAACCATTATTCGGGACAAGTGATCTACAACAACATTTTCACTATCTTTCTTATCTATAATCTCAAGATCAAACTCCTATAACAACAAAACCTATCTTTTCAACCTCTATTTTGTATCCTTCTTATCCATGAGGCACCTCACAATAGAGTAGTTAGAAAAGATAATGACTTTACTACCTCATATGTAAGAACGTAATTTATCTAGAGCATATACTACTACTACTAATTTCTTTCCGCTTGTTGTGTAATTCAAATGAGCATCTGAGAGGGTTTTTACTTTCATAGTATATAGTAGCGGGTTGCTTTCCATCCTGATGACCCAAAACGACCTCAACTGCATAATTGATAATCTGGTATACTTCCTATATTTTGACGTATTAAATATTTAGTTTTGTTGAATTTATCGTGTGAACTATGATACTTCAAGAGTGCTTTAGTATTTAAGGTTGTTGAATTCTTCTGATGTTTATTGAGGCTATATACAAGCTTGGATTGACGTTTCGAGATGAGTAGAAGTAACCAGCATGAGTTCCAAGGCATAAACAAGTCAAAAAGGCAAAATTCCCTATTAAGAAACCCTGTCGCACCACGCGACGGGTTAGAACATGCTCCTTCGCGCTATAAGAAGGAGCCAGATAGCTTAACACGACTCTTTTGTCCTTCGTGCTAATCGAAGGACGATTTATTGCATATTCGTGCTACGTAAAGGAAAAGACCTCATTATTTTGCTGTACGCGAAATCCTTAAATGACGTGAAAATAAAGCTAATTGTTATAAAACCACTTTTCAGCCTCCATCGACCTATCATTCATTCCAAAGATCATTGATCACCTAAGAGGTAATTTTGCACCATCTCGGAGCTCTCGGTTCGTTAATCATTCCATGCTTTCATCCATTCAACACCTAATCGAGCTAATCATCATGTTGAGGCAAGGCTAAACCATTTGATTCCACTTTAGGTGTATGGTTTTTTTATGAAATTTAATGTATCTGTGTTTCCTATCTATTGTTGGATTGAAGTGTGATTAGTTTTATGATTAATCTATCTTTATGTTTTTTTTATATTGTTTTAACAATTGTTTGTCTGGAACTAGGGTTTATCATCAATCAATTGGTTGTGTTCATAATCATTTAGGATTAAATGCTTATAGTCATCAAACTTTTTTCCTTTGATCATTGATTTTCTTGAAATCTTATATCAACAAACTGGTAATTAGGTAGACCCCGTTCAGTTTTCCAATTAATCTGATTAGGTTCAGTGTATCAGCACGACCAAACTACTATGTCTATTGCTTATCAATCTTAACTGATGATTCATGTCTATGTGTTTATCCAACTAATAGGATTCATAGTTGCATAGTTGAGTTCATAACCCGATCCTGAAGTGTGGCATTTGTCAATTTTCAAAACTGTAACATGACCCGCTTTATTATTCAAAGTGATCTATTTAGTTATACATATAAGCATATGCTACATATTTCGTATGTAAAAGTTTTTCTTAAAGTTATTTAATGATATTAATCGTTACTAATGTATATAAATAAAATTTATAACAGTCATCGTTTTTCTTTATTCAAATGTCATACAAATAACACTACTTATACATAACCAAAGTACATTTTTTTAAATTTAATTATGTTACATCATTTTTTACCTAACGTTAGTTTTTAAAAGATGAAAAATATATTCCTTCTCCTTTTTCATTTTGGTCAAAAACTATTTATGATGATAATAAACTTATTTGAATATTATTTGTATGTTGCAACTCAACTTTTATGATCAATTTCAAGTTTCGAATGATATTTAATCTTATTTAACATTTTTGACCAATTTAATCCAATGAAAACATATTCACTATAATTCTTCTATAAATAGAGTCTCATTTCTCCTCAACTTTTCCATAATTCTTTGCTCAAACGTTGATATTCTCTTTGTGTAATAGAAGTATTTTTTTTACCTACTTTAACTTTAAAAAGTCAACCATCCAAGCTCAACACATTTCTTTTATTTTGCTAAGTTCTTCTTCCATGTATGCCATGCTTATAATTTCTGCATGTTCGGGTTGTTTAGAACTTGATGTTATGTTAAAATCAATTTAACATCAGTATAGTTCATCAAAGACAAACTAAACTCACTTATGTTGTTATTCGCTTTCAGTTTAGTATTTTCTTTATCTGACATCTAAAAACTAATTCTTTTCATCCCATTTTTTGAAATATAATATTTTTACCATGTCGGAAATGAACCTGACATAAAATCAAGTTCGAGTCCGACTAGAAACGAACCAATTATTTAGAACTAGTTTTAAGCCCTTTTTGGATTACTTCCGAATCGAGTGAGCCTTGTTAATATTACTAAGAAATAATAATAACCAAAATTTTAGAGCAAATAAAATTGATCTGCTTATAAAAATTGATGACGAAAATATGTAAAAATGGACTATAAAGTAATTATATATTTTCTTTAAAAACACTAAATTATGACCGAATCGATCATTATCTTACATTTTTGATTATTTTCTTGAATCCTATATTTAACCTAGAAATATTTTCTAGGGTCGCTCGTTGAACCGAACTAGTCTAGTTCAGCTTTCTTAACGCTTATTTTTCATCTTTTACTCAAGTGAGCTTTCATAACATCTTTTTCATCTTTTTAACATTTTGGGTTGTAGCACGTTACGAATATCCATTGTCATTTCCTGTTATAACAAAATTCACATATGTGTCTTATATGTACCGGGTTCATATCATATTTCTTGTGTGTTGTGTGATTTCTTGCTACTTGCTTATTTTATATTGTTGAGATTCGAACATCAAACATCAAAGTGGGAGGGTCCGACGGGATGTACTTGCGCTGCCTAGTCTTTAACTTTTGTTGAAACGTATGGCGGTATCATTATCATTATCTATGCTCCAAGAAGTTTAGCGAACATGAGAATATTATGTATTTATTTTCTTTTACTTTATGATTAATTTTCTACTTTTCTTGTATTGTTATTTAATTTATGACAAATTATATACTTGTGATTTAATAAAATAAAGTAATTATTATTGTCACTTTTATAATGTCATTAGCGATGAGAATAATCTTTAACGTAATGCCATGACATATAATCTGCCTGAGGTCGGGGTGTTACATGAAGTGTTTCACCCTTTCCTGAATTGGTTACAACTAAAAGAAACTGTTTTTTCAATAAACAAATCCTTTAAATTGCTTGACATCGCATGTCCTTCTAGAATAATTAAGTAATAAATCATGAGTCTGCTTGAAGGCAAATGTAGATTTCCGTTTCTTAAGGAAGGATATTATATCCTCTTCAATCTTAGTATGGATACTGGATCCTAGGAAAACTTTTGCGTCTGGATCCTCAAGGTCCAAGGATACTTCTTTCGGGTCTTGTTCTCGATCCATTAGCACGTTCCTAGGATGTTGTTGTAGTTGCTATGCTACCGTTTTCTTAGTTGCTGACTTCATGGATGAGAAGTAATAGTTCTTAGCTTCCACTTGGTTACCGTCTATTTTCACTACCCTCCAAAGAGTTGGTAGTTTGATACACTGGTGATAAGTAGATGCTACAACCTTCATTCCATGTAGCCATGGCCTGCCAAGAATAACATTGCAACAAGACAAATTATCAATAACATAATTTTTTTATAAGAATTTACTCCCTCATTGTATATAGGAATCTTGATATCCCCCATTGTCTTCTTAGTCACGCCACTAAAACCACCGAGCACGGATGATCGGGGAACGAATTCTGAATCTGGGATATTTATCTTCTTGAGCACATCATATTGAATGGTGTTGACCGAACTTCCTCCATCGACTAGGATCCTGCGCACATAAAGATTAGCAATAAACAAAGTTATAATAAAACTGTCGTGATGAGGATCTTGGATGCTTTTCTTATCCTCTTCATCAAAAAAGATTCTCTTATTAGTCGTTAATGTAGTGGATATGACAGGTCTCTCCCCGTTCTCCAACTTTGTTTCCTTAGCATGCCTCTTGGCCGAGGAAAAGGAAGTTCCACATATATCCGAGCCAACAGAGATGAAGTTGATGACTTGTTCATCTGGTGGGGGCGGAGTTGCTTTCTATGGGACATCTTCAGGATCTTGGATCCTAGACTTTTTTCTTCCAAAGAGCTCCTTGAAATGGCCCTTGCTTTGGAGGTACCCAATTTCCCCCCTTAAACCAATACAATCATCGGTCAGATGGCCAAAATCTTCATGGAATTCACACCATTTAAATTTGTCCTTGAAGGATGTTGTTTTCTTGTTTTTCCAAGGCCACCATGATTTCTCTCCAAGATCTTTCACGGCATAAATTAAACCATGAGTATCAACAGAGAAGCAATACTCGGAAATACTTGGATAATCTTCATTATCATCATCTCCTTCTTCGACTGCTCGGACATTCTAATTGTTTAATTTGGAATATGGCTTTGAGTTGTTGTTCCTGAATGAGGATCCTTGTTTCTTGTTAGGAGATTCTTGTTTTGTTGGAGCCCCTAACCATTATTGGATCTTCTTGTCATCTTCTAGCCTTATAAACTGAGTGCCCTGTTTCTGACTTCATCTAAAGTCCTACACGGGGTCATCACAAGATCATCATAAAATGGGGAGCCCTCATGTAGCCCCATCTTAAACGCTTCAACAGCCGATGCCATATCATGATTAGGGATCTCTAGGGCCTCCTTACCAAACCTTGTAACAAAATCCGTTAGGGATTCATCATCAGGATGGAAAACTCTATATAAATCACTAGTTAACTTTTTAAATTTCCTCCTACAAGAAAACTAGTTGTTGAACAAGTTCACTAAATGCGAAAAACAAGTAACAAAATAGGGTTGAAGACTTAGCAGCCATTTAAGTGCAGATCCTGTCAATGTGGATCCAAAGCACTTGCATAGGCAAGCCTCTTTGAGTCTTTCAGGAATTGGATTGTGTCACACCCGGCCCTAAACGGCGGAAACAGCCGGGCGCGCGCGAGTGGGGATTGATAATTAAGCACGGACCATTGCAAACATTCAAAGTAATATTTTCATTGCGCATGAAATGTTTAATACAAATACATTACATTGTTTAAAAATTACATAAAAACATCCAAGTATAAAAACTGTTGAAGATTTCCACGCCATATCCCCTTGCGCGGCGGGAACAACCACGCGCATCGAAGGGATAGAACTAAAATCTTCCAAAAAGCTAGTTTTAGATGTTCAACGTGAGGTGCTCTAAGTGTGACTCCATGCGCTACCTAGTTATCTCCTGAAAGACACGTAAAACATTTGAATCAGTATAAACTGAGTGAGTTCACAAGTTTTAGTAACTTGATAATTCGTATTGCATCATAGTCTTGATAAAAATCATTCTGAAACATAATTCTGATAGCATCATTAAAACGCGTGCTTAGTAAAACATAGTTCTGATAACATATTCTGATAAAATCGTTCCGCGGGCTACGCGCGAACATTTCTGGGAACCGTGCTCGTCTGTGTAAGTGGCGCTGCCACTACGAGCGAAATAAGTAATACCGTCCCGCGGGTTACGCGCGGACACTTCTGAAAAACCGTGCTCGTCTGTGTAAGTGGCGCTGCCACTACGAGCGAATAATACCGTCCAGCGGGTTACGCGCGGACGTTGTGCCGGAAAACAAGGCGCTCGTCTGCGTAAGAGGAGCGACCTCTACGAGCGGGCTCAATCCCATAGTACTGCCCCGTGACACGCTAGGCACTCGTCTGTGTAAGAGGTGCGACCCCTACGAGTGGGTGGATCAAACCAGCAGTCCCTACCCTTAGAGTTCCAATGGTAAAGTGATCACTTACTCAAATTCTGGCGCACATACATAGTAAACCATAGATAACCGTTTGCATTGCTCGTAAATACACCATAATGAAACATTATTTAAACACATAATTGCTTGCATTGCTTGTAAGAGTATCATGATAAAACATAGTTTAAGTACGTGTCCCTCGCCCCGAAAACAGTTTAAAAATAGTGAAAACAGTGAAAATAGGGGCTGTGAGACTCACCTGTGGTTCTTGTTAAGGGATTAATCGAGATTCGGGTTTTCTTGGTGTTGGCCTCGGAATTTAAGGTCTAGAATATGATTAAATAACAAGAAGTATATATATTAAGATCAAGAAATAGGAGAATATAAGGGTTGGAAAGTAGATCTCAAGGTTATAATCTCGGCTTACCTAGTAACAGGATCGGTTATGAAAACAACGGATGCTTGGAAGATGATTAGTGCAAGTTTGCAGTTCTTAAGAGAGAAGTTTGAAGTGTGTTTTGGGTGATAATTTAGGTTACATATTTATAGGCAAACTCAAGGGAACACAATCCCTTGCTTTAGGGGATTGTAATCTTTTCATATCTAGGTGTAATGGTGATAAAGTATGGAAATTATTATTATTTATTTAAAAGTGGAGGAGTGGATTTTGATTTGATTTGGACAGGACATGCAGGTCTGTGGTTGGTGAGAGTAGGGTGGCTGACAGTTGACTTTTCATGTTACAGTATGCTTTTTCAGATGCTTTTGTCAGTGTACAGTTAAAAAGTGGAAATCTCTGAAACACGCTACTGTTTCCTTTTGGGCGGGAATAATCTCCTTACATCTGGAGATTAGCCTAAGTGTTCTGCGCGTATAGCTTTGTGCGCATAGCTTTCTGCGTGAAGGACATTTCTTTGCTGCGGGTAGGTACATAACCTTCTCGCAGTCAGGGACATTGAGTTTCATTTGTAAATTCTCCAGGTGGTCTTGGTATTTCAACATAGTGATCAGTCATGTTGAAGTCAATTCCATCTTGGAGCTTCAGACAAACTAGCTCTCAATGTTCCCGCCATGCGGGGAGGTTAGTTCCCCTTCCGCACGCGCATAAACGATTTGGGATGCACCCGCCTTAGCATCATGCGGGACGGTCAACCCATTAGACAATATAAAGTTATGGAAACATAAAACCAAAACACTCGCGCATGGCGCATATAACATATGCCCACGCTGGTTCTTATCATGGCGCGCTCGCGCAGGGTGCACATAACAAATACCCGCGCTGATTCTAACATAGCGCGCTCGCGCAGGGCGCACATAACATGCCCGCACTGACTAACATAGCGCGCTCGTGCAGGGCGCATATAACAAATACCCGCGCTGATTCTAACATAGCGCGCTCGCGCAGGGCGCACATAACATGCCCGCGCTGATTCTAATTTAGCGCGCATAATATTCACAATCACCTAATTATTATGTTGATTACTTAGTTTATAGGGTTGGGAAATTACCGGGTGTCACATTTTCCCCCTGTTAAGAGAATTTCGTCCCGAAATTTAGGAGACGTCGCTGGCAGAAGCCATGTTCTGAAAGAGGTGTGGGTATTTCTTGCGTATTTGATCTTCTCTTTCCCAAGTGAATTCAGGCCCATGCCTTGAGTTCCATTGAACCTTTACTAACTTGATTCTGCTTCTGCGTAACTTTTGTTCTTTCCAATCGGTTACTGCTATAGGTTCTTCTACGAAGTGTAGTTGTTTGTCGATGTGAATCTCGTCCAACGGCAAAATCAACGTTTCGTCAGATAAACACTTTTTGAGGTTGGACACATGAAACGTATCATGAACTCCACTGAGTTCGGCGGTAAACGGAGTTTATAAGCAACCGGACCGATCCTTTCTAGGATCTCAAATGGTCCAATGTAGCGGGATTCAACTTTCCTCGCTTGCCGAAATGGGGGACTCCTTTCCATGGAGAGACTTTCAATAGTACTCTATCCCCTACTTGAAACTCCAACGGTTTCCTTACCACATCTGCGTAGCTCTTCTGTCTGTCGCGCGCTGTCTTAAAGCGATCCCGTATCTGAAAAATCTTGTCTGTTGTTTCTTGGATCAATTCTGGACCAGTCATTTGCTTGTCACCCACTTCAGCCCAGCACAGTGGGGATCTACACTTGCGCCCATACAAAGCTTCAAACGGCGCAGCCTTGAGGCTTGTGTGATAACTGTTGTTGTAAGAAAATTCAACCAATGGGAGATGAGTATCCCAGCTACCTCCGAAATCGATTGCGCACGCGCGCAGCATATCTTCCAATGTCTGGATTGTTCGCTCGCTTTGTCCATCCGTTTGGGGATGATATGCCGTACTCATGTCAAGACGAGTACCTAAAGCCCCTTGTAACGATCTCCAAAACCTTGAGGTGAACCGACTATCTCTATCAGAAATGATGGACACTGGGACTCCATGTTTTGAAACTACTTCCCGAATATACAATCGGGCTAACTTTTCCATCTTATCGGTTTCCTTTATCGGCAGGAAGTGCGCTGACTTAGTTAGCCGATCTACAATAACCCAGATCGTGTCGTAACCCCCAGGTGTCCTTGGCAGTTTGGTGATGAAGTCCATAGAGATTTGTTCCCACTTCCACATGGGAATTTCTGGCTGCTGAAGTAACCCCGACGGCTTCTGGTATTCAGCCTTTACCTTCGAACACGTCAGGCACTTACTGACATACGTCGCGATGGCGCCTTTAAGATTGGGCCACCAATACAGTACTTTAACATCTTGGTACATCTTGTCTGCGCCAGGATGTACGGAATACCGCGTCTTGTGAGCTTCGTTTAATACTTGCTCGCGCAATCCTCCCACGAGAGGGACCCATATGCGGTTAGCAAAATATCGAGTGTCGTTTTCCTTGATCTCCAAATTCTTAATCATACCCCCAAGGGATTCGTTTTTAACAAACTCTGGTTTCAAGGCTTCTTGCTGAGCGTCTCGGATGCGGGTAGAGAGATCTGCGCGAATGGTCAACCTTAGAGCCTTGACTCGTAGCGTTTTTATTCGCTCCTTCCTACTTAGCGCGTCTGCTACCACATTCGCCTTTCCAGGGTGGTACTTAATTTCACAATCATAATCATTCAAAAATTCCACCCATCTTCGTTGCCTCATGTTTAAATCCTTTTGATCAAATATATGCTGAAGGCTCTTGTGATCCGTAAAGATTATACACTTTGTACCATAAAGATAATGGCGCCAAATTTTTAGTGCGAAGACAACCGCTCCAAGTTCCAGATCATGCGTTGTGTAGTTCTTTTCATTGGTCTTGAGTTGGCGCGAGGCATACGCTATGACTTTGTCTCGCTGCATAAGGACACATCCGAGTCCCTGATGTGAAGCGTCGCAGTAAACGACGATGTCATCCGTCCCCTCGGGCAGAGACAAAATTGGCGCACTACATAACTTCTGTTTCAACATTTGAAATGCCGCTTCCTGATTTTCGCCCCAAACAAACTTCTTGTCTTTCTGAGTTAGCGCGGTCAGAGGTAGAGCTATCTTGGAGAAGTTCCCAATGAAACGTCGATAGTAGCCAGCTAGTCCTAAGAATTGCCTCACCTCAGTTGGGGTTTTTGGCGCTTCCCAGTTTTCGATGGCCTTGACTTTGGAAGGATCGACGTGTATTCCTTTCTCGTTTACAACGTGACCGAGAAAGTGAACTTCTCTAAGCCAAAACTCACACTTGGAAAACTTCGCATACAACTTTTCTTTCCTCAACAATTCCAAAATCAATCTCAGGAGTCGCTCATGCTCGGCCTTGGTCCGAGAGTAAATCAGAATATCATCTATAAATACAATCACAAATTTATCCAAGTATGGTTTGCAATCGCGGTTCATCAGATCCATGAATACAGCCGGCGCATTAGTTAGCCCGAAAGGCATCACTAAGAACTCATAATGGCCGTATCTAGTTCGGAAGGCTGTTTTCGGCACATCTTCCTCATGGACCCTAAGTTGGTGGTATCCTGACCGTAGATCTATCTTCGAATAATAACTGGATCCCTGCAACTGGTCAAATAAGTCGTCAATCCTCGGTAAGGGGTACCGATTCTTGACTGTCAGCTTGTTCAGCTCCCTATAGTCAATACACATCCGGAAGGAACCATCCTTCTTCTTTACAAACAGTACTGGAGCTCCCCAAGGTGAAAAGCTTGGGCGTATGAAACCCTTATCCAATAGTTCCTGTAACTGATTGGATAGCTCTTGCATCTCAGATGGAGCTAGTCGATAAGGCGCTCGAGCTACTGGCGCAGCTCCTGGGACTAAATCAATACGAAATTCGACTTGTCGCGGCGGCGGTAATCCGGGCAAATCTTCAGGAAAAACTTCTGGAAATTCGCGCACTACTGGTAAGTCTTCAATTCTTCGCTCATCTCCTTTCTCTACTACATGCGCCAGGAAGGCGTAGCACCCTTTCCTTAGGCACTTGCGCGCCTTTAGGCACGAAATCAGTTTTGTCGCAACTCCCCTTCTTTCCCCTTGAATTACCAAGGTTTCTCCGTTCAACAGTGGAACCCGAACCTGCTTCTCATGGCAAATAACTTCCGCGTGGTTCTCGACTAACCAATCCATACCTATTACAATGTCAAAACTTCCCAAGTCTATTGGCAACAAGTTAATATTGAACCCGTGACTTCCCATGACTATTACACATTGTTCAGTTCTTTCGTTCGCGCATAACTGCCTACCATTGGCTAGTTCTATAGTATAAGGTGTGTCTAGCCTACTGGTTGCTAGGCCTAGGGAGTCTTTAAACTCAGCGGATATAAAACTTAGGTCAGCGCCAGTATCAAATAAGACAGATGCAAAATGGCCGTTAAGCAAAAACCTACCGGTTACCACATTCGGCTCTTCTTTAGCTTCGCCCGCGCCGATCACAAAAGCTCTCCCGCGAGCTTGGTTTCCCTTTTGTGGGCAATCCCGACTGAAATGCCCTGGTTTTCCGCATGCGTAGCAGTTGTCACTGGCTCCAGCTTCCTTAGCACGGCAATTCACCGTCTTGTGCCCTGGCCTGTTACATTTGGCGCACATGACGCTCGCGCATTCACCCTCGTGGTGAAACTTGCATTTGTTGCACCATGGGTAAGGCCCGCTGTATCCTTTCCTTGTTGGCTCCGCGGCTTGGATTGCGTAAGCCCTTGCGCTCTCCTGCTTCTTGAACGGTGGCTGCTTGGAGTCGGACCCTCGGTGGTGAGAGTTCCATTTCCTCTTGGAGTCAGAGGTTCGCTGTTCGTTTCCGCGCGTAGTCAACATACCCACACGGACCGTATCCCTTGTAAGGGTGATGGCCCGCGCTACCGCCTCATCAAAGGTTGGAGGCGCTGCGGCGTTGAGCGGAACCCTAACAACAGGAGGTAACCCAAAGATATACCTCTCGATCTTCTTTTCCTCCGTGTTTGCCATGTCTGGCACCAACTGGCAAAGCTCGTTGAACCGGTTGTTGTAGGCGTCGATATCCGTTCCTACCATGGTGTGGTTCCAGAATTCCTGTTGCAGACTCTGAATTTCTGCGCGA
Organism: Bidens hawaiensis; assembly: GCF_021521415.1. Classification (NCBI taxonomy): domain Eukaryota; kingdom Viridiplantae; phylum Streptophyta; class Magnoliopsida; order Asterales; family Asteraceae; genus Bidens; species Bidens hawaiensis. The sequence continues at coordinate 84,609 of NW_027491575.1, read as the reverse complement.
GAACAGAACTTTCTCATCAACATTTCCTTCAGTTCCTCCCAGGTCTTGTGAAGAGCAACTTCTCGCCCCAAAGTCTTCACTTGAAGCTTCCACCTAGACGAAGCTGCTTCTTGGAACATGCAGGTCGCGTAAAGGACCTTCTGGTTCTCACTACATCTGCTAATGGAGAGAACTGTCTCCATCTTGTCAATCCAGTTGTAGAGCCCAATGGCCCCTTCGGTACCCTTGAATGGCCAAGGCCTACAGGCCATAAATGTCTTATAGGAGCATCCTTTGTCCAAGGCTCCTAATTCGGGTTCTGGGGTCTCGTTCTCCTGACGACCCTGACTAGATTCGGCCTTGCAGGCCTCATGTGTCGCGATCGCCTGTGCGATTATTTCCGCGAGTTCCTCGGGTGTCATGGTAATTCCCTTGGCTCTAGTTGGAGGCATTTTTGCTTTAAAAGAGTGAAAATATATCAAACTTAGCGCATGTACTCAGAGCACATAATGTTCTTATCTTTATTCACTAGACACTGTGTGACCCGTGTTCCTAAGTGTGTGTATAGTTTCTTTTGAAAATATTTTCTTTGAAAAAAAATACTTCATGCGATTCCCCGACGGTTATAGTCTAGGTTAAAACTTCTTTTCCTAGTTCGCTATAACCAGTGCCCTGATACCAATCTGTCACACCCGGCCCTGAACGGCGGAAACAGCCGGGCGCGCGCGAGTGGGGATTGATAATTAAGCACGGGCCATTGCAAACATTCAAAGTAAGATTTTCATTGCGCATGAAATGTTTAATACAAATACATTACATTGTTTAAAAATTACATAAAAACATCCAAGTATAAAAACTGTTGAAGATTTCCACGCCATATCCCCTTGCGCGGCGGGAACAACCACGCGCATCGAAGGGATATAACTAAAATCTTCCAAAAAGCTAGTTTTAGATGTTCAACGTGAGGTGCTCTAAGTGTGACTCCATGCGCTACCTAGTTATCTCCTGAAAGACACGTAAAACATTTGAATCAGTATAAACTGAGTGAGTTCACAAGTTTTAGTAACTTGATAATTCGTATTGCATCATAGTCTTGATAAAAATCATTCTGAAACATAATTCTGATAGCATCATTAAAACGCGTGCTTAGTAAAACATAGTTCTGATAACATATTCTGATAAAATCGTTCCGCGGGCTACGCGCGAACATTTCTGGGAACCGTGCTCGTCTGTGTAAGTGGCGCTGCCACTACGAGCGAAATAAGTAATACCGTCCCGCGGGTTACGCGCGGACACTTCTGAAAAACCGTGCTCGTCTGTGTAAGTGGCGCTGCCACTACGAGCGAATAATACCGTCCCGCGGGTTACGCGCGGACGTTGTGCCGGAAAACAAGGCGCTCGTCTGCGTAAGAGGAGCGACCTCTACGAGCGGGCTCAATCCCATAGTACTGCCCCGTGACACGCTAGGCACTCGTCTGTGTAAGAGGTGCGACCCCTACGAGTGGGTGGATCAAACCAGCAGTCCCTACCCTTAGAGTTCCAATGGTAAAGTGATCACTTACTCGAATTCTGGCGCACATACATAGTAAACCATAGATAACCGTTTGCATTGCTCGTAAATACACCATAATGAAACATTATTTAAACACATAATTGCTTGCATTGCTTGTAAGAGTATCATGATAAAACATAGTTTAAGTACGTGTCCCTCGCCCCGAAAACAGTTTAAAAATAGTGAAAACAGTGAAAATAGGGGCTGTGAGACTCACCTGTGGTTCTTGTTAAGGGATTAATCGAGATTCGGGTTTTCTTGGTGTTGGCCTCGGAATTGAAGGTCTAGAATATGATTAAATAACAAGAAGTATATATATTAAGATCAAGAAATAGGAGAATATAAGGGTTGGAAAGTAGATCTCAAGGTTATAATCTCGGCTTACCTAGTAACAGGATCGGATATGAAAACAACGGATGCTTGGGAGATGATTAGTGCAAGTTTGCAGTTCTTAAGAGAGAAGTTTGAAGTGTGTTTTGGGTGATAATTTAGGTTACATATTTATAGGCAAACTCAAGGGAACACAATCCCTTGCTTTAGGGGATTGTAATCTTTTCATATCTAGGTGTAATGATGATAAAGTATGGAAATTATTATTATTTATTTAAAAGTGGATGAGTGGATTTTGATTTGATTTGGACAGGACATGCAGGTCTGTGGTTGGTGAGAGTAGGGTGGCTGACAGTTGACTTTTCATGTTACAGTATGCTTTTTCATATGCTTTTGTCAGTGTACAGTTAAAAAGTGGAAATCTCTGAAACAAGCTACTGTTTCCTTTTGGGCGGGAATAATCTCCTTACATCTGGAGATTAGGCTAAGTGTTCTGCGCGTATAGCTTTGTGCGCATAGCTTTCTGCGTGAAGGACATTTCTTTGCTGCGGGTAGGTACATAACCTTCTCGCAGTCAGGGACATTGAGTTTCATTTGTAAATTCTCCAGGTGGTCTTGGTATTTCAACATAGTGATCAGTCATGTTGAAGTCAATTCCATCTTGGAGCTTCAGACAAACTAGCTCTCAATGTTCCCGCCATGCGGGGAGGTTAGTTCCCCTTCCGCACGCGCATAAACGATTTGGGATGCACCCGCCTTAGCATCATGCGGGACGGTCAACCCATTAGACAATATAAAGTTATGGAAACATAAAACCAAAGCACTCGCGCATGGCGCATATAACATATGCCCACGCTGGTTCTTATCAAGGCGCGCTCGCGCAAGGTGCACATAACAAATACCCGCGCTGATTCTAACATAGCGCGCTCGCGCAGGGCGCACATAACATGCCCGCGCTGACTAACATAGCGCGCTCGTGCAGGGCGCATATAAGAAATACCCGCGCTGATTCTAACATAGCGCGCTCGCGCAGGGCGCACATAACATGCCCGCGCTGATTCTAATTTAGCGCGCATAATATTCACAATCACCTAATTATTAGGTTGATTACTTAGTTTATAGGGTTGGGAAATTACCGGGTGTCACAGATTGATCTTCATTCTCTCCCTATACTGAGCCACATGCTCTTCTGGATCGGTTGTTCCATCATACACCTTCATGTTGGGGGTCTGAAACTGTTTTGGGATTTCAACGTCACAAACTGGTGGAGAAAATCTGGATAACTTGTGGCTCCCTTCTGGTATTTCAGGGAATTGTCAGACCACTCCTGGAACACTGGATATCATATCCTTAAGCTTCTGAAGTTCCTTAGCCCTGCCTGATTGATACATGTATCCTGCATGGAACCAAGGTTAATGTCTAAGGATATGGGATTGTACGTGTTACCTCTTTGTTGACTAAACATCGGTATCCCAGAAGAGTACTCGAAGTAAGAAGCATCTACCATGACAGTTGGTCCACCAGAGGCAATAGTCTGCATGGGGATGATGTCTCCTTCATGGACCTTTGAGGACCTTAGATGCTGAAGTCCCGAGGATCCTTGATTCTGGAATAAGGATCCTAGAGGATGGAAGTTGAAGGATCCTTGATGGTACAACCCAGAGGATCGTGACTGATGGATGGATGGATGATCATTGCTGGAGGAAAGAGGATCCTTGAGTTTGCTGACCCATAGATCCTGGTTGAAGGAATGATGATCCTTGTTGGAGGAACGAGGATCCTGGAGCTTGCTGACCCATGTATCGTGGATGAAGGATAGATGTTCCTTGCTAGAAAGTTGAGTATCCCTGAGTTTGCTGACCCACAGATCATGGTTGAAGGATTGACGATCCTTGCTTGAGGAACAAGAGTCCTGGAACTTGCTGACCCATGGATCCTGGATGAAGGATAGATGATCCTTGCCGGAAAATTGAGTACCCTTGAGTTTGCTGAACCACGGACCCCGGCTGAAGGGTAGATGATCCTTGAGCAAGTTGAGCCAAGGATCCCTGAGTAGTGAAATCTAGCATCCTAGGCATCAGGGGAGTCTGATCCTCCGCTGGCCTCTTAGTCTTCTTGAGATCCTCTGTCTCACGCAAGATCTTCTAGTTAGTCCTGTTCTGCTGCTCCATATATGTTTTAACCTGCGAAAACATAAAAGAAACATCATTATTAGAGTTAACCACCAAAGTGGCAACCGTGGTTTTTGAGCTCTGGAAGACTGGGATCTGCTTCTTGTTTCCAGCAGCGGTAGTCCTTGGTGCTCCTACTAGTGAATGAGGCATCTGCAATGAAGCTCTTGATGAGAGAGAAAGCGAAGATGGCATGGTGGTTGAAGCAGAGGTTTGTTAAGAGGCCATTGAAAGTGATACTGGTAGAAAAGGTTTAAAACTGATAGGTATTAATCTGGATTATAGCACCAATTGCCCCATGGTGGGCGCCAAATTGTTTTGGTGAAAAAATCAACTAAGGATAATGTAACCAAATTCGTTAGGTGAGGTTTAGTGCTTTTAATGTTGTTAATGAATATAAAAATGAAATATAGATGAACACAATGATTTTTTGCAAGGAAAAGCCCTTGATCTTGGTCGGATCACCGGCATAATAACCCCGGGTGATGACAAATCGTCTATCACTACTTTATTAATCAAAAATCGGGTTACAATGGGTGGAGATATGGATCAGTAATACAAGAGTATCTAAGTGTGTGTGTTGCTAGTGAGAACTCTGAATAATAATGAATTTTGCGAAGTAAATTAAGTGTGTGACATAGTTGTTTTGGTCAAAAATCGGCAAAGGATATTGTAACCAAATTTGTAATGTGAGGTGAAGTGCTATTATAACAATAATGATTATATAAAGAAAATAAGGATGAACACTGTGATTTGTTGCGAGGAAAACCCCTTGATCTTGATTAGATCAAAGGAAAAACCCCGGGTGATGACAAATCGTCTATCACCACTTTATTAATATCAAAATTGGGTTACAATGGGTGGAGTTTATGATCAACGAATACAATAATGCTAAGTGTGTGTGGTTACAGAGAATTCTGAGCTAGTGTATAAGAATGTGAGCTAATAAGTGAATGTGTAAACCTAGTTGATCATAACTTATTTATATACAAAAATCACAACTAACTGCATCTCCTATAATCACACGACTTTTCTCACTAACCATTCCATCTCTTTTGACCACGTGCGGGAGACGTCTAGTAGCACAAAATTAGGATGACCAAATCGTCCAAACGTTATATCTATCAAACACAACACCACTCAGATACAATCATTAGTAAACAAATAATACCAAGGATCCTTGATCCTTTATAACCTGGAGCATATCCCAAGGATAATTGATCCATAAATTATTCAAGGAAAGAAGATCCTCAACATAAATTCTATGCCCTAACAATTGCCCCTAAAATGGCGGGTGTTTATGCAATACAGCTGTCATTTTGAAATTTGAATTCCTGCAAAAGATCAAACGATTAGACGTGTGTCAGCGATAATTATTATCAAAAACCTTATTATTAACTATAGCCGCCTATATATGTGATTCCTTCAATCCTTTTATAACCACATAATCCGGCCATTAATCAGGTATCCTTTTTTTTCTCTCTGTTCTTATAATATTCTTATGAAATGTCTGTCGCTTCTTCTTCTCCCTCTAAACATTCCAACCAGTCCGATGACTCCGAGTTATCGGAGATGCAGCCTCAGAACCTTATCGTCAACCCGTCCATGAAATCTATAAGTTTACCAACCCCGAGATCAACGAATTCCGGCCACTATTCCCAACAGAAACCGTCTTCCGACCATACGACTCTTTGATCCGATGCGATGTTTACTTGCAGACGTGGGTTTGTTTTCCGGCCTACCCTTTTCTTATTGACAATACATATATGTTCCCTCCTTTTACCCAGAGCTTCTTCGAATCCGCCGGGATGTCCTATATCCAGGACATGCCCATGATTTGGAGGGTTTTAGGCACCATCAAAAGAATCATAGAGGAGGAGCAGATTGACTTCGGCATCCAAGAGTTGTCACATCTTTATACCCTAACTACCCACGGTTCGAACCGGTTTTTGCCAAAGTCTAAACCTCGACAACCCAATCCTATTTCAATGTAACCTTGAACGATTACTTCTGGAGAAATCAATTCTTCTTTGTGAATCGAATCTCCATACCGGATAGGGCTGATTTACCTCTAACTTGGGTTAAAAAGGGTAGGATCTCGGATCCTTAATAGATAAACAATCTGTGATAACTGATCTAACTCTTAATCTTTTTTCTTGCTTACAATTGAAAACTTTGCTTCCCTGGCCAAGCTACCTAGAGCAGAAGAAAAAGTAAACAGGTTTCTCGCCCTGGATTCTGAAGTTAGACCTTTCAGGCCAGATTTGTTGAAGCTTTCTGCGAAATTTCTTCGAATTCCAATATATCAAGTAAGATTAGTATTTCTATGTTAAATAAAATAAAATGGAATAGTTATATGTTATTTGTTTCCTGCAGGTGCTCAGAAATCTCATAAATCCATTGGTAAGTTTTCTCTGGAGGACATTGACAGTCTGATCACTACTCAAACCGCCAAGAAGGAAGTTTTGAAGGCAGCTACCACTTCCGAGCCAAGGACCACAACTACCATGGCAAAATCAGCAACTTCCAAGAGAAAAATATCCTTAGAACCTGAGACTCATTTTGATATGATCCTCACTGTAAACATCCTTTATCCAGTTATCTTGAATTTAAGGATCCAGTATTCTTCTAACTTTTACATAATTGCTTGTCATAGGCTGTGAATGCTTGCAAATATCACTACGACAAGATTGTGAGCCAAATGAGTGATAGCCTCTCGGGAATGGGAAGTGAAGCGGTCACCAAGGATAAAGCCATAGCCCAGCTCAGCAAAGATAAGAAGCGGTTGAAGGATCTGTTATCCACCACATAGGCCCAACACCAATAGGAAGTGAAGTAGGCCACTGAGGAGGAAAAAATATGGGCTGCAAGGTCGGTGTTGCAGGTCAGGATCAAGATGGCGACAGAAGCCGGTGATCCTACTTTTGACAAGGCTGCATGGGATGTGAAGAAATGGAAGGTGGCTTTGGAGTCTCTCGATGGTGAAGAGGATGCAGTGATGACAGATGGGAATGAAGCTTGAACTAGCGGAGCAAAGGAGGTGGTCGGGACTGAGGAAGGAAAGGATGTAGCAGATGGTGAAGAGGCTGCTTGAACGGTCAATGAATGATATCAAAGACAAGGCCAGAGCCCGTTTTTTATTTTTCTTTGATTATGCTTTTATGGATAATGGTTTGTAACAGACAATAGTAATTAGGGGAAGGATCAGTGATCCTTAAGACAATTTCAAGGGGTAGCAAAGGTGGATGGATCCTCTATTTATGGGGATGAAGCCTTTGATTCCCTTGACTTTTATTTTCCTACACTTGGTTAAACTGTTATTAACAACTTACTCTAACCCGGATGGATGGTCCATGTTTTAAATGGTGAAGTCCGGGTTAACTTTTGGTAATTTTACGTAAGTTTTTAATAAACAGTATCTTTTACTATTTATGTGTTATCATCTGTTATTCTTAAATTAAGTTTAATATAGTTTTAGCTTTATTGAGAATTTTAAGAAATATCTTTGAGTATAAATTTCTTAGGATAGAATATCCTTGTAAAAATAAACTAAGAATTTTATATCCTTAAGTAATAGAGTTTACAAAGATTTTAACCAAATAAATGTAAATTGATAAGTAGAAATCATACGATAAGGTCTGACTAGACGTAAGTTACCATAAGTAATGATCCTTCGTGATCCTTGTAGAAATAAGTTAAGGATTTTGAATCCATAAGCGTTGATCCTCGTAGTTGAACTTAGGAAATCTGTTGCAAATGACTTATAAGATCAATTGGGATTAAACCCATTTAACTGGGGACAAGCCCGTGAACTGGGGACAAGCCCAAAAAATGGGGACAAGCCCAAACTAGGGACTGGCCCAAAGATACGGATGTTAACTAGGGACTCGCCCAAACCGGGATTTAGCACAAACTTAAGATAACATGAAAATGTTATAAACCGGTTGTATGGTACGTCTACCATAAATCGTGGGATCCTCCATATAGCCGAAGACAACGAAATTGTCAACCACTAAGCGTGTACTGGTCCCACTACCCCGGACTATACGTTGGATAGCGTGCGCTCCAGGCGAGAGTGTAGAAACTCTAAGTTATAAGAAAGGTGAAAACCTTTCAACCTTGGTAGATATGACCATCGGGGGCCATACCTTAAATGTGGGCTAGGCCAAGGGAAATAGTAAAATACCTTTAAATGTGAAGGAGAGGTAGCCAACCTCTTAGACATTAATCCTCTAACTAGAATCTTGCATAGTTATGTGATACTTGAAAAAAACAAATGTTAAGAATATGTTATACTAAAATTAATAAGTGATCAGATAGATATTACCAATTTCAGGATCCTTGGAGGATACTTGATCCTGATCAGAAAAAATACTTCTTGAGGTGGTTAGCATTCCATGCTCTTGGTAACCGGTTGCCTTCCATAGTGAGCAAATGATATGCCTCCTTTCCTGCCTCCGACTCGATCAAATAAGGGCCTTCCCACTTAGGTGCTAGCTTCCCATCTGCCGGATTGGTTGTGTTTTGGAAGGCTTTCCTCAAGACCAAATCTCCTTGTTGAAATCTTCTCATCCTAATACTTTTGTTGTATGCTCCAGCTACCCTTTTTTGATATGCCGCCAACCTGATTTTGGCTAGATCTCTTAGTTCTTCAACGGTATCCAAATTGTCGAGAAGGATTTCTTTATTGGCATTAGGATCACGGATGCTTGTTCTGGTTGTATGAACCACAATCTCTGTAGGGAATACTGCCTCTGATCAAAACATCAATGAGAAGGGTGTTTGGCCTGTTGCATTCTTTGGTGTCGTCCTGTCTGCCCAAAGAACATAAGGTAGCTCTTCGGACCACTTGCCTTTCTTGGATCCTAGTTTCTTCTACAATTGTTGATGATTATCTTGTTGCTTGATTCTTCTTGGTCATTAACTTGAGGATGAACCAATGTGGAAGTAATAATCTTGATACCCCAACTGTCACAAAAGTTAGTAGTTCTTTTCCCAATAAACTGTGATCCATTATTACAAACAATTTCATATGGGATCCCAATCTAGTTATAATATTTCTTTTTATGAAGGATATAACTTCCCTTTCTCGAACTTGTACGAATGCTTCTGCTTCAATCCATTTAGAGAAGTAGTCTGTCATAGCAAGCATAAAGACCTTTCCACCTGGTGCCTTTGGTATCTTACCAACAATATATATCCCCCATTTAATGAAAGGCCATGAAGAGGATATAGGATACATCGGTTCTGCTGGCTGATGAAGGATGTTTGTATGCCTTTGACAAGCATCACACTTCTTCGAGTATTCCATCGCATCATTCTTCATTGTTGGCCAGAAGTATCCAGTCCTAAGTATCCTGGAGAATAATGCTCTCCCCCCCTATGTGGTTGCCGCAATCGCCTTCGTGGAAGTCTTGGAGTACCTCTTGTATTTCTGGATCCTCAATGCATCTTAAATAGGGACCTGCAAGAGATTTTCTATATACAATATATTGTAAAAAAATGAATTGTGATACCTTCAATCTGAAAGCTTTAGGATTTTCCCCTGTAGGAATTTCTCTATCTTGAAGGAACTTCTTAATTAGAAGGATCCAAGATCCTGCTATTTGGGAGGATGAAGGATCCTTAAGTTTCTCTGTGAAATCCCCTGTTTCCTCCACAACTTCCTGTTCTCCAATTTCCGGAGACAATATATGAATGATAGGTATCTTTACATCATCCGGGATCTTTAATAAAGATGCTAAATTTTCTAGGCATCTACCCAGCATTTTCTTCTCTTGGTACCTGTATGATACTAAACAATTCGATGGATTTTGCTAATTCCTTCACAATTTCTAAATACTTGATCATATTCTCACCTATCACGGTATAAGAGCCTTTAAAGTGGTTAGTTATAAGTAAAAAATCTATATAAACTTGAATATACATGATCCTTATCTGTTTGTCTAAAAGTAAACCTGCTATAAGTGCTTCATATTCTGCCACATTTTTGGTGGATTGAAATGCACATGCAATGGACTGGGGTATTATGTCCCCCTGTGGCGATTTCAGTAGGATACCTAATCTTTTTCCTCTCACGTTGGATGCTCCATCTGTAAAGAGGATCCAAGGATCCTTGGTTTCTTCTAGTTGTTGGACTTCTAAATCAGCTTCCTTCTTCATGTCACTGCTGAAATCAACCAGAAATTCTGCTAGTGATTATGATTTAATTGATGTTCTGGGTTCATACCGATTATCATATGCACTCAGCTTCACAGCCCACTTGGCCATCCTTCCTGACAATTCTGGTTTTCTAAGTACATTCTTAACAGGAAAATTAGTTCTCAAAATAATAGTATGCGTCTCAAACTAATGTCTCAATTTAGTAGAAGCCATAATAAGTGCAAGAGTTAATTTTTCGAAATGAGAATACCTGGCTTCCGCATCTAAAAGACTTTTACATACATAATAAATGGGATGCTGTTCACCTTCATGATCCTTCACGAGGACGGCACTTACTTCATTTCCTGAAACAACTAGGTACAAATATATGGATTCTCCATCCAAAGGTTTCATCAAAGCTAATGTTGAGGATAAGTAATCCTTTAAGGATTTTAGCGCAACTTCATGCTTCTCCGTCCATTCGAATTTCTTATTTTTCCAAAGGATGTCGCAGAAATCTTTGCACTTCTCGGAGGATCTGGAAATAAATCTATTGAGCGTAGCTATTCTTCCCGTCAATCTCTGGACATCCTTAAAATTCGCGGGAGACTTTAAATTGATGATGACTTCTATCTGTTTCGGGCTCGCTTCTATTCCTCTTGTGGACACCAAAATGACATTTTGATGGATTCAGCTTCATATTGTACTGATCCAAGATGTTGAAAGCTTCTTCAAGATCTCTGAGGTGATCTTCAACTCTCTTAGACTTCACCACCATGTCATCTATGTATACCTCCATGGTCTTGCCTAACTGATCCTTGAACATCATGTTGACCAATCTTTGATATGTTGCCCCTGCATTTCTTAGTCCGAACGGCATAGCAATATAACAGTATATGTCGGTAGGAGTCATAAATGTTGTATCCTCTTGATCAACTGGTTCCATATGAATTTGTTGAAACCCAGAGGAAGCATCCATAATGGTGAGCATCTCATGTCTTGCCGTTGCATCCACCATGGAGTCTATATGTGGTAACGGGAAAGGAACCTTGGGGCATTCCTTGTTTAATCAGTAAAATCGACACGCACCCTCCACTTTCCATTCTTTTTAAAAACAACAACCACATTAGCTAACCATCGAGGATACTTAACCTCTCTGATCATACCGGCCTTTAGAAGTTTTTCAACTTCTTCTTGTATGATCGCGTTCCTCTCAGGAGCGAATTTCCTTCGCTTCTGATGGACGGGCTTAATAGATAAATCAAGGCCTAATTTGTGAGTAATTATCTTCTTAGAAATACCTGTCATGTCTAAATGTCTGAAGGCAAACGTGGACTTTCTTCGCTTTAGGAAGGATACTATATCCTCCTCGATCTCACTAGGGATACTGGATCCTAGGAACACTTTCACATCTGGATCCTTGGGATCCTAAGATACTTCCTTTATGTCTCGCTCCCGAGCTTCCAGCACGTCCCTAGGATGCTGGTGTGGTTGCTATGCTATCGTCTTTTTGGCTGTCGGCTTCATTGATGAAGAATTATAGTTCTTGGCTTACACCTGATCACCATCTATCCTTACTACTCCCCAAGGAGTCGGTAGTTTGATGCACTGATGGTAAGTATAGGCTACTACCTTCATCCCATGTAGCCAAGGCCTGCCCAAAATAACATTGCAACAAAATAGGTTATCAATAACACAGAATTTCGGGTAAGAATTTAACCTTTCGATGTATATTGGGAGTTTAATGTCCCCCAATGTTTTCTTGGTTTCGCCATTGAAACCAAATAACACCGATGTCCTTGGGATGAGCTCCGAGTCCGGGATATTCATCTTCTGAAGTACATCGTGTTGGATGATATTGACCGAGCTTCCACCATCGACTAGGATCCTGCGTACATAATGGTTAGCAATAAACAAAGTGAAAATCAAACCGTCATGATGTGGATTCTGGATGTTTGATTTATCTTCTTTATCAAAGAAGATACTTTTGTCAATCGTCAAAGTGGTGGATATGACTGGTCGTTCTCCATTCTCCAGCTTGGTTTCTTTGGCGTGCCTTTCTGCCGAAGAGAAAGAAGTGTCGCATATATCTGAGCCTCTGTAGATGAAGTTGATCACTTGAGCATCTGATGGGGGCGGAGTTGCTTTTTGAGGAACTTCTTCAGGATCTTGGATCCTTGACTTTTTCTTCCAAACAATTCCTTAAAATGGCCCTTGCTTAGGAGGTATCCAATTTCCCTCCTCAAACTGATGCAATTGTCCGTCACATGGCCAAAATCCTCATGTAACGCGCACCATTTGGATTTGTCTCTGAAGTTCGTTGACTTCTCGTTCTTTCAAGGCCACCTTGCCTTCTCTCCTAGATCCTTCATGGCACAAATCAAGCCATGAGTATCCACAGAGAAGCAATACTCTAAGATGCTTGGGTAATCTTCGTCATCATCATCTCCTTCTTCAACTGCTCAGACATTTTAGTTGTTGAATTTGGAGTACGGCTTCGAGTTGTTGTTTCTGAACGAGGATCCTTGTTTCTTGTTAGGGGATTCTTGCTTAGTTTGAGCCCCTAATCATTCTTGGATCCATTTGTCATCCTCCAGCCGTATGAACCTTAGTGCTATGTTCCTTACTTCATCTAAAGTCCTGCAAGGAGTCATCATAAGATCATCATAAAAGGGGGAGCCCCTATTTAGTCCCATCTTGAAGGCTTCCACAGCCGTGGCCATGTCAAGATTAGGGATTAATAGGGCCTCCCTACCAAACCTAGTGACAAAATCCCTAAGGGATTCATCATTGGGTTGGAAAACTCTATATAAGTCACTAGTTAACTTCTCAATTTTCCTACTACAAGAAAATTGGATGTTGAACAAGTTAACTAAATGTGAGAAAGAAGTAACAGAAAAAGGAGGAAGACTTAGCAGCCATTTAAATGCAGATCCTGTCAGTGTGGATTCGAAACCCTTGCATTGAAAGCCTCCTTGAGCCTCTCAAGAATTGGATTGATCTCCATCCTTTCCCTGTATTGGGCTAAATGCTCTTCAGGATCAGTGGTACCATCATACACTTTCATGTTGGAGGTTTGAAAGCATTTTGGGATCTCTGCATCACAGATTGGTGGGGCAAATCTGGGAAATTTGTGGCTTCCTTCCGGTATCTCAGGGATTGGACGGATTACCCCTGGTACACTGGATATCATATCCTTGAGTTTCTACAGTTCCTTACCCATAGCTTGGTTGATACATGCATCCTGCATGGAACCACGGTTAGCATTTAAGGATATAAGATCATGCATGTTACTCCTTCTTGTGTGAATGTTGGCATTCCAGAAGAGTAGCTGAGGTAAGAAGTGTCTGCTACAGGAGTTGGTCCACCAGAAGCAATACTCTGCCTGGGGATAATATCTCCTTCATGGACCTCCGAAGACCTCTGATGCTGAATACCAGAGGATCCTTGATTATGGAGGAAGGATCCTTGATTCTGGATGAAAGATCCTAGAGGTTGGGAGTTGAAGGATGATGATTATATATTTTAGAAGATCCTGGTTGAAGGATCGATGATCCTTGCTGAAAAATTAAGGATCCTTGAGCTTTCTGACCCATGGACCCCTGGTGAAGGATAGGTGATCCTTGCTAAAAGAGGGAGGACCCCTGAGTTTGCTTACTCATGGATCCCGGTTGGAGGATAGATGATCCTTGCGTATATTGAGCCAAGGATCCTGGGGTGGTAAAATCCAGCATCCTAGGCATTAGAGGAGTCTGATCCTCTTCCGACTTCTTAGTCCTCTGGAGGTCTTCTATCTCCTGAAGGATCCTCTGTTTAGTCTTGTTCTGTTACTCCATGTATGCTTAAACCTATGAAAACACATTAGAAACATCATTGTTAGTATTAACCACCGAGGTGGCAGCAGTAGTTTTCGTGCCTTAGAAGACTGGTAGTTGTGTCTTGTTTCCAGAAGTAGTAGCCCTGGGTGCTCCCGTGATTGGAGGAGGCATCGGTGGCAAAGTTCTTGATGAGAGAGGAACCTAAGATGGCATGGTTGATGAAGCAGAGGTTGATTGAGAGGAAAGTAGTATAGGTAATAAGGTTGAGAATTGATGGGAAATATTTTGGATTATAACACCAATTGCCTCACGGTAGACACCAAATTGTTTTGGTAAAAAATCGGCTAAGGATATTGTAAACAAATTTTTAATGTGAGGTCTAGTGATATTATGACAATAATAATTATATAAATGAAATAAGGATGAACACCGTGATTTGTTGAGAGGAAAAACCCCTTGATCTTGATTAGATCAAAGGAAAAAAAACCTCGGGTGATGACAAATCGTCTATCACCACTTTATTAATATCAAAATCGGTTTACAATGGGCGGAGTTTATGATCAATGAATACAATAATGCTAAGTGTGTGTGGTTATAGAGAATTCTGAGCTAGTGTATAAGAATGTGAGCTAATAAGTGAGTGTGTAAACCTAGTTGATCATAACTCGTTTATATACAAAAATTACAACTATATCTCCTATAATCACGCCACTTTTCCCACTAGCCGTTCCATCTCTTTTGACAGCGTGCGGGAGTCATCCAGTAGCACAAAAATAGGATGGCCAAGTCGTCCAGTCGCAATATCTATCAAACACAACACCACTCAAATACAATCATTTGTAAACAAATAATACCAAGGATCCTTGATCCTTTATAACCTGGATCATATCCCAAGGAAAATTGATCCATAAATTATTCAAGGAAAGAGGATCCTCAACATAAGTTCTATGCCCTAACAATAGCTGATCCAATATCTCGTTATAAAGAAAATAACAAATAACTAAAGTTCCTATTATTACAACACTCTCCCACTAGCCGTTTCCATCTCTTTGACCACATGCATTATGAGTCCAGTAGCGATTAAATAGGTGGACCAGCTCTTCCAGCCGTTATACAGATCAAATATTAACCTACACATAGGAAACAATCATTAATAATATTAATTACTGAGGATCCTTGATCCTAACATAGCTCCAGAACTCTTGAGAAAGATAATTGATCCAGAGATATCTTCAAGAATAACATATCCTCAGCACTGATTATTCGTGACCCAACATATATATATATATATATATATATATATATATATATATATATATATATATATATATAATTTTATTTTATTTTATTTAATTTTTAAACTTAACTTAACCTAAAAAACTAAAAACGAAAACTAAACATGCTAAATTTTAACCTTGAATTGTAATTTCTACCACTTCCCCCTTGACCTTAAATTGCATTTACCCCTTCTGCTTGTTCTTGATCCACCATGCAAGCAGCCGATGCATACCCAATTCATTGTGTCCCTCCATCATCTACGGCATTTATTTGTGGTCTTACAACTACCAACCTTGCTCTTCTTGTGGATTGAGCCTTTCTTTTTTATGTGACCGACATTTTCTCTAAAAACGCCCAATCATCTTGCTCATAATTGGTACCAAATATACCATTTGTGATCGACATTAAATCCCATGCATCCACCGTACTCAACCCTTCATGAAAGCATTCAATAACTCCTAAATAGAAATACCATGACGAGGACAATTCTTGATCATCATGTTAAACTATTCAAATGCTTCATGAAACATCTCACCTGATTGTTGTTGAAAAGTTTTAAAACTCCTTCATGCACCATTAGTCTTTTGAGCCGTGAAAAACTCTTCCAAAAACCTTTGTTACATCTCGGACCAAGTATACATTGATGCGGAAGGCAATGTGTAAAACCATATTTTTGACTTATCTTCCAAAGAAAATTGAAAAAGAACCAACTTAACATCATTCGATGAGAAACCTTGACCCCCCAATCGTGTTGCAAATAGAGTCATATGCCCCCAAATGAAAATAAGGTTCTTCCGTTGCTAAACCCTTATACTTCGGTAAACTTTGGAGTGAATTGGTTTTAACCTCAAATGTTCTTCTTTGTTGATTATGAGGAATAACCACCGGAAAAGGGTTATTAGTGATGACCGGTCGAAAATGAGCTTCAATTCCCCTCATAATTTCTCTATTATGTCTTCTTGGTACCCCCAATGGCCCATTTGCCTTTGCATAGGCCTTTGAGGTGCAAATTGTTGAAGTGGTGGTGGGGGCATTTGTTGAAACTGTTGCTCTTGTTGTTGCCCTTGTGGAGCTTGTTGTTGTATAACTGGTGGTTGTTGAACTTGTTGTTGAATAACCAGTTTCGGTTGTTGCCTTTGAGCATATACAAAATTCCCTTGATTCAACCTTTGATTTCCATCACCTCCCGTATAATACCCTTCCACTTCATACCCCTCGAACTACCTTTCGAATCCTTCACCATAACCATCACCTTGTGTTCTCAAAAATTATATAAAAGGCGTTGGTTGATATTGGAAACTTGATTGTGGTTCTTGAAAATTAGATTTCTATGCACTATAGGTGGTTCTTGTTAGTATGGAGGTGGTTGGTAATGTTGGGATGATGATGGACCGAAACTAGGAAAGAGATTGGAAATAGGTGGCAATGTTGATGATGTTTGGTAAGTTAATTGAGTATTTGTGGGCACGGTTGTGTTGTATAAGTTCATGAGATGGATCGACATTCACGTGATGTTTACTCTATGATTATTATTGGCGGAAACACTAATCAAAGGTATAAACACATAATAATTCACACAAAGATTCTCTATTATTGATATGACATGAAAGCTTTCTCTCTCTAAATATTTATCTTTCTTAGAATTACAAATGATTATGAAGGACTGTGCCAAGATATGACATGATAGGCTCCTATTTATACTAAACACTATAGATTGTATTAGTGGGTGTGGCGTATAAGCTTATACGCCCGTATAAGCTTATACGTTTACCAACTTATATGTTCCTTACAACATATCTAACATTATTAGCTCGTTTAACCAATCCAAGACCTAGCGATAGACAAAAATGCTCTAACAGACTCCCCCTTGGATATTGCTTGGTCTTGGTGTCTAAGTAGTAGACGTTTATGCTCTAACATACTCCCCCTTAGATATTTCTTAGATTAACAAATTCAATCTTCAAATCATCTCCCCCTATCGTCTTGATAGTCTAATACACTCCTCTTTAAGCTTTCAGAATGACATGTATAATTGTTGAAGTTTCTTAACTTTCGGATTTGACGGATATGTCTTTTTCAACATCAACTTGATCCAATGAGTTCCTTTTTTTAACGATCCAATGATATAACCTTGACATGGATCTTTTCACATAAAATTTCAACTTTTCAAACTTCTTTTTTCGTTACAATCTTTCAAATCAACAACCTCAACATTTGGGTTCCTTGAAACATCTTTAATGATCTTTTCTTCTAAACGTTTGTTTTGGAGGACCCTTTGGAACATTTGATTGGACGTTTGACCTCGTATTTTTACCTTTTGAATTTTGAATTTTTGTTTTTCTGTTTTCCGAACAACTTTGTTGCCAACATCTGATTTAGGAAGGTAAACAAACTTAGAACTATTCTTGTACCAAGAAGATTTCTTAGTTCGTTTATGTTTGTCTCTTTGAACAAAGAAATCCATATTGAGTTGATTTCGGTGTTGGATTTCATTCGTTTTCTCGAAATGCCATATCATGAACGAATGCAACCTTATTAACTTGCTTATGCTTAACAGATTGTAGATCCTGTTTAAGTGCAGCATTCTCGTCAATGAATCTGTTTATTGTTTTCTCCTTTTGATCAACCTTCTCAAAAAGTAGAGGGTGATTCTTTAGCTAGTTCGCTAAGGAAACTTAGAGAATTAGAGGGTGATTCTTTAGCTAGTTCGCTAAGGAAACTTAGAGAACTAGAGGGTGATTCTTTAGCTGATTCGCTAAGGAAACTTAGAGATCTAGAGGGTGATTCTTTAGCTAGTTCGCTAAGGAAACTTAGAGAATCAGAGGGTGATTTTTTTGCTAGTTCGCTAAGGAAACTTAGAGAACTAGAGGGTGATTCTTTAGCTGATTCGCTAAGGGAACTTAGAGAACCAGAGGGTGATTCTTTAGCTGATTCGCATAAGGAAGCCTAACGAACTAGGCTTGATTCTTTATCCGATTCGTTAAGGAAAGGGTAACGAATTACCCTTGATTCTTTAAGACCATTCGTTAACAAAGATAACGAATTAGAAGGTCTAATTCGCTAAGACCAAAGTAACGATTTGAAGTTTAACAGAAGGACATAATGGTCCCTGAACTTAGAAAGGAATGAATTAATTACAAATAAGCTAGTGATATGGCTAGTAATAGATAAATAATACGAGTAATTGTTATACAGTTAGCCGCGCCCAACAGAAGAAAGGAATAACAATTAACGGTGAACGTAACCGACTTCAGGTGACTTCCTAGCCCCACTTCTGTGTTATGTTTTCGGGGCTGTGTGCATAGTCGATATTTTTGTTAATACACTTATCCTAAGTGATAAGTGTATGCCTTATATGAATGATGTGAAATGTGTGAGTGATTGCTTGTTAGTACGTGAACGATCTTCGGATATTGCACGTACTGTCAGGTTGTAGTGTTACGTATAAGGTAAGTATAATGTATTTGCTTATATGTATGAATGCGATAAAGTTAATAAACGAAGGAAAGGCATGGTTGTATGGTAACGAAGAGGGACCAGACCCTAATAATATCTGTGATGTTAGGGACCAGACCCTAATAATATATGTTATGTTAGGGACCAGACCCTTATAATATCTGTGATGTTAGGGACCAGACCCTTATAATATCTGTGATGTTAGGGACCAGTCCCTTATAATATCTGTGAGGTTATAGGGCGAAAGGCTCTTTAAAACGTATGATTATGTATGTAAAGAAAGCATGAAGGTAAGAATGAAAGTATATGCACTTATGTGTGTATGAAAGAAAGTTAAGAGGTTAAGTATGAAATGTAAAAAGGTATTGTACGATTATGTGATTAACTAGAACTCACTCAGCGTAGCTGACTTTTAGTATGCACGCAGGTGAGTAGAACGAGGCAGGTAGCTTGAGGAGGACACATGGCAGAGTTGGACGAAGCTGGCATCTGAAGATTTTACTATGATGTTTTATTTTAAAAGACTATGTTTTGTTTTTAAATGACTATGAATGCTCGATAAGACAAGAATTATGGTTATGGAATGTAATGGTTTGAATGTTTTTAATGTTCCATGAATGTTTTAATTAACTCTGATATTTAGAACTGCGTTTATGAGTAAATCCAACACGAAAGTATGGCTACCGGTAACGGGGCCTTACAAGTTGGTATCGGAGCAAAGTTCGAGAGATTTAAGCATCCTACATGCTTAGACTCGAACAGAGAATGGGATTTAAGTAAGAAAAGAAAGAAGATGCCAGTTCAAGATAGCCATGTGTCACTCAAGCAAGCCCAGTAACGGTAAAGTGTATGGATAAATAAGTATGTTAATGTTAGCTTGATTGCTAAAGAAATGATATGTGAATGTTAGGGATAGGATTATTTGATTGATTAACTGTTTAGAATAGAACCAGCACAAATAGACTCATAAGGGGAAGTGTATAGGACACGGAAAGTAACGTGATCACTAATCACAATTGGCCACTGTTATTACCTGTTAGCCTTACTATCCTTGTGCTAAATAGTTCCTTAAGTGATGACGTTTGTGTTTTCCCTTTTTTAGAATACGATGGCTGGAACAGGAGGAAATGTGAAAGCGGGAGGTCGAAGACGCGGCAGGCCTCGTCGTGCCCAACGACCTTCGGTAGAGACAGCTTCCAACATCGAAGCTGAAGGAAGCACAGCTGGAAGAAACCCGGAGAACAACGAAGGAGTCCAACTGGATCCCGTGATTCAAGCAGCTATTGTTCAAGCCGTAGCTACTGTTGTGAAGAATATAACTCCTGGAGGGTCTGCTGGAAGCCGTGAAAGAACTGCTGAAGGGGCAGGTGGTGATGGTAGGAAAGATGATGAGAGGGAAAAGGGTGATTCAAGTGAGGTAAGGTCTGTGAAAGTTGATGAAAGGAAGAGGGGCCGAGGCGGTTGCAACTATAAGTCCTTCAAAAGTTGTGACCCGCCTAAGCTGACTGGTTTAGGAGACACAATCGCTACTCTCGAATGGATAACCGCCATGGATAAAATTATCCGCATTAGCGAGTGTCGTCCCGACCAAGCGGGAGGTTATGCTACTCAATCATTCGAGGATGAGGCTATGTATTGGTGGGAGAGTGTGGATCAGAGGAAGACCCGTGAAGAGATCAAAGCGAAGAAGTGGGAGGATCTGAAGGAGTTAGTGTTGAAGATGTTATGTGCTGACGCCGAGGTTGAGAGGGCGGAGATGAAGTTCCTGAACTTGAAAGTTGGGACAATGACACATCGTGAGTACACCACCAAGTTCAATCGAATGTCTAGGTTGGTACCCGATTTGGTTAACACTGAGGCCAAGAGAATCAAGTGTTATGTGAGGGGATTGCCACCAAAATTTCGCGTGCTAGTCAGGACGAGTAAACCTGCTACCTTTGACTCCGTTGTCGAGCTCGTAGAGGTGGTTTATGCAGACCTGGCTGTGGATGACGCAGTGGTGGAAGAAGAAAAGAAAGATAAGAAGTGGGTTGCTCCTGTTAAGCGACCCGGTACTCAGTTATGGAACTCCAAAGATAAGAAGCAGAAAGTGTGGGAGAAGAGATCGTGTAAGACCTGCGGAAAGATGCATGGTGGCGAGTGTAAGTGGAGTAGGAGTTCTAAGGTTTGGAGCAAATGTGGAAAGACTCACGGTGGAAAATGCCGGATGGGGTCTAATGTGTGTTATAAGTGTGGGAAGGTAGGGCATTATGCCAATGAGTGCAGTGCGAAGCCAGCATGTTACAAATGTGGCAAGACAGGCCACATGGCGAGAGAGTGCACCGATGGTGAGGCTGGAGGTAGTGGGAAGAAAGATGCTGATCAAGCAAGGCCGAGGACTAGGGCCTACATGTTGACCCAAGAGCAAGCCAAGCAGATTCCCGATATCGTCACAGGTACGTTTCTAGTAAACGGTATTTCCGTTTCAATATTGTTTGATTCGGGCGCAAACAAAAGTTTCGTAGCCACACCATTTAGTAAACTAGCTAAAATGAAATGTTCCCGAGTGTCTGAAACTCTTATGGTAGAAACCCCTAGTGACACTTCGGTTAAAATAATGAAAATGGTTAAGGACTGTAAGATAGAATTGGAGGGACATGAGTTCCCTGTTACTTTGTATCTTATGACCTTAGGAGGGTTCGATGCGATTTTGGGGATGGATTGGTTGTCTGAGTACGAAGCTCAGATAGTGTGTAGGAGTAGGATAATAAGGTTATAGTCCTTGGATGGTAGTGCGGTGATGTTTTATGGTGATAAGGAAAGTTCTGGGCTTAATGTCATTTCGATGATAAAAGCCGAGGGTTTGCTAAGGCGAGGGTGCTGTGCCTACCTGGCGTATGTTGTCAACGCTACGGCAGAGACAAAAGAAATGAAAGATGTTCCTATCGTGCGCGACTACCCAGAAGTATTCCCAGAGGATCTTCCGGGGTTGCCACCGGAGCGAGAGATAGAATTCCAGATAGACTTAGTACCGGGCGCCCAACCCGTCGCGAAAGCACCTTACCGTCTAGCACCGTCCGAAATGAAAGAATTGATGTCCCAACTGCAAGAACTCCTCGACAAAGGTTTCATGAGACCAAGTGTTTGGCGCACCAGTGTTGTTCGTGAAGAAGAAGGATGGAAGTATGAGAATGTGCATAGACTATCGTGAGTTGAATAAGCTTACGGTAAAGAATAGATATCCTTTGCCAAGGATTGATGAACTGTTTGACCAACTGCAAGGTTCAAGTTGGTTCTCACGGATAGATCTCAGATCAGGCTATCATCAGCTGAAGATGAAAGAGGCAGACATCCCTAAAACAGCGTTCCGAACGCGATACGGACACTATGAGTTCCTCGTAATGTCATTCGGTCTAACAAATGCTCCTGCAGCATTTATGGACATGATGAATAGGGTGTGTCGGCCAATGCTGGATAAGTCAGTAATCGTCTTTATCGATGATATATTGATCTATTCCAAGAGCGAGTCCGATCATGCTGAGCATCTGAGAGAAGTATTGGAGACCCTGAAGAGAGAGAAGTTGTATACTAAGTTTTCGAAATGCGCGTTCTGGTTAAGAGAAGTGCAATTTCTAGGTCACGTGATTAATCCTGAATGGATTACCGTTGACCCAGCTAAAATTGAAGCGATAACGAATTGGAAGACTCTGCAGAATCCGACTGATATACGAAGCTTCCTAGGGTTAGCTGGCTACTATAGGAGATTCATCGATGGTTTCTCCAACATAGCCGCAGCGTTGACCGGTATGACCTGAAAGTCGATAGTATTTAGTTGGGGTAAGTTTCAAGAAGAAGCTTTTCAGGAGTTAAAGAAGAGACTCACGCAAGCTCCAATCCTTGCTCTACCCGATGGTGACGAGGATTTAGTTGTTTGTGCCGAAGCCTCGCATCAAGGGCTAGGTTGCGTGTTGATGCAACAAGGGAAGGTGATAGCTTACGCGTCTAGACAGTTGAAAGTCCACGAGAGTACTTATCCGATGCATGATTTAGAGCTAGCGGCAGTAGTGCATGCCTTAAAGATATGGAGGCATTACCTGTATGGTACTAAGTGTACTATTTATACAGATCATATGAGTTTAAAGTATTTCTTTGAGCAGAAGGAATTGAACATAAGGCAGAGAAGATGGTTAGAATTGATAAAGGATTACGACTGTGAGATCAAGTACTACCCCGGTAAAGCTAATGCGGTCGCCGACGCGCTAAGCCGTAAGAACGAGGAAGTCTTTGCAATAGTAAAGTCATACCAGTTGATCATGAACCCAAGTCTTTTTGATGAAATCATCAAGGTGCAGTCTGAGGTGTTAGTAGATGAAGGGTTGGTAAAGAAAGAAAGGATTTATAGCCAGCGAGATGAGTTGATGGAAAACACTCATGGAGTTAAAACTAGGTTCGACCGTATATGGATCCCACGCTATGGTGATCTTAGAAGTCGAATCTTAGATGAGGCTCATAAGTCAAGATATTCGATTCATCCAGGAGCTACAAAGATGTATCAAGATTTGAAAAGAGACTACTGATGGCCTGGGATGAAGAATGATGTAGTGGATTATGTTAGTAAGTGCTTAACTTGCTTACAAGTCAAAGCCGAACATCAAAAGCCTTATGGGAAGATGCAACCGCTAGATATACCTGAGTGGAAATGGGAACACATCACCATGGATTTCATAACTAAGCTACCTCGTACAGCTAAGCATCATGATACTATCTGGGTGATTGTGGACCGTTTGACCAAGAGTGCTCACTTTCTTCCCATACGAGAGGCCATCTCGTCAGAAACGTTAGCAAGCTTGTTCATTAAAGAAGTTGTAACCAAGCATGGAGTACCGTTATCGATCGTGTCTGATAGAGATACACGGTTTACTTCGAGGTTCAGGAAGAAATTCCATGAAGCTATGGGGACGAGGTTGAACATCAGTACGGCGTATCATCCTCAAACCGATGGACAGTCTGAAAGGACGATCCAAACCCTTGAGGATATGCTGCGTGCTTGTGTTTTAGATTTTGGTGGAAGTTGGGATGATCATCTGCACCTGGCAGAGTTCTCCTATGACAACAGTTACCATTCAAGTATTGGTATGCCACCGTTTGAGATGCTTTACGGTAGACGATGTAGAATCCCGGTGTGTTGGGGTGAGATTGGGCAGAAGGAAATGGAAAGCCTAGAAGTGGTTCAAGAAACGTATTCAAGGTTCGATCAGATCAAAGCAATAATGAAAGCCGCTTAAGACAGACAGAAGTCGTATGCGGATAAGCGGCGACGACCGATTGAGTTTAACATTGATGACAATGTGATGCTTAAGGTCTCGCCTTGGAAAGAAAATATCCGTTTTAGAAAGAGGGGGAAATTGAGTCCAAGGTACATTGGACCGTTTAAAATTACAGATCGTGTAGGCGAAGTGGCTTATAAACTAGACTTGCCAGAAGAGTTAGAAGGAATTCATTCAACCTTCCATGTTTCTCATCTAAGAAAATGTCTAGCGGATGACACGTCCCACGTGCCATTAATGGACATTGAGGTTGATGAACAGTTGAACTACATTGAGCAACCGATCGAGATAGTTGACCGCAAGGAGAAGCAGCTTCATCACAAGGTTATACCTTTAGTGAAGGTGATATGGAAGCATCGCAAAGGTTCAGATGCTACTTGGGAAGCGGAGGATGAGATGCGCAAGTTTTACCCAAATTTGTTTATGTAATAGTTAGGTTTCGGGGACGAAACCTCTTTTAAGGAGGGAAGACTTGTAACATCCTACTTTTGGTTATTATAATAAAAATAAATTTCGTTATTTCATAGTGGGTCGTTATCGGTTTAGATAAATAGAATACGAGTTGGGCTAGTGTTGGGTAAATGAATATGGGTTATGGACTTGGGTTAGGAAAGAAAGAAGGAAAGACCATGGGCTTAAGCCCATGATCCATAAATATATAAACCCTTAATATCCTTAATCCTCATTCACACATATTCCATACACCACCCAAAACACACACTTAAGGTTTCTCTCTAGTTCTTCCTTATCTCTAGCCAAAATCAAGAAGGAAACCGAGCACCGACCCAAGGTAATGATAGTTTAATATTGTACGAGCCTAAAACGTTAGTTATAGTCGCGTAACGACGAGCCGACACCGTTAAACCGTTTAAATCACAAGATCTGCGTGGAATCGGGTATAAACCGGACCTAATATGAGTTTAGGGATCACCCTAGCTCAAATCTGGATCAAACGGGACGAAAAACGATGAAAACGGTGGAAGAACGAGTGAGATCTCGTTTTTTCGGCGAAAACGCAGTTTTCCGGCGATGACGGCGCCGGAAAAGATAACGGTGTCAGGGAATGTTCTCTGACCTAACCCTAGTTCGCTAAGGAAACTTAGAGAACTACAAGGTGATTCTTTAGCTAGTTCGCTAAGGAAACTTAAGAGAACTAGAGGGTGATTCTTTAGCTAGTTCGCTAAGGAAACTTAGAGAATCAGAGGGTGATTCTTTAGCTAGTTCGCTAAGGAAACTTAGAGAATCAGAGGGTGATTCTTTAGCTAGTTCGCTAAGGAAACTTAGAGAATCAGAGGGTGATTCTTTAGCTAGTTCGCTAAGGAAACTTAGACAACCAGAGGGTGATTCTTTAGCTGATTCGCTAAGGGAACTTAGAGAACTAGATGGTGATTCTTTAGCTAGTTCGCTAAGGAAACTTAGAGAACTAGAGGGTGATTCTTTAGCTGATTCGCTAAGGAAACTTAGAGAATCAGAGGGTGATTCTTTAGCTAGTTCGCTAAGGAAACTTAGAGAACTAGAGGGTGATTCTTTAGCTGATTCGCTAAGGGAACTTAGAGAACTAGAGGGTGATTCTTTAGCTGATTCGCTAAGGAAACTTAGAGAACTAAAGGGTGATTCTTTAGCTAATTCGCTAAGGAAACTTAGAGATCAGAGGGTGATTCTTTAGCTAGTTCGCTAAGGAAACTTAGAGAACTAGAGGGTGATTCTTTAGCTGATTCGCTAAGGGAACTTAGAGAACTAGATGGTGATTCTTTAGCTAGTTCGCTAAGGAAACTTAGAGAACTAGAGGGTGATTCTTTAGCTAGTTCGCTAAGGAAACTTAGAGAATCAGAGGGTGATTCTTTAGCTAGTTCGCTAAGGAAACTTAGAGAACTAGAGGGTGATTCTTTAGCTGATTCGCTAAGGGAACTTAGAGAACTAGAGGGTGATTCTTTAGCTAGTTCGCTAAGGAAACTTAGAGAATCAGAGGGTGATTCTTTTGCTAGTTCGCTAAGGAAACTTAGAGAACTAGAGGATAATTCTTTAGCTGATTCGCAAAGGGAACTTAGAGAACCAGAGCGTCATTCTTTAGCTGATTCGCATAAGGAAGCCTAACGAACTAGGCTTGATTCTTTATCCGATTCGTTAAGGAAAAGGGTAACGAATTACCCTTGATTCTTTAAGACCATTCGTTAACAAAGATAACGAATTAGAAGGTCTAATTCGCTAAGACCAAAGTAACGAATTGAAGTTTAACAGAAGGACAGAATGGTCCCTGAACTTAGAAAGGAATGAATTAATTACAAATAAGCTAGTGATATGGCTAGTAATAGATAATTAATACGAGTAATTGTTATACAGTTAGCCGCGCCCAACAGAAGAAAGGAATAACAATTAACGGTGAACGTAACCGACTTCAGGTGAGTTTCTAGCCCCACTTCTGTGTTATGTTTTCGGGGCTGTGTGCATACTCGATATTTTTGTTAATACACTTATCCTAAGTGATAAATGTATGCCTTATATGAATGATGTGAAATGTATGTGTGATTGCTTGTTAGTACGTGAACGATCTTCGGATATTGCACGTACTGTCAGGTTGTAGTGTTACGTATAAGGTAAGTATAATGTATTTGCTTATATGTATGAATGCGATAAAGTTAATAAACGAAGGAAAGGCATGGTTGTACGGTAACGAAGAGGGACCAGACCCTAATAATATCTATGATGTTAGGGACCAGACCCTAATAATATCTGTGATGTTAAGGACCAGACCCTAATAATATATGTGATGTTAGGGACCAGACCCTTATAATATCTGTGATGTTAGGGACCAGACCCTTATAATATTTGTGATGTTAGGGACTAGACCCTTATAATATCTGTGAGGTTATAGGGCGAAAGGCTCTTTAAAACGTATGATTATGTATGTAAAGAAAGCATGAAGGTAAGAATGAAAGTATATGCACTTATGTGTGTATGAAAGAAAGTTAAGAGGTTAAGTATGAAATGTAAGAAGGTATTGTATGATTATGTGATTAACTAGAACTCACTCAGCGTAGCTGACTTTTAGTATGCACGCAGGTGAGTAGAACGAGGCAGGTAGCTTGAGGAGGACACATGGCAGAGTTGGACGAAGCTGGCATCTCAAGATTTTGCTATGATGTTTTATTTTAAAAGACTATGTTTTGTTTTTAAATGACTATGAATGCTCGACAAGACAAGAATTATGGTTATGGAATGTAATGGTTTGAGTGCTTTTAATGTTCCGCGAATGTTTTAATTAACTCTGATATTTAGAACTGCGTTTATGAGTAAATCCAACACGAAAGTAGGGCTCCGGTAACGGGGCCTTACATTTTTTACTCCTCACATTTTTCAAAAGATTTAGCTTCCTCAGCTTTGTTTTAAACTTTGAACTCCAACAATGATTCTAAAACCAACTTTTCGTCATATTCTGAATCACCGTCATCATCGAATTTTGGAATGTTTTCAATTTCTTGTAATAACGGCTCTTCAGATTTTAAAAACCATATATGATTCTTTATCTTCTCGATGAATAGAGAAAATTTGCATGTGTTAGGGTGTGATTGAATTGCTATAACGAGTGTACACCAAACTTCAGGTGACGTCTCAACGAGCGTATATGCCAACCTGTCAATGTAGTCTAACTCGCTTTTCTCAATCCCGACATGTTTCATTTCGTTAACAAGCTCGCAATATCGATTGATTAATGAATCAAACGATTCTTCAGTCAATATATCTAAACTATCGAATTTTTTCTTCAACGTTTGCCTTTTGTTTCTTCTCAAAACCACTTCTTCATTAAACAAACTTGAACGATCCATTTTCTTAAAAGTTGCACGAGAATCTAGAAAATCAACAGATACGTGAAAGTAAAATCCTTATACGGATGAATCTCAAATCAATGTATAACTCCCAACAATCTTATACGGAAAAATCAACGTATAACTCGCAAATCAACGAGCATATATGGACAAACAATATTATATGTGCATGAACAATCAAACATATACGTCTGTATAACACTTACAACTTATACGGATGTACTTTTTAATCAAAAAGTGGCTTCATGAAAACGTGTATCTTTGATTTCAAATTCACCGTATAAACAAACTGCCGTGTATGTCAAAGTCAACGTGTAAGGTATTTTGTCAATCAAAACGTGGTAACATGACACCGTATAAACCCAAAGCACCAGCCATATATGTTTGACCACAATCTTTCAATCTATATGCAGAAATTCAAAACCGTTTAACTTGATATCTAATTGCGCCAACCAAACCCTTTATGTGGTAACTCGTGTATGTGTAATTGTCAATTCTTCAATCAATTTGCAGTAGAATAACAATGTATAACTCAATTGTTAATTCCAACAAGTCGTCATAGTTGACTCTCACCAATCAATTAACAATATACACGGCCACCAAGCTTATACGTCCACAACCCAAATCAACTTATACGGAGGATTTAAAGATCTTATACGGAAAACGGACTACACCAAATTGAATTTCTTGAATTCTATTTTCGGCTAGAATTAACACAAATCAATTGTAATGAATAATATGTATCAACGAATCAAATTACTAAAACAATTTGAATTTGATCCGTAGACGAATGAGTAATTGAAGAGCATATGAACGGGTATGACTTTAACTATGAAATCTTCAAACTTAAACGAATTGATGTGTTTGATCCAGAAGTAAACACAAGCCCTACATTGAGTTATAGTTGTTGTCCAAAAGTTATGATTGGCTAAACTTGTTAGTTCTACATAGGTTTGATGATTATAGTTCGGTTTTGATGAGTTGACTGGATTGTTTGATCAATATGAACATACCTTCTTAAATTCCTCCCATTCCTCATATGTTAAGGTGAACGTGTTTGTTTGAGCTTTGTAAAGGTTGTCGGTTTTGTTTTTTTAAATTCAACCATCCGATGTATTTGGCTTTAAGATTATCATAGGCATTTTTCATTTGTTTTTTATTCAACTCCTTCCTAAACTTTTCCTTAAGAACATATCCTAATTTGTTCCGTGAATCTTTTTGCAAACTCAAACCTTTTCTACCCACCTTGTTTACCTCTTCAATGGAAGTCTCTAATAAGCATTTTAGATGCCCATTTGACCATTGTTGTTTCTCTCATATTTCTATTAATCAACAACCAAATCAAAACATATACAATATTCAAGTGCTCAGTTAACATTAATTAACAACAAAACCTAAACCTAAATTAACATTAGTTAACAACAAAACCTAAACATAAATAAAATCAAACCTACTAAAATTCTTAACAAAACTTAAGATAGAAACAAATTATTTATAAACAAACCAAACCAAACGAACTAATGGTAATAACCTACTAGAATTCTTAACAAATCAAACAAAACCTCAATTAACATTAATCAACAACAAAATCTATCAATAAGATTTATAAGTTAATCCTAAGATAGAAAATAATAATTGTTACAATGTAAGAAATCAAACCTGAACATAAACAAATCAATGGACAAGAAATAGTAAGCAAGATACCAATTATCAATGGACAAGAAATAGTAAGGTAATTGATAATAAATTAGTATGTAGTTAACAAATAATAAGGGTAATTGACAAGCAAGATATGGGTTATGTATTGTGGTCAAATGGATAAAGAAGCTTACCTTGTTGATAGATAATGGACAAGAAATAGTATGGTTTATGTTTATGCTCGATTTCAGCCAATAAGGCATGGGTGGAGGAGCTGTGGCGGCCGGGGGTGAAGGAGGCAGGGGCGGAGGGAGCAGCGGTGGCTGCCGAAGGTAGAGGAGGAAGGGGCGGCGTCTACCAAAGGTTGAAGAGGATAGGGCGGCTGCCAAAGGTGGAGGGGAGAGGGGGGTGACGGGAATGATGTTTCGAAGAAGGGGGCTAGGGTCTTGAGAGAATGAAACAACTAATAAAATGAAAGAAGATGTTAGAAGACTTGAAAAGTGGGTGGTCCATGTCTACGCGATAAAGAGGGCACGCGTACCTTTTTTAATGAATTGTCTTCCGGAAAACAAATAATTTGCGAACCTCAATGTCTGCGAGTGGTCTGCGCGGCTCAAACAAAATAGACCAAGAAGATCTTTGGTGAAAAAACAAACACCCTCTAACATAATATTCATCATAGTTCAATTGTGATCTATGACGAGGGTTATTGTGTGGAGCTGATTGTATGGGATGACGGTTGTTTTGGTTTTTAGATTATTGAGTTAAGTTGTTTGGGTTTTGTTACTAGTTAGTATAATAGGTGCATTTGGGGTGATTTCGGGTTGGTTCTGCTGATTTCAGTTATTGTCGTGGTTGGGGTGAAAGATATTATCTTTAGGTAAGGGGTTTCTTTTACGGTTTTGATCCTCCATCTCTGATTCTCTTTTTAAGCACTGATTAGTCTAGCTAATATCTCAAGCTCTAGCTCATAGAAAAGTGGTGAATGTCTTACTGAATGACGTGTGTGCACATACTTGTCACCTGTATAAATAACACACCCCGCGTAAAAAGGAAAAAACTAGAATAAAAATAAAATTAAAATAAAACATAAAAATCAAATCACACAAAAATACTAAACGCACGAACTCCTCAGCAAAAACGCCATTTTGATCTAGATATCATGGTCTAATAAAAAATGAGAGACAATCAGTGTTCCTAATCACCTTAAACTAATTATGGTAAGTAGGGTGTCGAACCACGAGAGTACATGGCCAATGTGAAATGTAATTGATTTTTCACATTATGAAATAGCAGTTTGGAGTGCTTATCACACTAGCAAAAGTTGAATAAACGAACACTAAACAAGCTGTAAACAATCCAATTAAAGCAAATCACACACATGGTTCAAGCATGCAACTAAAAAGCAATCTCATGTAGTTTAACAAGTCAAACATTGTTAAACGAATCTGGTTAACTGAATAATCTATTCTTAAGCATCAACAAATCTAAACACACAACACTAGTAACCAAAGGTTCCTTTCCATCGTGATTAGTGTTAGTATATAATGTCTAATGCTAGGATCTTGTATTTTAGATTTTTTTTAGTAGGCTTAAATTTTAAATGACGTATATGTTGATATCAAACGTATAAGTACTTATATGACGGGTATGTCATATCCACTTGATAGGTCTTATCCGCTGGATATGATATGCCTATAAATACTAGGCATATCCATTCATTCTAGTATATTCATGTAATATTCTTAATCTGTTATATCATGTGTATTGTTGAAGCTTAAAGTGAAATATAAAGTATAGTTGAAAGTGAAATCGTATTGTGTTCTTTATCTCACAATGTTTTCCGCACATTATGTAACATAGTAGATTGGTTACTCGGTGTTTTAATTCGTACACGTTCAAGGACTTTCAAGTGGTATAAGAGCTTAAGCTCTTATCTATTCAAAAAGATCACAAAATTGAAGATTGATGCTAAAATGTACTTCATTTCTACTTAATTTCACAATTCAATAAGTTCTCACCATTAAAGATATCTAAATTTCACTTATCATGGACGCCTACTGTTCGTGATCAATCCTTCGAAAATTCAGCTCAAAACTAAATCATTTTCATCTTCAAAATTGCAAAAATATGATGATCAGTTACTGTAGCGAATAAGTTAGCGTATAAGACTTATACGGAGAAGTACATATCCACCGTATAAGTAGTTATCCGTTAACCTGGTGATATCCATTGACCAAGATACTCGTTTGACCAAGATATTCGTTGATCAAGTTATCCATTTGACCATGACACATCCGTGTTTGACCAACATATCCGGACAGTGTGGTTTGATTTGGTAAATATGGATAATTTGAATGCGTTTGTGACACAACCGTCAACTCTGCTTCAATGTTTGAATCTTGATAATGAGATGGGGACAGCCAATAAGCCACCTAAACTTCTCAGAATGGAAGATTATCCAAAGTGGGCTGATAAATTTGAAACTCACGTGCAAGCTGGAAACTATGACATTTGGTTAGCTGTTGAAGAGGAATATGTGATCCCGAAGAATGAGAACGGGACAAATTATTGACTGTCACAAGTTAATGAGGCTGACAAAGATTTGTACATTAGAGAAAGAAGATGTTGAATCTATTTCAACAAGCGATCAAAGCTGAAATATTCTAAAGGCTTCAACATAATGGTTCTTGTAATTCTATTCGGAGAGCATTGTTAAACAAGGATAGAAGTAATCACGACATGAGAAAGTCTAAGATGGCGTTGTTGAAGAAAGAATTTGATATATTACATCTGTTAAAAGTGAAACTTTTGCTCAGTTGATTGAAAGATACTGTCATCTAGTTAATGAGATGAAGAGGATGGGAATTGACAAACCGGATTATGAATACATTGATAAGTTAGGAAATGCGTTACCTGAAGAATGGGAAACATTCATCATGATTTAGCAATCAAATCCCATTGCTTATCCACATCTCACTCTTGCTAGCTTTATTGAGAAGATGGGGGCACAAGAATTAGAGTTGAGAAAGAAACAATAAATGAAGAGTCCTGCTGCTATTCAAGATATTGGACTGTACTACAATAATCCTACTTCTAGTCCAAATATTCAAACAGCTTTCTACACTGATGGAAATGCATTTGTAGGAAACTCATTGGGTGGATCTCAAGCTACTCCAACTCCACAATATTCAAGTAGCTATTCTAGAACTTTGCCCAATGACCAGAACACTTTGCCAAAGAACCAAATTTATGAGGTTTTACACTGTAACATTGTTGTGAATCTCAAGAATTCAAATGGTTTATCTGCTGAAAATGTCAAAGAACAAATGGCATTTCTTGGATCTATATTGAAGTCATGTGAAAGTTTGGTTGTTGGACGTATTGGCAATTACAACATCACAAAAGAAGATTATGATCAAATATATCATGAGTGTTGAGTCAAAGATTTGACCTAAAAGAATTATAAGGAAGATTGGAATCTTCTCAACCTCCTTAGAAATGCCTAAGTATGTAATCCGAGCACACTTGGACTCCCGGGCAAGGTTTACTTACCCTAGCAAGGTATTTTGTTTATCGGGCAAGGTTATCTTCTAGAATTCTTCTTTAGTGTATATCCGAGCAGGGTTCACTATGTCTAGCAAGATTGTTCTTCATAGCCAATCAAGGATTGCCTCCGAGTAAGCTCTTGGCTAACCAAGCTCATGAAGCCAAGTGATTGGAAGATCGGGCAAGGTATTCATTAATAAAACAGTGGTCCGAGTAGTCTTGATGTGAGTAATGAAATATCTCAAGTTACATCGGGCAGGGTTCAACTCAAGCAGGCTACAGTGTTACCGATCACACTTTGCTTTGCTAATAAGCTATTCCCTAGCAAGGAGTTGAAAGGATCATTGAATAACATGGTTGCTCGTAAGATCATGTCGAGCAAAGTTTGATACGATCAAGAAGACTGAAGTCTGCTAGGTGAGTATTTTCTTAGGAAAATACTCTAAGTAAAGTCTACCCGGAGAACTGTTTCCGAGCACACTTCAAAGTTACCAGGTCTACGCGTAGAAGACAGAAGGCACAAAGCCTACTCGGTGAAGACATGTATTACAAAGTCTACCCGGAAGACCTGTTTTTACACTTAGTATAGTTCTGAATATGTAATTTGAATATGTATTATTTATTTAGGGTTTCTAGAAGATGGGACAGTTGTCAGGTAGTGGCAGGCCTATAAATAGAATATTTTAAGGCACGCCTACCATGGATAAGACACGTATTTAGCCACTTTTCTCTGAGCGAATATTTCTGAGTGTGACGGTTGTCCTAGGATCGTACGGATATAACTTTCCAAACAAGAAACCCTAAATTGATTATCATTTGTATGAATATTTATATGAATGAAAATCTTTTGAGTTATTGTTTTGTGTTCGTTACTTTTCATTAATCCTTAAGCAACTACTCTGTTTGTTTCTAATTCTGCCGTTAACAAACAGTTTTCTTTCCCAAAATAGCAACCATTATTAACTCTCTTGTCGACACATTTATTGTGTGAGTTATGACCTAGTTATTGAGTGTGTGTGATTTTTCGGGACCGACAAGTGGTATCAGAGCTTGTTGCTGCTATTCGGGTAAAAAATTTGTTGCTGATTGAAGATCTGAAGAAGAACAATGACGTGAGCAGAACACTGTTTTATTGAAGAGTGTCGTCAGCTGCTCTGTTCTTCATTTCCATCCAGATCTACAAATTACCGGTGTTTTCTTTTCTTTGTTTTGGTTAAAGTTTTCATCTTTATTACTCAATATTGCTTTAATCGAACCAGATACATGAGATCTGAAGATTTGATTTTCAGATCTGATTAGTTTCAAAACTTGATTCTTGCTTTTCACTATTTTCTGCTTTTCGAAATACCAAAATGTCTGGTTTTGAATAGCAAGAGGTTTCGACTAACAAGATACCTAGACTGTTTGGACAGGAGTACTTCACCAAATGGAAGGTATTGTTCGAGGCTGCTGTATGTTACAACGATCTAGACATGTGGAATTCGATTAAGAATGGTCCTCAAGATACTGATGGTGCAAATGCTACTGCTGTTGTGCGTGAAAGGATGAGGAAAGTGGATGACAGGGCCTTAGCTATGATCAAGCTAGGACTGTCTAGGGAGATCTTAACCAAGGTTGCACATCACACTATGGCTAAGGCTATGTATGATGCAATCCTTGAGATGTATGAAGGTAACACCGAGCTGAAAAATATCAAGAAACAAAGACTCAAGCAACAGCTAGAAAGATTCAAGTACAAGGAAGGGGAACCATTGACGTCAATTCTAGAGAGATTTATGGCCATTGTGAATAACCTGAGGACAACTGACTATGTGATGACCGAGTTTGATCAGATAACAAAGTTACTGAACTCTATGCCCAAAGACTGGTACACAGCAAGCAAATTCATTCTGCGAAAGTCTAACTTTGAAACACTTAAGCTGGATGATGTTATTTGCTTCCTTCAAGCTGCTGAAATAGAGATGATTATGAACGAAATGATCAAAGAAGAGAAGCCATGTTTCCAGGTGTCCAATACTCTTATTGCACCTATGGGAAACTTGTCAACCAAAAACAAACAGCAGATTCCCATCATAGAGGAACCAATTGAACAAGGCGTTGATACACCTAAAGCTTTTGTTGTGGTAGCACAAGTCACCAAGGAAACCAGTCAAGGTTCAATGTCCAACTCTTAGAAGACAATAACTCAGCCTCTATGGCAAATGGACACAAACCTTATGTTGGTGGAAGCAATAGTCAAAGGAGTGAAACACGGGCTTTGTTTTCAATGTTCACTGAATCATAAAATGCATTTGTGGCATAGAACTTGATTCATACCAGT
Organism: Bidens hawaiensis; assembly: GCF_021521415.1. Lineage (NCBI taxonomy): Eukaryota > Viridiplantae > Streptophyta > Magnoliopsida > Asterales > Asteraceae > Bidens > Bidens hawaiensis. Next base: position 49,247 of record NW_027491575.1, on the reverse strand, counting down.
GTCATCCAGGATGATTTAGAGCAGGTTGATGCAGATGATTTGGAGGATATGGATTTGAAATGGCAAGCTGCCATGTTGGGTTTAAGGAGTAAAAGGCTGTTCAATAGAATTGGGAGGTCTCTGGTATCTGGTCCCAATGAAAGGATTGGGTTTAACAAGTCAAAGGCAATTTGCTACAATTGCCAACAGCCTGGACATTTTGCAAGAGATGCAATATGCCAAGAAACTTTCAGATGAATCAGTACCAGAATCAACAACCAATAAATCAGCAGCAATACCAATAAAATCAGCCAAGATTCAACAACAACAATCCCAACAACTTCAACAACTATAATCCCAACTTCAACAATTTCCAACAGCCTCAAATGAACAATCAACAAGTTGTGCCTCAAAATCAGAATTTTCAAAGAAACAATACAAACCTTCAAACTGCTCCAACCAACTCAAACAGAACCAACCAAAATCAACCAAGAAATCAAGGGAATGTAGTTTTCCCTGCACAGCAAGATGGTGATTTTGATTGGAGCAACCATAAAGAAGACATCTCTAAAGCAAATGTTGCGTTGATGGCAATTGCTGAAAATGAGGCTGGAACATCATCTCAGGTACACTCTACTCCAACAGTTGATTTACATGAAACTATCAATGCTTTAACTTTAAAAGTAGGCAAGCTGGAGGGTGAGTGTTTCAGGAAACAAAGTATCATTAATGGGTATGAGGCAAGTGATCTAATCAATGAAGAGAAAAAAAAAAGTTTGGAAGATGATTGTATGAGTAGTTATAGAGCTCAAAAAAGATACATCACTGAGATAGATGGATTGAAGAAAATGATTGTTGAAGAGAAAGTGCAGAACACAAAACTGCAAGTTGAAAATGAATTTTTGAAAAACTTGGTTTCCACAGGAAACATTTGTGGTATCATGAACCAAGTAAAAGAGGAAGACAAGTACAAAGCAGTTCCACCACCATTCAGCAACAACTTTGTGCCCAAAGTTGACAAAGAAAAGAGGGATGCATATCTACAACAATTCAGAGATGTCTTTCAAGAAAAAAAGGAATTTATTGATCTTTACAAAAAATGTTGAGGTGAGTGAAGAAGGATAATTTGTTATTAATGAAGAAGGAAGAGGGGACAAGTCAATAGGAATACAAGTCTCTGAAGATGATTTTGATTCTGATGATCTGAATGTAGATGACTTAAGTGATTTGAGTGATCAGATCACAGATGAAGAAATTAAGGCTGCTGAAAGAGGCAGAAGAGTGAAGAAACCAGAATCAGTAGACAAGCTTCCATTATTACCACCAATAACACCAAAGATGAAGAAACAAAATGAAAGATTGAAGAGAGAACATGTGTCTTTTGACATATGTTGTCACACCCGGCCCTGAGCGGCGGAAACAGCCGGGCGCGCGCGAGTGGGGATTGATAATTAAGCACGGGCCATTGCAAACATTCAAAGTAAGATTTTCATTGCGCATGAAATGTTTAATACAAATACATTACATTGTTTAAAAATTACATAAAAACATCCAAGTATAAAAACTGTTGAAGATTTCCACGCCATATCCCCTTGCGCGGCGGGAACAACCACGCGCATCGAAGGGATAAGAACTAAAATCTCCCAAAAAGCTAGTTTTAGATGTTCAGCGTGAGGTGCTCTAAGTGTGACTCCATGCGCTACCTAGTTATCTCCTGAAAGACACGTAAAAACATTTGAATCAGTATAAACTGGGTGAGTTCACAAGTCTTAGTAACTTGATAAATCGTATCGCGTCATAGTCTTGATAAAAATCATTCTAAACATAATTATGATAGCATCATTGAAACACATGCTTAGTAAAACATAGTTCTGATAACATAATCTGATAAAATCGTTCCGCGGGCTACGCGCGAACGTTTCTGGGAACTGTGCTCGTCTATGTAAGTGGCGCTGCCACTACGAGCGAAACAAGTAATACCGTCCCGCGGGTTACGCGTGGACACATCTGAAAAGCCGTGCTCGTCTGTGTAAGTGGCGCTGCCACTACGAGCGAATAATGCCGTCCCGCGGGTTACGCGCAGGCGTTGTGCCGGAAAACAAGGCGCTCGTCTGCGTAAGAGGAGCGACCTCTACGAGTGGGCTCAATCCCATAGTACTGCCCCGTGACACGCTAGGCACTCGTCTGTGTAAGAGGTGCGACCCCTACGAGTGGGTGGATCAAACCAGCAGTCCCTACCCTTAGAGTTCCAATGGTAAAGTGATCACTTACTCGAATTCTGGCGCACATACATCGAAAACCATAGATAACCGTTCGCATTGCTCATCATGAAACATAATTTAAACACATAATCGCTTGCATAGCTTGTAAGTATACCATGATAAAACATAATTTAAGTACGTGTCCCTCGCCCCGAAAACAGTTTAAAAATAGTGAAAACGGTGAAAATAGGGGCTGTGAGACTCACCTGTGGTTCTTGTTAAGGGATTAATCGAGATTCGGGTTTTCTTAGTGTTGGCCTCGGAATTGAAGGTCTAGTAACAGGATCGGAAACGAAAACAACGGAGGCTTGGGAGATGATTAGTGCAAGTTTGCAGTTCTTAAGAGAGAAGTTTGAAGTGCATTTTGGGTGATAATTTAGGTTACATATTTATAGGCAAACTCAAGGGAACATAATCCCTTGCTTTAGGGGATTGTAATCTTTTCATATCTAGGTGTAATGATGATAAAGTAAGGAAATTATTATTATTTGTTTAAAAGTGGAGTAGTGGATAAAAGATTTTGATTTGATTTGGACAGGACATGCAGGTCTGTGGTTGGTGGGAGTAGGGTGGCTGACAGTTGACTTTTCATGTTACAGTGTGCTTTTTCAGGTACTTTTGTCAGTGTACAGTAAAAAGTGGAAAATCTCTGAAACACGCTACTGTTTCCTTTTGGGCGGGAGTAATCTCCTTACATCTTGGAGAATAGACTAAGTGTTCTGCGCGCATAACTTTGTGCGCATAGCTTTCTGCGTGAAGGACATTTCTTTGCTGCGGGTAGGTGCGTAACCTTCTCGCAGTCAGGGACATTGAGTTTCATTTGTAGATTCTCCAGGTGGTCTTGGTATTTCAACATAGTGATCAGTTATGTTGAAGTCAATTCCATCTTGGAGCTTCAGACAAACTAGCTCTCAATGTTCCCGCCATGCGGGGAGGTTAGTTCCCTTTCCGCACGCGCATAAACGATTTGGGATGCACCCGCCTTAGCATCATGCGGGACGGTCAACCCATCATAAAGTTACATGAAAACATAAAGTCAAAACACTCGCGCATGGCGCATATAACATATGCCCACGTTGGTTCTTAACGTGGCGCGCTCGCGCAGGGCGCACATAACATGCCCGCGCTGACTAACATGGCGCGCTCGCGCACGGCGCGTATAACAAGTGCCCGCGCTGATTCTAACATGGCGCGCTTAATATTTACAATCACTTAATCATTAGGTTGATTACTTAGTTTATAGGATTGGGAAATTACCGGGTGTCACATTCTCCCCCTGTTAAGAGAATTTCGTCCCGAAATTTAGGAGACGTCGCTTGCAGAAGCCAGGTTCTGAAAGAGGTGTGGGTATTTCTGGCGCATTTGATCTTCTCTTTCCCAAGTAAATTCAGGCCCACGCCTTGAGTTCCATTGAACCTTTACTAACTTGATTCGACTTCTGCGCAACTTTTGTTCTTTCCAATCGGTCACTGCTATAGGCTCTTCTACGAAGTGCAGTTGTTTGTCGATGTGAATCTCTTCCAACGGTAAAATCAACGTTTCGTCAGATAAACACTTTTTGAGGTTGGACACATGAAACGTATCATGAACTCCACTGAGTTCGGCGGGTAAACGGAGTTTATAAGCAACCGGACCGATCCTTTCCAGGATCTCAAATGGTCCAATATAGCACGGATTCAACTTTCCTCGCTTGCCGAAACGGGGGACTCCTTTCCATGGAGAGACTTTCAAAAGTACTCTATCCCCTACTTGAAACTCCAACGGTTTCCTTCGCACATCTGCGTAGCTCTTCTGTCTATCGCGCGCTGTCTTAAGGCGATCCCTTATCTGAAAAATCTTGTCTGTTGTTTCTTGGATCAATTCTGGACCAGTCATTTGCTTGTCACCCACTTCAGCCCAGCACAGTGGGGATCTACACTTGTGCCCATACAAAGCTTCAAACGGGGCAGCCTTGATGCTTGTGTGATAACTGTTGTTGTAAGAAAATTCAACCAATGGGAGATGAGTATCCCAGCTACCCCCGAAATCGATTGCGCACGCGCGCAACATATCTTCCAATGTCTGGATTGTTCGCTCGCTTTGCCCATCCGTTTGGGGATGATAAGCCGTACTCATGTCCAGACGAGTACCTAAAGCCCCTTGTAACGATCTCCAAAACCTTGAGGTGAACCGACTATCTCTATCAGAAATGATGGACACTGGGACTCCATGTTTTGAAACTACTTCTCGAATATACAATCGGGCTAACTTTTCCATCTTATCGGTTACCTTGATCGGCAGGAAGTGCGCTGACTTAGTTAGCCGATCTACAATAACCCAGGTGTCCTTGGCAGTTTGGTGATGAAGTCCATAGAGATTTGTTCCCACTTCCACATGGGAATTTCTGGCTGCTGAAGCAACCCCGACGGTTTCTGGTATTCAACCTTTACCTTCGAACACGTCAGGCACTTACTGACATACGTCGCGATGGCGCCTTTAAGATTGGGCCACCAATACAGCGCTTTAACATCTTGGTACATCTTGTCTGCGCCAGGATGTACGGAATACCGCGTCTTGTGAGCCTCGTTTAATACTTACTCGCGCAATCCTCCCTTGAGAGGGACCCATATGCGGTTAGCGAAATATAGATTGCCGTTCTCTTTAAGTTCCAAGCTCTTAATCATTCCCCCAAGGGATTCGTTTTTAACAAACTCTGGTTTCAAGGCTTCTTGTTGAGCGTCTCGGATGCGGGTAGAGAGATCTGCGCGAATGGTCAACCTTAGAGCCTTGACTCGTAGCGTTTTTATTCGCTCCTTCCTGCTTAGCGCGTCTGCTACTACATTCGCCTTTCCAGGGTGGTACTTTATTTCACAATCATAATCATTCAACAATTCAACCCATCTTCGTTGCCTCATGTTTAAATCCTTTTGATCAAATATATGCTGAAGGCTCTTGTGATCCGTAAAGATTATACACTTCGTACCATAGAGGTAATGGCGCCAAATCTTTAGCGCGAAGACAACCGCTCCAAGTTCCAGATCATGCGTTGTGTAGTTCTTTTCATTGGTCTTAGTTGGCGCGAGGCATACGCTATGACTTTGTCTCGCTGCATAAGGACACATCCGAGTCCCTGATGTGAAGCGTCGCAGTAAACGACGATGTCATCCGTCCCCTCGGGCAGAGACAAAATTGGCGCACTACATAACTTCTGTTTCAACATTTGAAATGCCGCTTCTTGATTTTCGCCCCAAACAAACTTCTTGTCTTTCTGAGTTAGCGCGGTCAGAGGTAGAGCTATCTTGGAGAAGTTCTCAATGAAGCGTCGATAGTAGCCAGCTAGTCCTAGGAATTGCCTCACCTCAGTTGGGGTTTTTGGCGCTTCCCAGTTTTTGATGGCCTTGACTTTGGAAGGATCAACGTGTATTCCTTTCTCGTTTACAACGTGACCGAGAAAGTGAACTTCTCTAAGCCAAAACTCGCACTTGGAAAACTTCGCATACAACTTTTCTTTCCTTAACAATTCCAAAATCAATCTCAGGTGTTGCTCATGCTCGGCCTTGGTCCGAGAGTAAATCAGAATATCATCTATAAATACAATCACAAACTTGTCCAAGTATGGTTTGCACACGCGGTTCATCAGATCCATGAATACAGCCGGCGCATTAGTCAGCCCGAAAGGCATCACTAAGAACTCATAATGGCCGTATCTAGTTCGGAAGGCTGTTTTCGGTACATCTTCATCATGGACCCTAAGTTGGTGGTATCCTGACCGTAGATCTATCTTCGAATAATAACTGGATCCCTGCAATTGGTCAAATAAGTCGTCAATCCTCGGTAAGGGGTACCGATTCTTGACTGTCAGCTTATTCAGCTCCCTGTAGTCAATACACATTCTGAACGAACCATCCTTCTTTTTAACAAACAGTACTGGAGCTCCCCAAGGTGAAAAGCTTGGGCGTATGAAACCTTTATCCAATAGTTCCTGTAACTGATTGGATAGCTCTTGCATCTCAGATGGAGCTAGTCGATAAGGCGCTCGAGCTACTGGCGCAGCTCCTGGGACTAAATCAATACGAAATTCGACTTGTCTCGGCGGCGGTAATCCGGGCAAATCTTCAGGAAAAACTTCTGGAAATTCGCGCACTACTGGTAAGTCATCAATTCTTCGCCCATCTTTCTTCTCTACTACATGCGCCAGGAAGGCGTAACATCCTTTCCTTAGGCACTTGCGCGCCTTTAGGCACGAAATCAGTTTCGTCGCAACTCCCCTTCTTTCCCCTTGAATCACCAAGGTTTCTCCGTTCAACAGTGGGACCCGAACCTGCTTCTCATGACAAATAACTTCCGCGTGGTTCTCGACTAACCAATCCATACCTATCACAATGTCAAAACTTCCCAAGTCTATTGGCAACAAGTTAACATTGAACCCGTGACCTCCCATGACTATTACACATTGCTCAGTTCTTTCATTCGCGCATAACTGCCTACCATTAGCTAGTTCTATAGTATAAGGTGTGTCTAGCCTACTGGTTGCTAGGCCTAGGGAGTCTTTAAACTCAGCGGATATAAAACTTAGGTCAGCGCCAGTATCAAATAAGACAGATGCAAAATGGCCGTTAAGCAAAAACGTACCGGTTACCACATTCGGCTCTTCTTTAGCTTCGCCTGCGCCGATCACAAAAGCTCTCCCGCGAGCTTGGTTTCCCTTTTGTGGGCAATCCCGACTGAAATGCCCTGGTTTTCCGCATGCGTAGCAGTTATCACTGGCTCCAGCTTCCTTAGCACGGCAATTCACCGTCTTGTGCCCTGGCCTGTTACATTTGGCGCACATGACGCTCGCGCATTCACCCTCGTGGTGAAACTTGCATTTGTTGCACCATGGGTAAGGCCCACTGTATCCTTTCCTTGTTGGCTCCGCGGCTTGGATCGCGTAAACCCTTGCGCTTTCTTGCTTCTTGAATGGTGGCTGCTTGGAGTCGGACCCTCGGTGGTGAGAGTTCCATTTCCTCTTGAAGTCAGAGGTTCGCTGTTCGTTCCCGCGCGTAGTCAACATACCCGCATGGACCGTATCCCTTGTAAGGGTGATGGCCCGCGCTACCGCCTCATCAAAGGTTGGAGGCGCTGCGGCGTTGAGCGGAACCCTAACAACAGGAGGTAACCCAAAGATATACCTCTCGATCTTCTTTTCCTCCGTGTTTGCCATGTCTGGCACCAACTGGCAAAGCTCGTTGAACCGGTTGTTATAGGCGTCGATATCCGTTCCTACCATGGTGTGGTTCCAGAATTCCTGTTGCAGACTCTGAATTTCTGCGCGAGAGCAGAACTTTCTTATCATCATTTCCTTCAGTTCCTCCCAGGTCTTGTGAAGAGCAACTTCTCGCCCCAAGGTCTTCACTTGAAGCTTCCACCAAGATGAAGCTGCTTCTTGGAACATGCAGGTCGCGTAAAGGACCTTCTGGTTCTCACTACATCCGCTAATGGAGAGAACTGTCTCCATCTTGTCAATCCAGTTGTAGAGCCCAATGGCCCCTTCGGTACCCTTGAATGGCCAAGGCTTACAGGCCATAAATGTCTTGTAGGAGCATCCTTTGTCCAAAGCTCCTGATTCGGGTTTTGGGGTCTCGTTCTGACGACCCAGACTAGATTCGGCCTTGCTGGCCTCATGCATCGCGATCGCTTGCGCGATTATTTCCGCGAGTTCCTCAGGTGTCATGGTAATTCCCTTGGCTCTAGTTGGAGGCATTCTCGCTTTAAAAGAGTGAAAACATATCAACTTAGCGCATGTACTCTGAGCACATAATGTTTTTATCATTATTCACTAGACACTGTGTGACCCGTGTTCCTAAGTGTGTGTATAGTTTCTTTTGAGAATATTTTCTTTGAATAATATTTCATGCGATTCCCCCAACGGTTATAGTCTAGGTTAAAACTTCTTTTCCTAGTTCGCTATAACCAGTGCTCTGATACCAATCTGTCACACCCGGCCCTGAGCGGCGGAAACAGCCGGGCGCGCGCGAGTGGGGATTGATAATTAAGCACGGGCCATTGCAAACATTCAAAGTAAGATTTTCATTGCGCATGAAATGTTTAATACAAATACATTACATTGTTTAAAAATTACATAAAAACATCCAAGTATAAAAACTGTTGAAGATTTCCACGCCATATCCCCTTGCGCGGCGGGAACAACCACGCGCATCGAAGGGATAAGAACTAAAAACTCCCAAAAAGCTAGTTTTAGATGTTCAGCGTGAGGTGCTCTAAGTGTGACTCCATGCGCTACCTAGTTATCTCCTGAAAGACACGTAAAAACATTTGAATCAGTATAAACTGGGTGAGTTCACAAGTCTTAGTAACTTGATAAATCGTATCGCGTCATAGTCTTGATAAAAATCATTCTAAACATAATTATGATAGCATCATTGAAACACATGCTTAGTAAAACATAGTTCTGATAACATAATCTGATAAAATCGTTCCGCGGGCTACGCGCGAACGTTTCTGGGAACTGTGCTCGTCTATGTAAGTGGCGCTGCCACTACGAGCGAAACAAGTAATACCGTCCCGCGGGTTACGCGTGGACACATCTGAAAAGCCGTGCTCGTCTGTGTAAGTGGCGCTGCCACTACGAGCGAATAATGCCGTCCCGCGGGTTACGCGCAGGCGTTGTGCCGGAAAACAAGGCGCTCGTCTGCGTAAGAGGAGCGACCTCTACGAGTGGGCTCAATCCCATAGTACTGCCCCGTGACACGCTAGGCACTCGTCTGTGTAAGAGGTGCGACCCCTACGAGTGGGTGGATCAAACCAGCAGTCCCTACCCTTAGAGTTCCAATGGTAAAGTGATCACTTACTCGAATTCTGGCGCACATACATCGAAAACCATAGATAACCGTTCGCATTGCTCATCATGAAACATAATTTAAACACATAATCGCTTGCATAGCTTGTAAGTATACCATGATAAAACATAATTTAAGTACGTGTCCCTCGCCCCGAAAACAGTTTAAAAATAGTGAAAACGGTGAAAATAGGGGCTGTGAGACTCACCTGTGGTTCTTGTTAAGGGTTTAATCGAGATTCGGGTTTTCTTGGTGTTGGCCTCGGAATTGAAGGTCTAGTAACAGGATCGGAAACGAAAACAACGGAGGCTTGGGAGATGATTAGTGCAAGTTTGCAGTTCTTAAGAGAGAAGTTTGAAGTGCATTTTGGGTGATAATTTAGGTTACATATTTATAGGCAAACTCAAGGGAACATAATCCCTTGCTTTAGGGGATTGTAATCTTTTCATATCTAGGTGTAATGATGATAAAGTATGGAAATTATTATTATTTGTTTAAAAGTGGAGTAGTGGATAAAAGATTTTGATTTGATTTGGACAGGACATGCAGGTCTGTGGTTGGTGGGAGTAGGGTAGCTGACAGTTGACTTTTCATGTTACAGTGTGCTTTTTCAGGTACTTTTGTCAGTGTACAGTAAAAAGTGGAAAATCTCTGAAACACGCTACTGTTTCCTTTTGGGCGGGAGTAATCTCCTTACATCTTGGAGAATAGACTAAGTGTTCTGCGCGCATAACTTTGTGCGCATAGCTTTCTGCGTGAAGGACATTTCTTTGCTGCGGGTAGGTGCGTAACCTTCTCGCAGTCAGGGACATTGAGTTTCATTTGTAGATTCTCCAGGTGGTCTTGGTATTTCAACATAGTGATCAGTTATGTTGAAGTCAATTCCATCTTGGAGCTTTAGACAAACTAGCTCTCAATGTTCCCGCCATGCGGGGAGGTTAGTTCCCTTTCCGCACGCGCATAAACGATTTGGGATGCACCCGCCTTAGCATCATGCGGGACGGTCAACCCATCATAAAGTTACATGAAAACATAAAGTCAAAACACTCGCGCATGGCGCATATAACATATGCCCACGTTGGTTCTTAACGTGGCGCGCTCGCGCAGGGCGCACATAACATGCCCGCGCTGACTAACATGGCGCGCTCGCGCACGGCGCATATAACAAGTGCCCGCGCTGATTCTAACATGGCGCGCTTAATATTTACAATCACTTAATCATTAGGTTGATTACTTAGTTTATAGGATTGGGAAATTACCGGGTGCCACATATGTGAAAAGAAACAGGTGAGCTACAATGCAATAAGGCCAACAAGCAAGGCTGTATTGGATAGGATAAGTAAAAATAACAAGAAAAAGGTAACTGAAACAGTTGATGTTGAAAACTTTATCCCAGTTTACCCAGTTTTCTCTAGTCATGAGGTATTTGATATTGGGAAAGTTGAGACTATGGAAGGGAAGAATATGAAAAGAGGCAGTCAAGATATAAGGGAAGCTTAGATGAAGAACCTCTGAATATGAAGAAAATTATTTTTGTCAAAAGCAAGATTGAAAGACAAGATATCAAGATTGAGGAGTTTGTTCCTTTCTCAATTGATTTTGATGATCTGAAGACTCAGAAGACACTTGGTGTCAAACCACCTAGACCAAGTGAGAGGTTCAAGAAAGGAAGTGATCATGAAAAATACAAAGGAAACGTTTGATTCAAGAAATGTGATGAATATGGTCACCACACTGATTCCTGTAATGAAAGATTCAACTTTAAGCCTTTTCATTTTCCCAATGAGACAAAGTTTGGATAAGACTTTGTGCATTATAAACAGAAATATGATGAATACTTGGGAAAAGGAAAAGTATGTGGAAAAGAGGCCATGAGTGAAGATGTCTTGAAAGTTGCAGTAGAGACTAAGAAGAAAAAGAAAGCTGATGTGAAGACAAAGAAACATGTGGATGAACCAGACAAAAGAAGCAGATCTCTTAAGAAGGCTGAAAAAGCTTCTAAGAAGAATTTTCAACCCTTGAGAATTATCCCCAATCAATACACAAAATCAGTCAAGTCTGATGATTCTCAAGGATCACCAAGCAATGAAAATACAAGAATCAAAGGTGTCTTTTCTAGAAAGAAACCAACTGAACTAACTGGTGATGAAAAGTTTCTTTTGAAACATATTTATGAACCTAAAGGATTTCTTTGGAAACCTAAGGTTGAAGTTAAGGAAGAGAAGAATACTGAAGAGATAGCTTATCCAAGACCAATTGACTATGCAATCCAAGAGTGTGTCACTGTATTGGATGATTGTCCATGCCCAACATCATTTGTGAAAACTCCAAGAGAATGTGGCTATAAAACTGATAATTCAGATAATCTTGAGTTGACTCATGAAGATCTTGAACCCATAACACTTACACCCAATGCTACTACTGAAAATGAATCTGATGATTTGCAAGTTGAGATAGCTTGCACTTCATCACTCAACTAATCAACTTCTTTAATTTGTGCAGGAACAGTCCACTCCGTTGAATGAAGTATGGAATATGGATAGTGGATGTTCTAGGCACATGACTTGTGACAAGAGGTTACTTGTTAATTATGAAGAGAAGTTTGAAAGTCCTGTGGCATTTGGTAGTGATTAGAATGGAGGAAAGATAGTTGGAAAGGGAATTTTGAAAAATGGGCAAGTCTCATTTGACAATGTGTTTTATGTTGAAGGTCTACAATATAACCTGTTGAGCATATCACAGATTTGTGATAAGGGTTATAAAGTTGGTTTTGATGACTTATATTGTTTCATTATAAGACCTGAATTTGTGATCCCACCTGATATGATCATGATGATGGCCCCAAGGAATGGAAACTTATATGAGCTTAGCATGAAAGAAGCTGTTTCAATGGATGGTACATGTTTTGTTTCCAAAGCCACTGAAAATGAGTCGAAATTATGGCATAGGATATTGTGTCATGTGAATCTGAAGAACATGAAAAAACTTGTGAATGGTGAGCATGTTATTGGCTTACCTACAAGAGAGTTCAGATTGGATGATAACTGTATTTCATACCAAAAAGGGAAAACGGCACAAGTCTTCTCATAAGACAAAACTCATCAACTCAATTGATCAAGTGCTTGAAATGCTTCACATGGATCTTTTTGGTCCTGTGAGTGTCCCAAGCATAGGAAATAAAAGATATTGTCTAGTGATCATTGATGATTATTCAAGATATACTTGGGTTTATTTCCTAAGTACAAAGGATGAGACTGCAGAGTTGATTAAAGGCTGTGTAACAAGAATTGAGAATCAGCTGGATAAAAGGGTTAAGGTGATGAGAAGTTACAATGGTAATGAGTTCAAAAATGGAGTCATTGAAGAATTTTGTGGAGAAAAGGGAATACTTCAGCAATTTTCAGCTTCTAGAACTCCTGAACAGAATGGTGTTGCAGAAAGAAGAAACAGGACACTCATTGAAGCTGCAAGAACCATGTTAGTTGATGCTTTTCTGCCTGTGACCTTTTGGACAGAAGCCATTAAACAGCCTGTTATGTTCAGAACAGAGTACTTATTAACAAAAGGCACAACAAGACCCCTTATGAAATCTTCTTTAATAGAAACCCCTACATCAAGTTTCTCAAGCCCTTTGAATGCAAATGTTCACTCTTGAACACCAAGGACTATTTAAACAAGTTTCAAGCTAAATCCTTGGATTTCTTCTTTGTTGGCTACTCTACACACTCAAAAGCCTACAGTGTGTATGTGAAAGATCATTTAGTTGTGACTGAATCATCTGACATCATCTTTAATGAAAATCAGTTCAACACAATTGATGGAGCAGCATGGCTGTTTGATCTTGAAAAATTGATCAAGTAATTCAAGATCTATCCTGAAGACTTTGATGATTCACTCTACAAGACCAGTGTGACTGAAGAGGAAAGTCAGAAAACATTGGACTTGGAAAAGTTGTGGAAGAAGGTTGCAAATAAAGAAACTGAATGTCCATTTATAAAGGATCCCTCAAGTGCAAATGTTGAACGAATTCAAGACAATAATCAAGAGAGCAATCAAATTCCAGAACAAGATCATGCTGATAATAATCCAGACAATCAAGAAGTGCAAAATGATCAAGTTCAAAATGAGGGAGACCCAAGCAACCAATCAAGTGAAGAAGAGACAGATTCAACAGCAAGGTTTCAAGATTTGTTTGAAAGACTAAATTTGAGAAACAATGGTGCATCCACCTCAAGGCAACAAAATGAGGAAGCACCTGAAGCTGATATTGAAACAACTGATTTGACCATTGATGAACCAGTTCTCAATAAATTAAATCTTGAAACTACTGTTTCTGCAGATATGATAGTTCAAACCCCTTATGTTGAAAAGAATCATCCTTCTGAAAACATCATTAGAAATATACATGAAAGAGTTACAAGAAGTCATTCTGAATCTGCAAACATCTTTTTGTACTCCTGCTTTCTATCCCAGATAGAACCAAAGAATATTGTTCAAGCTCTAAAGGACAGCGGCTGGGTGGAAGCAATGCAAGAGGAGTTGGCACAGTTCAGGGATCTACATGTTTGGGAGCTTGTGGACAGGCCAAGAAACAGATACCCAATTGATACTAAATGGGTTTTCAGAAATAAGTGAGATGAGAGGGGTATTGTGATCAAGAATAAAGCCAGACATATTGCACTTGGATGCCTGCAAAAGAAGGGATTGATTTTGAGGAGGTCTTTGCACCTGTTGCAAGACTTGAATCCATAAGAATCTTTTTAGCTTATGCTGCCTCAAAAAATATCAGGGTATTACAACTTGATGTCAAATCTGCATTCCTAAATGAAAAGATTGAAGAAGAGGTGTATATAACTCAACCACCAGGTTTTGAAGACCCAGTGTATCCTAACAGGGTGTATAAGTTAAACAACACCTTGTATGGATTGCATAAAGCTCCAAGTTCTTGGTATGATGAGTTGTCAAATCATTTTCTTGAACATGGTTTCCAAAGGGGAGCCATTGACAAGACCCTCTTTTACAAAAAGAAAGGAAGAGATTTATTGTTGCTGCAAGTCTATGTGGATGACATTATTTTTGGGTCAACCAATGAACAGATGTGTATGGAGTTTGAAGTGGTGATGAAATCCAAATATGGCATGAGTTCAATGGGAGAAATGAACTTCTTTCTTGGATTGCAAGTTCAACAGAAAGCTGATGGGATCTTCATCTACCAGTCTAAGTATGTGCAGGACATCTTAGACAAGTTCAAATGCATTGATTTGAAGACTTCTTCAACTCCCATGGATACAAAAGAGAAGATGGTAGCTGATGAAAAGAGGGAGCCAGTAGATGAACATGAATACAGGGCAAAGATTGGGTCTCTGGTGTATCTTACTGCTTCAAGACCAGATATCATGTTTGTTGTGTGTGTCTATGCAAGATTCCAGTCAAGTCCAAAGATTTCTCACATGAAAGCAGTCAAGAGAATTCTTTAGATATTTGAAGGGCAGACCTGATTTGGGGATCTTGTATCCAAAGAACCAGTCATTTGATATGATTTCCTACACAGATAGTAATTATGATGGATGTAATATGAGCAGGAAGTCCACTTCAGGAGGATGTCAATTTTTGGGTGACAGATTGGTGTTATGGCAATGCAAGAACAGACCACTGTGTCAATCTCAACTGCAGAAGCTGAATACATTGCTGGATCTGCCTGTTGTGCTCAAGTTCTCTGGATTCAGAATCAGAGGCTGGACTATGGTTTGAATTTTCTGAATACCCCTATCTTTATTGATAATACTGCTGCATCTTTCATTGTTAAAAATCCTGTGCAACATTCCAAGACTAAGCACATTGAAATCAGGCATCACTTCATAAGATATTGTAGTGAAAAAGGTTTAATTGAAGTGAAAGAGTTGATACAAGTGATAATTTGGCTGACCTATTCACAAAACCACTTGATAGAACCATGTTCAACTTTCTTCTGAAAGCCCTGGCATGATCAACTCCAATGAAGTCTGATTGATAATGTGTTTGACTGTGCAAACTGACTATCTTTTGAATGCTATCTTGAATGTTGTGTGAATATGTTTGAATATGATACTTTTTGATGTTAACTGATATGTGGTTAAGTGATTATCTGTGCAAATTAGGTATCCTTGATGCTTATGACTGTTTATCATTTGACTGATAGGATATCATGATAAGTAGTAGGAATTGTCAAAATTGATTATATGCTTATCTGATGTCATGATTAAATGTTTGAATATGTGAGCAATCTGATCTAGTGATGTTGTTAGGATTTTCTAAACTACGAATTATGTGGAGTCTGCTTATTTTAATGATGTCATTGATGACCATGATTTGATTATGTCATTCTTGTTTTTGTGTCAAAATATGTTTTCATGACAAAATGTTATGCTAAATTGAAATTGCAAAGAAAAACTCTTGAACAAAACTATTTTTATAACACAGAGCAAGATGTTAATGGTGTGGAGACATGATAATACTATTCAATTCAAAGCTTTATAGAAGCTTAAAAGAAATTTTTCAATGAAATGTCTCAAAGAGTTACTTTTGCTGAAAATTATGTCATTTGCTCAAGTTGGAAGGGCATATACTTGTATATGTTTGGTCCTGTCATCTGTTTTCAGATTGAAAGGATAGCCATTAACTTGGAAAACAGAAAGCATTTGGGGCAATTGTAACTTGTTTTCTATTCTTTCACTTAAAATTATGTCAATAGCTTTTTTTTAAAGGACATGTACTCACATATATGTTTGGTCCTATTGACCGCTTGTGCTCAAACAGAACAGCCATTTACCTTTCAAATAAGAGATATTGGGGTGTCTGAATTTTAAACTGTGTTAATATGTGAAATGATAGTACATTAACTACCTGGCCAATCATATGGATTTAATAGGCTGAAAAGGCACTTACTATAGTCATTGACATGTATGGTTGCTTTCCCATGATGTGTAAAATCTAAGGTGATATAAACATAAAGAAACTTCTAAGCTTAATGTGGAGTTACATTGTTTTCTATGCATGTTCCAAGATACATCTTTCCAAATGATAGGCAGAAAAGTGATTATCCAGTCATACACAAGCCCGTTGGTATTTGGTTGTCTAAAAGAAATATTTACAAAAAGAATGACAATGAACAAATGTGAACTACCTTATTTTAAATATTTTGTCAATCAAAAGTTGAGCTATGTTCACAAACTTTTATAAAGACAATGCAAACATGAGGGTTAATTCTAGAACTACAGGGGTGGAGGCAATCATATAAGTCCTTTAAACATTCCGAATGAAAGGCCTGTAAGTCCAACTTGCGTGGCGTGTAAGTCCAACGTTCAACCTCACATATGTTTGTTATATTTGAAAAGAAATATTTAAATTTTAAAATTGTTCAGTCATTAAAAGTTTTTAACCAAATCCAGGGGGTCAGAGTCAAATTGAGGTGATCTGGAGAAAGCCAAATAAGCCTTGAGAATATATTTGGAGCATCAGAAAACAATATGTGTTATCCATTTAACTTTATGTAAAATAAATGAAACTTAATCATATCACCAAAGAGATGAAATTCATGCTAAATCTAGACCTGCTGTTAACCTGTCTATGTTGTCATAATAATGCTGAGAATGAAGTATTGAGAAAGCTACTTAGTTAATATGATCCGATACTTGAGATCTTTTCATCAAAACAAAGAAACTGTTTTGAATGGAAACATGACTGAAATTTGATCTCTAAATGCACCATTTGATCTTAAACAATGATTTTTATTAATAAATATAACTGATATTGTGTTTAAGTCAAAACGTGTTGCATTTTACCTTCAAAAGGGTTGAATATGTATTTTCGGGTAAGGTTTGATGTTTTGCAACCTTTCCGAGTATACTTAGATGTTTTTGTCTAAGTTCCTTGATTTCGGGCATGCTTTGAAGTATTTAACATTTTTCTGGCAGAGTTCACTATTCTACTTCCAAGTTTAACTTTCCGAGCAAGCTTGATATTTAAATATGATGTTTACTAGCAAGCTTTTATATAGTTAGGACGTTCGAGCATACTTTGATGACTTGTTTGAAAGTACATCTGTTTTTAGCAAACTAGTTGTTATGAATGATTGCACTATTCACTAGCAAGCTTTGTTGATTTCTATACCTTCTAGCAAACTTAATTGTTCTATAGATTGTTTTAAGTCAATCTAGCAAGCTTTGTGACTAGATGTGATATTCTAGCAAGCTTTAGTGATTTTGAACTATATAGCACACTTAGGTGTTTGTTTTAATGTTTACTCATTTCGAGCAAGCTATGTGTTATTTGTGTTTATGATTCTTTGAAATTACAAGTGTTTTCGGGTAAACCTAGTTTCCCAAGCACACTTTATATTTCGGGCACACTTTGATATCTTCAAATGTTCCCTTCATATACTTGGTAATTTCAATTTAACTCTCCGAGTAAACTTTGTGTTAGAAATCCACTTATAGCACACTTTGTATTCTTGAAGGTTTCGGGCATACTTTGAATCAAAGTATACTTGACTGAATATTTGTGAAATATTTTTGAGTAAGGTTTGTACTAGGTTGAGCTATTCGGGTAAGGTTAGCAATTGGAAGTATGTTTAAGATTTATTTGGGTATCTTAACTGATTCCTAGCAAGGTTGCCTACTTGATATTGTATACTTGATTATTTGTCTTGTGATTCAGTTCTCAAGCAATCTTGTATTTTGAGTAAACTTTCTTCATTTTACTTAAATTTACTTCTAATAATACTTTAATTGATTAAATCGAGCAAGCTTTGTAATAGTGGAAGGTTTCAAGCAAGCCTTGTAACTAAAATGAACTTTTTCCGAGCAAGGTTTGGTACGTGAACTTTATCAAGCAAGGTTTTTAAGTGTTAAAACTTTTAATAGATAAGCCTGTTGTATGACAGCTATTAACTCACTAAACGACAAAAAGCATTTAAAACCCACTTTCAAAAGGTATATAAGAAGGAATAAGGGAGGTTTTTCACCATTATTTTCTCTCTCTCTCTCTCTCTCTCTCTCTCTCTCTCCTTCCACTGATTGCTCTCTAAAAACCTAAACTGACTTATCGTATTCATCATAATCCTAACCCTAATTTATCAGCCCTCACAATCCGACTCGGTAAGCTTTAATTAAATGTTTTCCGACCACGATTAGGTGATAATGGCCTCTGATTATTCATGATTACTAAATTTCTGTTTCTTGTGTAGGTTATTGTTAGGGCACGAAAATTTGACACTGTGGATACGTTATCTTGACATATGTCTGGATCAGTTATCCTTAGCATGTATTCCAGATCGTATCATGATCAAGGATCCTCAGTACTTATTACTAATTAAAGGTTGTTCTCATGTGTAGTCTTATATTTAGCAGGTATAACGGTTAGAAGACTCAATCTATCCACTAAATTGCAGTTAAGAAGATATTTACGTGTCTGGATAAATTATCCTTCTGAAGAGTTCCAGAGCCATGTTAGGATCATGCATCCTCGATATTTGGTGCTGTTAACGGTTGTTTCTTATATGAAGGTTGATATTCATCAAGTGCAACGGCTCCAAGACTTATTCCACCGGATATCTCGCTATTGGACTTGTCAAACACGTGGTCAAAGTGGCTGTTACGTTTATATTGAAGGCAATGGCGTATTTTTAGGGATTATTAGTTAATTGTATTTATTATTAATAACTCCATTGAGTTATGATCAGTTAAGGAACACACCCTATATATAACACACCAGCTACATTCGTAGAGAAGGACAGCAATACACACACACACACTTAGAATTATTGTAAACACTGATCATAATCTCCAAACCTTGTATCCTCATTTTTTATTATTAATAAAGTGGTGATAGACAATTGTCATCACCCGGGGTTTTTGTGTCGGCGATCCTAACCAGATCAAGGGCTTTTCTCCGTAACAAATTTGTGTGTTTGTGTTTGCAATAGATACATACTTGTTTTCATCATCATAGCACTAATCCTCACTAAACGAAATTGGATACATTATCCTTGAGTGATTTTTGTCTAAAACAATTTGGCGCCCACCGTGGGGCAATTGGTGCTATAATCCATATTATTCCTATCATTTTCAACCTTTACATACCCATATCACTATCAATGGCCTCTCAATCCACCTCTGCTTCATCAACCATGTCGTCTACGGTTCCTCTCTCATCAAGGACTTTGCCGTTGATTCCTCCGCCCATCACGGGAGCACCACGGCCTGCCGCTGCTGGAAGCAAAACACAGCTGCCAGATTTCCATAGCTCAAGAACCACTGCAGCAACCCCGTTGGTTAGTACTAACAATGATGTTTCTAATATGTGTTCGCAGGTAAAAGCATATATGGAGCCGCAGACCAAGACCAACCATAGGATCCTTCATGAGATAGAAGATCTCAAGAAGAGAAAGACGCCAGCGGAGAATCAGACTCCCTTGATGCCTAGGGTGCTGGATTTCACTACTCCCGGATCCGTGGCTCAACATGCTCAAGGATCCTTCATCCTTCAGCAAGGATCATCCATCCTTCAACCAGAGTCCGTGGGTCAGCATACTCAAGGATCCTCGATCTTCAAACAAGGATCATCCATCCTTCAACAATGGTCCGTGGGTCAGCAAGCTCAGGGATCCTCGTTCCTCCAGCCAGGAGAGTCTATCTTCCAACAAGGGTTCATGGGTCAGCAAGCTCAAGGATCCTCGTTCCTTCAACAAGGATCGTCCATCCTTCAACCAGGATCCTCTGGATTATATCATCCAGGATCCTTCAACTCCCAACCACTAGGATCCTACATCCATAATCAAGGATCCTTCTTTCAAGATCAAAGATTCTCAGGGATTCAACATCAGCGATCCTCTGAGGTTCATGAAGGAGATATAATCCCCTTGCAGACCAAACACCACCCTTCTCTCCACCATCAAATGATTTCTGGTGGTCAGCGAGGCTCTATGATGATGTGAATGGGAGAAGAATAGAAACCACTGTTTCGAATCAAGAGATACGTGTGACAGAGGGGCTTATTAGAAAATGTTTGCGGTTGAATGATGATAATCCAAATCCGATTCACCTAACAACTGACCAACTTTTTAGGATATTTGGGCAGATGATGGGTTATCAGGGGACGGTGCATGACGGACAATTCCAGAAGGGAATGTTCCCCAACATATACAGATTTTTAATACACCACTTCATTCAGGGTTTTGGCCCTCGAAAAGGATCGTGGACTCTTATGTGTCGGGATCTTGCGAACGCCACAGTTGCGGTTCTGTTTCGATATCCATTCAATTTTTCCAAATTGATCTTCGAAGGTCTTGTGAGCAACTTGAAAAAGGCAAACAAAGATAAATTCTTAGCCTATCCCAGGTTCTTACAAATAATATTCAATCTAGAGTTGGAGGGATTGCCTGTTACTGGAATCACTCATGTGCTACAAGATGCAGATACATATAGAAAGATTGCAACTTTGAGTAGTACAAGCAGATTCAATCCAGATAAAGTGTACGAAGATTTTCCATGGCTGATGGTTGATGATATTGAAATTCCTCATTTGCATGAGATTTTATCAGAGGAAGAACAGGAAGAGGAGAGTCAGGATGATGTAGGAGATGATGGGGATGATGATAACGATTCAGAAGATGATAATGATTCAGGAGATGATGATGCTGGCAATGCAGAAGGGGGTGATGCAAATTTTGATGACAATGTACAACCTCAGGGGGAGTTTCAGATTATACCAACACCACCATCCACACCTCTTGGCACTCCACCACAAACACCACCCTTCTCTCCACCATCAAATGACCAAACCACCCAATCCCCACCCACTCACACACCCATCTTAACCCCAAGCCAAACTGAACCATTACAACAAACCCCACCTCAAACCACAACCCAAATCCACCTCAAACCATAACCCAAACCCCACCTCAAACAAACCATGTCCCTGATCCCAACCAGTCACAAGCTCATCCTATAACCCCACCATCCAATACCCCTCCCTCAAATGCCTTTTTCTTACAAAGAAACTTCAACCTAATATGTCAAAACATTGATCTAAAAGGTGAAAATGCAGAATTGAGAAAAGAAAATATGGAGTTGAAGGCTCAGTTGGCCTTGGCACAATCAAGGATTCAAACCCTGGAGCTGGAGGTTGAGAAGACCTCAACTGCCCCAAAACAGGGGGAATATTATTAAGCCAATTGATGCTGCTGGTACTGTTGATGATGTGATGGAAGATGCTGGTGTAAAGTCAAATGATGATAATGGTTTGACTTGTGTTCTTAATGCATATGATGAAAGTGATGATGAGGACAGTGGTCCATGATCAATACAGGAGGATGAGTATGAGGCTGATGAGTCAGAGGGAGATGAGCAGAATTATGATGTTAATGATGAGGTGTTGAATGTTGTGAATAGATCGGATGATGAGGTAAAAGGAGAAAAGGAGACAGAAGATGGAGTTGAAAAAATGAACATTGATGAAAATATGGCTACTACTGATGTTGCCACTGATGTGTTGACAGATGTTGTAACTACAACTGAAGTACAAACTGATGTGTTGACAGATGTTTTAACTACAACTGAAGTACAAACTTATGTGATAAATGATGATGATGGTGATGATGATGATGCTACTGAGGAGCTAATACTCAGATCCTGAAGCTAATCAAACAAGCTCCAAGAGGGTAGAGAATGATGAGGAAATGGAAAATCTGGATAGAGATATTGATGAGTTTCCCTCTGAAACTGAAAGTGACAAGAAAAGAAGACTGAATAAGGGGAAAGCCATCCTTGAAGAAGAAGAGAAGGAGAATGAACAGGAGAGTTTTGAGGAAGAGGAGGAAGATGATGAAAGAACTGTTGCTGCAAAAAGACTTGAACAAGTTGTAAGAGAAACAAGGGAAAGGGAGATTATTGCCCAAACCCTAACTCCAACAGAACTTGCAGAGCAGAAGGTTCTCATTGATCAAGCCAATGTTTCTAAAATTATTAATGAAGAAGAGGCTGATGATCAAGTGGTGATGGAAACCTTGATAAATTTGAAGAAATCTGATGAAATTGACAATTCCCTAGCTATTGTTGTAAGTATGTTTGCTTAATCATCAAGCCAACCTCAAAAGGAACCTGAAAAGGAACCCGAGAGGCAAACTGAAGAAACATTTGAAAAGATGATGGCAAAAGCTTCTAAGATCCATGAGAATGTAAGCAGATTTGAGAAGTTTTATTCAAGAAAGAGAAAAGCTTATGATCAGGCTGAAAGAGCTGAATCAGTGAAGAAAGGGAAATGGGATGTTAAGAACAAATACTTTGTTGAGACCCCTGATGAGCAAGCAAGTCCACTAAGGCCAGTTCCTTTACAAACTTTAAGGCCTGATGAAGTAGTTCAAGGAGTTCCTAATATTCCAGTTACTGATATTCCAAATCCCAATGAGCCTAAAATTGATGCTGTAAATGAAACAAAAGAGGAGGAGGATGAATCTGATGATGATGATGACAATGATCAGGATAAAGTTGAAGAAAAAGTTGATGTTGTGTCCCCACAAGTAACAATGACTGAAGATCAAAGGGCAAACATTCAGCAGATTTTGATTGATGCTAAAAGGAAAAATCCATTGGTAATAAAATTGATGAGTCATGGATTCAGTTTTAAAGAACTAGTCTATTTGAATAATGATGAGCAGCAAATAAAGTTGAATAGAGAGAGAGTATTCATTGACAAACAAATGCAACAAAAGAACAGAGACAGTCTAAAGTATATAGATTATTTGAGAAAGCATGGCTACTCTGAAAAGGATTTGACTTATTTCAAGTTTGAAAGTCGTAGAGAAGCATACAATAACACCAGAAAAGCAGTTGCACAAGATGAAAAAGAAAAATTTGCAAGAGAAGCTGATTTGGCTAAAAATATTGATGCTCTAAGAAAGAAGTTTGAAGGAAGATGTGGATATTTATTGGATAAAGGAATGGCACCAGAAATGGTGGATAGTCTGTCTAAGGCTGCTGTTGATTCTCATTACAACAAGCTCAAAAGAAAAGAATTTAAAAGAAGTCAACCGGAGCCTTCCACTGCACAGTCAAGGGGAGATAAAAATGAACCCCAGTGAAGAAAAGAAAAATTATGACAATAAGAGAGAAACAAAGGGCAGAAAATGAAAAGAAAAGGTCAAAAATATCAACTGCCTAGGACACACCAATTCCAGTGGAAGTGAAACCTGAACCTATATCCAGGGTGTGAACCCAAGGAATTTTATTGGAGGTAGATTTGTACCGGCTGGACAACTTCATGATGAAAGGATCATGGAGATGATTGCAAGGTTGTTCGGAGAAGGTAATGAAAATCTAACTGAGTTGATAAATTTGCATGCTGAGAGGATTGTAGCAATGTACAAGAAAACATTTGGAGTCACATGACCTACAAAACCGATGAAGTCAATTCCAACTAGGCCCTCTGCTTCAAGAATGCAAGCATCAACAAGCAGAGGTGAGTCAAGCATAACAGGAACACAAAGAGAAACAAGACCACAATCTGATGTGGATCTACCATTGACTCTGTACTATGACTTAGTCTCTCAATCATTGAAAGTAATTATGCAGAGTAGACTGCTGAGAGACATTATATTTAGAGATGATTTTGCTGAATATTCAAGGGAACAACTGGAGAAGATGGCCAAACTTAATTTGTATGACTATCATGATAACAGGAAGTTGGCTGGAAGACAGCAAAATGAACTTTCAAAGTATCTAAGAAGTGAAGCTGAAAAGGGGTTCCCATTTCTAAATGAAAAGAAGAAATGGAATTTGACAAAGCATAAGAGCACAAGGAGAACAACAAGGTTGAGGAATATACGAGATGTTGAATATGACTTTCTTCTAAAAGTCAGAAACAACAATCCTCTGTCAAACCTGAACACATGCATAAGCATAGGACGAAGAATGACTCGTCCCAATTATGAAGTCCAGAAAAATGGCCGAATTACAATGATTGAATACAAGGAAAATGAAGGCCATTATGTTCTAAGAAATTCAGATGGACTCATCTTGGGAATCATCAGAACTGAGATAGATTTGACGTTTATCAGTGATGAATACCTAAGGGATATAAGGGATATGACTATTCCTGAGAGTCACCCTCACTACCAAATACTCTCCATGTTCAAGCAAAGACTAGGAGCAGTAATTGTTGCAAGAAGACAAGCAGCCTATGATGCAAGAAGAAGATGAAGATATTAGAATAGGCTTTGATTTGTAATGTCAACGGACAAATTTCTGAATATGTAAAAATTTTATTTTGATTTGATGTGTATTTTGACTATGTGTAAGTAACTGTAGAAGTGTTTTGGGACAGCTGAGGTGTTCCAATCTAGGGGGATTGTTGAGTCAAAGATTTGACCTAAAAGAATTATAAGGAAGATTGGAATCTTCTCAACCTCCTCAGAAATGCCTAAGTATGGAATCCAAGCACACTTGGACTCCCGGGCAAGGTTTACTTACCCTAGCAAGGTATTTTGTCCATCGGGCAAGGTTATCTTCTAAACATTTTCTTTAGTGTATATCCGAGCAGGGTTCACTATGTCTAGCAAGATTGTTCTTCATAGCCAATCAAGGATTGCCTCCGAGTAAGCACTTGGCTAACCAAGCTCATGAAGCCAAGTGATTGGAAGATCAGGCAAGGTATTTATTAATAAAACAGCGGTCCGAGCAGGCTTGATGTGAGTAATGAAATATCTCAAGTTACATCGGGCAGGGTTCAACTCAAGCAGGCTACAGTGTTACCAAGCACACTTTTCTTTGCTAATAAGCTATTCCCTAGCAAGGAGTTGAAAGGATCATTGAAGAACATGGTTGCTCGTAAGATCATGTCGAGCAAAGTTGATATGATCAAGAAGACTGAAGTCTGCTAGGTGAGTATTTTCTTAGGAAAATACTCTAAGTAAAGTCTACCCGGAGAACTGTTTCCGAGCACACTTCAAAGTTACCAGGTCTACCCGTAGAAGACAGAAGGCACAAAGCCTACTCGGTGAAGACATGTATTACAAAGTCTACCCGGAAGACCTGTTTTTACACTTAGTATAGTTCTGAATATGTAATTTGAATATGTATTATTTATTTAGGGTTTCTAGAAGATGGGACAGTTGTCAGGTAGTGGCAGGCCTATAAATAGAATATTTTAGGGCACGCCTACCACGGATAAGACACGGATTTAGCCACTTTTCTCTGAGCGAATATTTCTGAGTGTGACGGACATCCTAGGATCGTACGGATATAACTTTCCAAACAAGAAACCCTAAATTGATTATCATTTGTATGAATATTTATATGAATGGAAATCTTTTGAGTTATTGTTTTGTGTTAGTTACTTTTCATTAATCTTTAAGCAACTACTCTGTTTGTTTCTGATTCCGGCGTTAACAAACAGTTTTCTTTCCCAAAATAGCAACCGTCATTAACTCTCTTGTCGACACATTTATTGTATGAGTTATGACATAGTTATTGAGTGTATGTGATTTTTCGGGACCGACAATGAGGAGATGGAAATTCTTGACATTAAATGGTGTGTGGCTAGTGTCATTTGAAGAGCACAAAGATTCAAAGAAATTACTGGGAAAAATTGTCTTGATGGTACATCTTGCAAGTTGGGTTTTGACAAATCCAAGGTGAGGTGTTTTCGATGATAGGAAAAAGGGCATTTAAAAAGAGTGTACAAACAAGGAAGTTGGAGATAGTAATGCCAATCCGTTTAGAAGAGATTACAAACGACAAGCTATTTACAATCAAATTTCTCCCAACAAGTCTGCTGATGGTGGAAAGAAATCGATTGAAGTTGAAGCATCAACTTCAAAATATATTTGCTCAAGTGGATGAGGGATTCAATTGGGACAATTATGTTCAACAAGAAAATGTTGCTGAGGTGTTTGGAGATGTTGTTGAGGTAGCTGATGTGGGAGCTGAGGAAGTAACTGATTTGGTAGCTGAAAAGGTTAAGGATGAAATTGCTGAAAAGGAGCTTGAGTATGGAATTGCTGAAAAAGGAGCTTGAGGACGTTGACTCGTGCAAATATGACAGGATTCATTATATTCCTTCTGGTTATTTTCAATCTATTTTTCCACCTGATATTATTAAGAGTTTGAAAGTTGGTTTAATGGAGAAGAAGTACCTCATGGGAAAATTGATTTTGGATAAGATCATGACGAACTGGATCAAGAGAAAGTTCAAACTCAAGAAGATTAAGTAAGGCAAGTTCAAGATCAAGAAGAGGATCCAAGAGAAGAGAACTTGAAACTTGTTGAAAAAGAATGATCAACATGTTCTTATGTCAAATCAGGTATGTTCACAATCTAATATGATTAAATGTTCATATTGTAATCTAGATTGTGAAGAGTGTGAGGATAAGGATGAAATCAAATTTCTTAAAAAGAACTTTGATAAAATTGTTAAAGAAAGTAACAAGATAAAAGAAGCTTTTGAAAAATTATAAAAATGTGAGAAAAGTTTATGGAACAGAAATCAACAAGATGAGAAAACCATTCTCATGATGAAACATATTTTAGAAGATTAACATATTGCTATTAATAGGCACATTGATGAGAATGCCGCTTTTAAGCAAGAGTTACAATCTGTAAAGATTGAAATTGAAAGAGTTGGTCAAAACTTAAGAGTTATTCGGCATCATCATATGTTTTTGATCACATAATTCCTTCAAAGAATAATGGGGATCAAAATCTAACTGGTTTAGGGTATCATTCAGTTAAGCCTCCGATTTATAATTCACATATTCCAAAAGAACAGAAAGGCTTTCTCAAGACGTTGAACTTGGAGATTATATCTTCAAAGAGTGATTCTGAAACAGTTTTGCCTGATTCAATAGAGATTGAATTTGAAAAATCTGTGAATAGTTCTAAATATGAAAGTTAAGTTTGTGTTCAAGTTGCTGCACAAGTTTTGAATGAGTCTGTGTCTGAGATTAAAACTGAGAAAAAGAGGTTTGCTAAAACAAGCTTTTATAACAAGACACAAGTCAAACCCTTTAAAAAGATTGTGTTTGTTAAAGCCGGTACTATTGACTCTGAAAAGGATGTTTTTTTTGGAAAGCAAAGTAATGTAGAGTTTTTTAAGCAAAAACAACAACGTGATCGAGTTGAAAAATCGATCTTCACCGGTTGAATTTGTAGTAGATCGGAGAATATGTTTCAATTGCAATGAGATAAGACATTTGTTTTATGCTTGTCCTAATCGATTTTAACATGATAATGTTCACAATAAAGAGGTCAAAGTTTTTAAGAAAAATGTGAGTCAAACACCAACATAGAATGGTGCTCCAATCAAAATTCTTAAAACAGAAGAAAATTTGGTTAAAAATGTGTTTGAAATTGGAGAAAGTTCTTTGATGAAAAATGACAAATTTTACATCAAGAAACATACTAAAGGTCAAAATTGGGTTGCAAAAGTTAAAAGTAATGATTTAAAACCTAGTTTGTTGTCTAAAGTGTCTAAGAATTCTAATGTTGAGGATTCTAATAATGTCAAGAATTTTGGTGTTGTTAAAGATTTTTAAGTTGTTTGTGAGATTTCTGATGTTTCTGAATCATCTAGTGCTTATTCATCATTGGAGAGTATATATAATGAATTATGTGAGAAAAAGTTGTATGAGAAATTCAAACAACGCAAGACAAAGAAGGCTTTGGTTTCCTTGTTTCACTAATTGGTTGCTTGATGTGTAGGGGCTTCCAAGATCCGATGATTCACATTGTATAACGGATAGTGGAGCTTCTATACATATGACTGGTACTCTTCATTTGTTGAAAGATGTTAAATCAATTAGAGGAGGCTATGTCAGATTTGCGGGTAATCAAGGACAAATGGGAGAAGGAATACTGTCGAATGGTATAGTAATGTTCGATAAAGTTAACTACACCACTGAATTGGAGAACAACATATTGAGTATTTCACAAATCTGTGAAAAGGGATTCTCCACGCACTTCACTGATCGAGAATGTAACATTTTGAAACCGGGATACGAGATGCCATATGAATGGTTTTTTATTAAAGCACCTCATGAGAATGATCTGCATGTTCTCAACATGAGTGTCGCAAGCACAATCACCAAGACTGTTCAATGTTTCGTCTCCAAAGAATCAAAAAAGAAATCAACATTATGGCACAGGAGAATGGGTTACATTTATGTGAGAAAGATGAACTATTTGGTTCATAATAACTCGTTGATGGGGTAAATGTGAAAGGATTTCACTTAAGTGATGATTGTTTGAGTGGCAAAATGGGGAAACAGAAAAAGAAGTTTCATCCATCAAAAGCTTTTAACTCAATCAGCTTACCATTTGAGATAGTCTAAATGGATTTATTTCGACCTGTGAATGTCAAAAGTATCACTGACGAACTTTATTGCCTAGTTGTCACTGATGATTATTCAAGATTCTCATGGGTGATGTTCTTAGAATTGAAAGATGAAATGTTTGAGAATTTGATGATTCTGTTCAAAAAGTTGCAGAATTTGTACAAGTTGCCAATCTGAAGAATTAGATGCAACAATATATCTGAGTTCAAGAATAATAAAATGAATAAATATTGCAATGAACATGGTATTCTTTATGAATTTAGTGCACCCTATACTCCACAACAAAATGGGTTGCTGAAAAGAATAGTAGAATCTCATTGAAACTGCAAGAGCCATGCAAGCGGACTCAAAATTGCTTGTCAATTTTTGGACTAAGGTTGTGGCTACTGCATGTTATACTTTGAATCGCGTTCTTATTGTGAAGAAGTTTGGAAAAACATGCTATGAACTCTTGAATCGAAGAAAGCCAAATCTGAAATGGCTCGAACCTTTTGGGGCACAATGTACGGTTCTGGATCCTAATGGGAAATTCAGTGAAAAATTAGTAGTTGGATTCTTTGTTGATTATTCTAGTCCTTTGAGAAGATATTTTCTTTCAAACATCAACCGAATCGTTCAAGTACAACATGTTGATTGTCAAATATACAACGTACCTACTCAAAATCCAGTAGATGCATGGTTGTTTGACTATGATAATATGTGGAAGAGCTTCAATCTACATGAAGATGATGATTTATCTAATGAAGCTGTTTCATTGTTATTTCAACAATATTTGAATAATGATTGCTCTCAAGATTCTACATCAAATGATGTTTCCCCGATTTTCAATGAGGTGATTCATGATGATGATGAAACTCATGACGATGTGATTGAATCGGTGGCTACTTCAGGTTCTATTAAAGTTATTGGAGAAGAGATGTTACAAACTTGCAAGATAATGTGAGTGTGTCAACCAAAATTATTCCTCAAACATTGTCATATCATCCTGAAGAGAATATCATTGGGTATATACATACCGGGGTTCGTACAGGAAGTCAAGTTGAACAAAGTCTTCAATGTTTCTATACCCAAATGTCACCTTTACAAAGTCGGTTCTCATTCAAATGTTTTATCTCTCAAATATAACAGAAGACATACAAAGAAGCATTGACTGAGGAAAGCTGGGTGAATGCTATGCAAGAGGAACCTCAACAATTTGAGAAGTTAGGAGTGTGGAAGCTTGTGGATTTGCGATAACAAGAAACGTATTAACACAAAATGGGTGTTCAAATGCAAGCGAGATGAAAATGGAATCATTGTTTGAAACAAAGCTCGGTTAGCTGTTCTCGGATTTAATCAATGAGAAGGAATCGACTACAATGAAGTATATGCGCCAGTAGCAGGACCAGAAGCGATTCGAATTTTTCTAGCATTTGCTTCATGGAAAGGTTTTAAAGTATATCAATTAGATGTCAAGTCTGCCTTCCTTTACGGGAAACTTGGTGAAGAAGTCTATGTGGGACAACCACCAGGGTTTGTTGATCCGATCCATAAAGACAAGGTGTACATACTCGATAAAGCATTGTACGGTTTACATCAAGCCCCAAGAGCTTGGTATGAAACTTTATCTCAACATCTGTTGGATAATCATTTTACTCAAGGAATCGTTGACTGTACATTGTTTACCAAGATGGTGGATGGGCATTTATTGATTGTTCAAGTTTATGTGGATGATATCATTTTTAGGTCAACCAACGACAATCTGTGAAAAGAATTTGAGGAGGTTATGAAGTCCAAGTTTGAGATGAGTGCAATAGGGGAGATGAAGATTTTCATAGGTCTTCAGGTGGAGTAGTTACCCGATGGTATCTTTATTCACCAAACGAAGTACGTCAATGACATTCTAACAAAATTCAACATGGCTGATTCAACAGCAATTAGCACTCCTTTACCATTGAATCATGGAATTGGCCCTAATCCCACCGGAGAGATGGTTGATCATACGCTTTTCCGTTCCATGATTAGCTCTCTCATGTACTTAAACGCTTCTCAGCCAGATGTTATGTATCCAACGTGTTTGTGTGCTCAATATCAATCCAATCCAAAAGTCTCAAACCTCATGATAGTGAAAAAGGATATTGAGGTATCTTAAAGGATGTGCTGGAATCAGTCTATAGCATCCTAAAGATGATGAGTTTGTGCTGAGAGCTTATTCGGGTTCTGGTTATGGAAGCTGTAAGCTGAACGCGAAGTCTACAACTGCTAGATGTCATTTTTTGGCAATAGGTTGGTCACGTGGCAATATAAGAAGCTAATAACCGTTTCACAGTCAACTTGCGAAGCTGAGTATGTAGCTGCCTCCAGTTACTGTTCTCAGGTTCTTTGGATTTAACAGTAGATGCGTGACTACGGTTTACATTTCAGACCACCCCTATTTTTGTAGATAATTCTGCAGCTATTTCCATAACTAAAAACCCAGTAAATCATTCTAAAACTAAACACACTGAAATATAGTATCACTTCATTCGTGATTGCTACGAAAAGAAGTTGATTAACGTAGATAATATTCACACCGACGAGCAAAAAATCATATCTTTTTACTAAAGCTTTTGATAAAAACATATTTTTACATCTATTAAAGTTTAGCAGTATTAAAAAACTGGGAGGTGGGAAGGCGAAAGATCCGGAGGTTATGGACTCTGATCTTGAGTAAACATTCATTTGAGTCAAGTTTGTTTTTTTACATGTGTTTTTCAAATTGGTTTTTTATTTTATGGGGAGATATTTCTATAAAATCCAAAAACATTCAAATATTTGAAAAAGCCAAAAACATGTGAAAAGTTGCTCTTTCTAGAAAATCCAAAAACATTCAAATATTTGAAAAAACCAAAAATGTGAAAAATTGCTCCTCGAAAAGAGTTTTTGAAGCAAAAAGGGAAGATGATAGTGCATTAATCATCTAGTCTCAAATCTAGTAAGAAATTGGCTTAAAAGGTTGTGTGCTTAAATGTATTAGTGTATTGGTTGGCTTTAAAACAAACAAGTAAGGAAAAGTAAGTGATATAAACTTAACTAGCCAAGTTGAAAGGGGGGTTAGTTCTCTAACAAAAATCTTCGTAATGAAGGCAGAAATGTAATAGCATGTCATACTCAAGCCTTATGGTTTTGCATGGTCACCAAAATAAAAATCTTTGAAATGTTTAAAAGAATAATTGGATCATCAATGGTATATGGTTTTGTGTCCTTAAATCATGTATTGATGGGATGCTTCAAAGTATCGTATACCATTGAGTCTTTATACGGTTTATCATCTGGGTATTCACAATGTGTGAATATTAAATTGCTTTATAAGAGAACTCAAAGTCAATAAACTTGATCATTGTTGTACTTTATACAATTTCATTACTGACTTGATCAACCACTTTGTTAGACATACATTGTTCCTCCCTTGCGTGCGTCTTAATACAAGTAAGAAACGGACCCGAGGGGATACAATGTCTACAAGACATACAGATGAAATCGTGCATACTCATTCATGGTTAAGGAGATTTGGGGTATTGCATGATAAAGGAGGTATACCTTGTTGTGAAGGTTGTTAAAAATTTGAATTTTTTTGATATGCTAATTCTATGGTTTAAGTCAAATTGGGGTAGGGATGGCAATGGGTCGGGTTTGGGTCGGGTTTAGGTATTCACAAACCCATACCCGGTTATTAAAGTTCATCCCAAACCCGTCCCAAATCCGTCGGGTTTTAATCGGGTAATTACCCGTCGGGTTTCGGGTCTTCCCATTGGGTTTCAGGTTTCCTATAGGGTTTTGAAAAAAATACCCGTCGGGTATACCCGGTGTGACATTCGTCAATTTCGGGTCGTTTTTGTATTCGTTTATCATGCTTACCAACCCGTTTTGTAAACCGAAACCTTCGCTATAATCAAAATGATGTATTTTATGTTGCATACTTGTTTTATACTTGTCGAGTCTCAAAAACACCCTTTTCGATCCCTAAAATGGCCTTAAAACGCTTTAAAACAACTCCGGGGGCCAAAACTGCCAATTTTGAAAGTTCAGAATTTCCACCAGGTGCACATAGCGCCGTGCTAACATCCATACCCTGGCAGTTAGCGCCACGCTAAGGGAGGTCTGCACAACAACACGTTTTTTTGGCTTTTTATGCTTTCTTGTGCTCATAACCAACTCATTTTCATGCAAGACTCTTTATACTTGACCATTTCAACTTACCCTATATATACATTGTTAGTGCACGGTTTCGGTGTCCGTAGTGATCGAATAAGTTATAGGTTGTCTCGTCTTTGTATTTAATCTATATTTATTGTGAATTAGGCTTTGGCCTATAAATAGGTAGATTATGTCATAATTTAGGTAGAGAACTTGTACATAGTTTAAGTTATTCTCTCCATAACTTATTATTCTCCATAATGTATTTACTCCATATTTATCAATAAAGTATTATATTTAAAGTATCGATTTCGTGTTAATGTATCGTATTAGTGGCTAGATCTTGGTCTCTATGAGGTTCTCTCAATTGGTATCAGAGCAGGAGCTGCTCTCGATGCATTAATAAGGTAAATCTGAGTTTTCGTGTTCTTCGGGTTTTGGTCAGATCTGGAGTAATTTAGTGTGTTATTGGTGGATTTGTTGGTGAATTCGTGTTTATTGATGGAAGAGGGAACTTCCTGTGTAATTTGATGTTAAGTTATGGTGTAATGAAGGATATGCCATGGAAGAGCATGGTTATGGTTTGATTCGGTTTGTGATGATTCTGTGGTTGTTAAGTTAATTGGATGATGGATTTGTATTTATTATTGAAATCCGCATCTTTTTGTGAATTTTGGTGGTTAATTATGGTGAATTGAAGATTTCACCATTGAAGAGCATGTTATGGGTTGATTATTTGGTGATGAATAAGTCATCATTAAGTTAATTGGGTGTAAGATTCGTGATCAGTGTGAAAACCCGAGTGTTCAGGTAGATTTTCATGGGTAATTATGGTGTTTTGATGATTTCACCATGGTTGAAGCTTGGATCTGCAGATTCCGGTCAGATCTATGATTTTCCGGCGATGTAACAGTATTTTCCGGCAAATTACATTTTTTCGGCGAACACCTCAGATCCAACAACCTAATTTGTTTTTACTATAGCTAATTCGTTAAGGAGTCTAACGAATCTACTGTAGCAATTTTTTAAGGAAAATTTAACGAATTAAGATTTAATTCGTTAAGTTAAAGATAACGAATTAAATTAATTCGTCAAGGAGATTCGTTAAGTTAATGATAACGAAGTAAGGTAATTCGTTAATGGGTATGACGAATTGGAAATCTTAACGAATGGGAGGCCATTCGTGTAACAGTTATAACGAATTAGGATTGTTATAACGAATTAAGAATGGTAATTTATAACGAATTGAGTTGATTCGTTAAGTGTGTAACGAATGAGTTATTGGTTGACGAATGGAGAGCACGAACTAATGTAACGAATGGTGTATATCTATAACGAATTAGAGAGGTGATTCGTTAAAAAAATTGTTAAGTTTCGGATATTTTTCATGAATATACAATCTTTTATTTTTATAAAATTCCAAAATTATTTTAATTTTCATTTTTATAATTTATTTTTAAGTTATGTTTCGAGAATGAGAAACGTTTTTTTAGGTATTTAATTATCGGGATAAAAGGTTCTCGGTAATTCTTTTAAGTTAAATTTATTTATTTATTGAATAATATCTAATAAATTCTTTATTTAAGTCATTTAATTATTTAAAGTTAAGATTAAATAAATCTTAATTCGCTACGTATGGATAACGAATTAGATGATTTCTAGCGAATTACGTTCCAGTTCGCTATTCTATTTCACTTCCGCACTCTGTAACGAATCGGTTCTAAGTCGTTATACATATTTAACGAATCAAGACATATTTTAAGCTAATTCGTTAACTCACGCAATAACATAAGGGTAACGAATTGGGTGATTCGTTATTTAAATTTTCAAACGAATCTCTTGCTTCGTACATAGGGTACCTTGGATAGCGTGTAAGGTTATATAAGACATAAACACGAACCGTCCTTTCACTATTCACCATCTTCCTTATACCTAAAGCAACCATTTTCAAATTTTTCTCTGAATTTTTTGACCTTTGATTTTCGAACTTTCAAGTATATCATTGTGTTGCTAAGGTATAGACGATCATATCAATGTCATTTTCGTCAAAAATGGTGTTATTTGAATAGACTAATTATGTATATTTCTGTTTTAAGGGTTTTCCGAGTTCAAAACCCTGATTTATTTATGATATACAGTGTTTATGTAGTTGATGTATAATCATTTGTGATCGGAATGCGATTCCGATACCCTTGGTAGACTTTAATCGAAGTATGATTCTTGTTTGTCGGGTCGATTGAGTGTTTATAGTTTCGGAGTTTTTATACTCTGGTTCACCTAAGTTATGTCTTGGTCTTGAGCCTCAATCTCAATATCATGTGTTTAGTAATATGTTTCTGAGATCACTACACATAATGTTTCGATTATCCGACGATAGTTATGGATTAATTGAAGCTGGGTTTGTGTTGTTGACTTTTGAGGGTTCATATTAATTTTGACCTTGACTGTGTGAGTCAAAGATCAAGTCTACATTCTTGACCATTCGTTAACCTTAGTGAATTGAAACTGCCTCATGTTCAATTTGTTAAGGAAATACACGAATTAGCTCAGCGAATCACTTTCTCAACGAATCAAATACGGATTCGCCAAATCTGTAACGAACTAGACTTTAGTTCGTTAATATTTATAGTTAATTCGCTAAAGCTAATTCTTTTTTTATCTGTAACGAAACGACCTGTTTCGTATGCTGATGACACTCATATTATGTTCTCTAATGTGAATCCTCTAAAGGTTATTCATGTTAATGAGACATATGGTCAGGTAAAACCAAAGTTTGATCCATATGAGCCAATTTGTAGGAACACGAATTCAAACATTGTTCAAGCAGCTTACTTAAGACGAAAGTCTAGAAAGCCAGTAACTTATTCAAAAGTGGCTGAACAACAGTTGAAGTCTGTTCAAGTTAATTCTCAAAGAGAAAACCAAAAGGTGCCCAAGACTGAGGCCTGGGCTGCCTTTTTGAACTAATCATCTTTATTTTGTGTGTAGGGTTCATCCAAGAATGTGTCTGGTGAAAACTGGATAATGGATAGTGGATGTTCTCGTCATATCAATGGGAATCTCGACCTATTAACCAACGTGAGAAATATTCAAGGGGGTTATGTGGCATTTGCTGGGAATTCTGGGGGCATGATCACACAAGAGGGTGAAGTTTCAAATGGTTATTACTTTTGAGAGAGTAAATTATTGTGACAAGGTGGATCATAACTTATTAAGTGTATCACAGATTTGTGATAAAAAGTACACAACGATATTTACTGACAAAGAATGTCTTATCTTGAAACCGGGCTATGTTATTCCCGATGACATGGTTGTCATGCGATCACCACAATCGAATGATATTTATGTCTTAAACATGATCTCTAAAGTATCCACTTCGATCGAAACATGTTTTGTCTCGAAATCAACTGAGAAAGACTCGATTCTATGGCATCGTAGAATGGGTCACATACATGTGAGAAAGATGAATTATTTGATGGCTAATGATTTAGTGGAAGGTGTCTCGTTGAAGAATTTTAAATTATCCGATCACTGCGTTGCATGCAAAAAGGGCAAGCATAAGAAAAAGACACATCCTTCTAAATTATTGAATTCCATTAATACTCCTCTTGAACGACTTCATATAGATTTGTTTGGTCCTGTGAATCATGTGAGTATTTCTGGGGATTGGTATTGTCTTGTGGTGACTGATGATTATTCAAGATACTCATGGGTGTTATTTATGAGTTCGAAAGATCAAACAACGGTTTTGGTACAAAACCTTATCACCAAGATTGAATCACTTTACAAACAAAAGGTGAGAAGAATCCGAAGTGATAATGGTACTGAATTCAAAAACATTGTATTGGATTTCTTTTGTGTTCAAAAAGGAATTCATCGAGAATACAGTGCACCTTATGTACCTCAACAAAATGGTGTTGCTGAACGAAAGAATCGAACCTTGATTGAGGCTGCACGTACTATGCTCGCTGATTTTAAGCTTCCCGTCCAATTCTGGAATGAGGCAGTGAATACAGCTTGCTATACTCTTAATCAGGTTCTAACTGTTAAAAGACTCAAAAAGACAAGTTATGAGTTATTGAATAATCGAAAACCTAACTTAAAGTACCTGGAACCTTTTGGGTGTCCGTGTACAATGTTGAAGAAGGATGCGGGTAAATTTGAATTAAAAGCTATCGAAGGGTATTTCTTGGGATATGCATCTCCAAAGAAAAGGGTATTCAACTTTACATCTGGTTGCGTTGAAGAATGGTACCATGTGAACTGTCAAAGGTACACAACTCCTCCTCAAGGGAAAGGTCCCGATTTGATGTTTGGCTATGATAGTTTATTTAATTCATTTACTCCATCAACTGAACACATAGACGAAGACCTGGTTCAAGCATACTTTGAAGAACATTTGGCAATTCCAAGATTTTCAAGTTCTAATGATGTTGAAGCTCAACCTGATGTTCCAACTGAAGAACCACATGTTGCTTCTCCAGTTACTGTTGATAATTTAACTTCTTCTGATGATGATGATGATCAAGCTGAATATCAAGTTATTGAACTTGACAGTGATAATGTTTCATCTCCTAAAATTGGTGAACATTACACTAATTTATTTGATAATGTTGTTGTTCCTGAGAATCCCAGTCTTCGGATTCATGGAAATCATCCACAGGAAAACATCATTGGAGAACTTGATGTGGGCGTTCGTACACGTCATCAAGTTGCTTCGTCAAGTGATAATAACGTTTTGTGTGCATATGCCGATTTACATTCATCGGGAATTGTAAATCTTGCAAAATTCACTTGCTTTATATCTCAAGTTGAGCCAACGACGGCTCATAAGGCACTTGAAGATCCTTCTTGGGTAGAAGCTATGCAAGAGGAATTACAGCAATTTGCACGTTTGGGTGTTTGGGATTTAATAGACAAGCCTGCTAGAGTCAAGAAAGCGATTCCGACTAAGTGGGTATTTAAGTGTAAGAAAGACGATCGAGGGGTGATTGTCAGAAACAAAGAACGTCTAGTGGTGCAAGGTTTTCATCAGCAAGAGGGTATTGATTATACAGAAGTATATGCTCCAGTTGCAAGATTAGAGTCGATTCGAATCTTCCTGGCATATGCTACTTATAAGAATATCAAGGTCTATCAAATGGATGTTAAAAGTGCTTTTCTTAATGGTGAACTACACGAGTAAGTGTTTGTTTTACAGCCTCCTTGTTATGAAGATCCTGATTATCCGGACAGAGTTTACCGACTAAACAAGGCCCTGTATGGTCTACATCAAGCCCCGAGAGCTTGGTATGGCACACTTGCCGACCATCTGACTGATAATGGCTTCAAACGAGGAACTGTCGACTGCATTTTATTTCATAAAACTGTTGGTGACGATCTTTTCCTAGTTCAGATTTATGTCGACGACATTATCTTTGGGTCTACAAACGACACGTTGTGTAAGGAGTTCGAGAAGTCCATCCAAACAAAGTTAGAGATGAGTTCGATGGGAGAGATGAATTTCTTTTTAGGGTTGCAGGTTCACCAGTCTGCTAACGGAATCTTTATTCACCAGACCAAGTATGTGAACGACGTCTTGAGCCGATTCAAGATATCTACCGGAAAAATCCCTTCTACTCCTCTTCCCGTGGGTCACAATTTATCACCGGATGAATTGGAGGATACCGTTGATCCTACCCTATATCGTGCCATGATCGGTTCTTCAATGTATCTAATGGCTTCTCGCCCTGACATTATGTTTGTTGTTTGTCTTTGTGCTAGGTTTCATGCAAGTCCACGAGTGACTCATCTAGTTGCGGTTAAGAGAATTCTTCAGTATTTGAGGGGACATCCAGACATCGGGTTGTGGTACCCTAAGGATGATACTTTTGATCTTACTGTTTATTCAGACTCGGACTATGAAGGTTGCAAGATCAACTTCAAATCAACGAATGCAGGATATCAATTTTTAGGAAACCGGCTTGTTTCCTGGCAGTGTAAGAAGCAGAAAACGGTCTCCACTTCAACCGCCGAACCTGAGTATGTTGCAGCCTTGAATTGTTGTTCCCAGGTTTTGTGGATACAACAACATCTCCGCGACTACGGTTTGAAGTTTCTTACTACTCCTATTCTAATTGATAATTCTGCTGCAATTTATATCACAAAGAATCCTATACAACATTCGAAAACAAAACATATCGAAATTCGATATCACTTTATACGGGATTGCTTTGAGAAGAAGTTGATTGACCTTGAGAAAGTACATACTGACTTTCAGAAAGCCGATCTGTTTACCAAAGCTTTGGACAAAACGCGTTTTCATTTTTTGCTTGGTTTAAACGGATTGAAGACCCTCGCTGATATCCTTAAACAAGGATGATTATCTTTATTTTATGTCATTTTTCTTTTAAAATTTATTTTGGTTTTAGGGGGTGAAAATCTAGAAAATACAAAAAGATTGTGTTTTTTCGTTTGTATAGATAAAATCCAAAAACATTTAAAATTCCTAAAAATACAAAAAGATTGCTTTCTTTTATTTAATGATTTCCTTTAGAATATTTTGAAAAACCAAAAACATTTTAAAATTTGAAAATCCAAAAAGAATGTATTTTCAGTTTGTACAGAAAAATCCGAAAATCCAAAAAGACTGTGAAGTTTATTTTGTTCATAAGAAAATTGAAAAAGACAAAAATATTGTGTTTTTAAGTATGTATAGAGAAAAACCAAAAAGATTTTTGCATGCGTTCGCTGAAAATTATGTCAATTATCTACACTTGAAGGGCATGTACGTGTATATGCCTGGTCCTGACATTTACTTGTAAATGATTAGGTTAGCCATTCACCTGATAATGGAAAATAGTTGGGGCGTTCGTTATGCGTTTTAGATTATTTTCTCGCTGAAAATTATGTCGATTATTTAAGTTGGTGAAGCATCCTTGCATGTCTTGGTCCTATTATTCACTTGTTGAATTGATAGAACAGCCATTTATTTATAGACTTAAGTTAACTGGGGCGATTAAATTTATCTTTATTTTGTTTTTTATGCTCCTCAAAATTTTGAGTTTATGAAG
This sequence comes from Bidens hawaiensis, assembly GCF_021521415.1. Classification (NCBI taxonomy): domain Eukaryota; kingdom Viridiplantae; phylum Streptophyta; class Magnoliopsida; order Asterales; family Asteraceae; genus Bidens; species Bidens hawaiensis. The sequence goes on along the minus strand of NW_027491575.1, from coordinate 9,619 downwards.
CAAAAAGAGAAAATGATAGTACATTGATTATCTTGACTCCAAGTCGAGCAAGAAGTAAGCTTAAAAGACTGTGTGCTTAATTACATTGGTGCATTTGTAGGTCTTAAAAACAACCAAGTACAGTAAAGTATGTGATATAAACATAAAGAAATGCCTAATTGAAAGAGGTGTTAGTCTCTAGAAAAGTCTCGGTGAGGATGACAGAAATGTAATAACCTGTCATACTCAAGCCTTATACTTGTTTGATCAACCAAAAATAAAATAATGCAAATAACAAGCTTTGAGGTTCTGGACACGGTGAGTCTTTATGCGGCTTAATCATCTGGGTATTCATACGCATGAATATTTCATTCGCTTTTAGAGCAAACCCAAAGTCGTTAAACTTGATCACTGCTGTACTTCGTACAAATTTCCAAATTACTGACTTGATCAAAATCCGTTGTTAGTCATACATGGTTCCTCCCTTGCGTGCGTCTTAATACCATTAAGAAACGGACCCCAAGGGATACAATGTATGTAAGGCGACAAATGGACTCGTGCATATTCACTCACAGTAACAGAAAATCAATGCATTGCTCATAAATTTCTTTAAAATAAAATTTTGATCAACAATATAATGGTTTAAGTCAAGTTGGGGTGATATGGCAAAAATCAAATTAAGCTTGAACCGAGATTAGAGGCTGATAGTTTCTGATATTCTGTGCTTTAATTGAACCGTTAATCATATCACAAAAACACTTGAAAGTTTGTTATTATATTTAAGTGGACAACAATACCAATGACCGACTTAACGCCAGTCATAATATCGCTGAAATATAAAACTGTGATTGAAGGGCAATTTGGTCAATATGATTCTCTGCTCAAACACAACAAAAATACAAAAATATGTACTATTTTTTTTAAAGGGGATATAAAAAAAGAGTAAAATGGCGGGAAAAATTTTCTTGCGCGAATTTTTTCCTGAATACTTCTCGTGATTGAGATTTCATTCTCGAAAATTTTGGCGATAATATTTATTTTTCGAAAATTTTCGATGAATTTTTGGCGGGAAAATCGGGAAAAATTTCTTAATCGAAATTTTTCTGGGATGTTTCTAAGGTATTGGAGACTCTTTGTGCAAATTTTGGTAATATATTTTCCGGCTGACTGTTTATGCGTTTCGACTGGCCGAGGGGGAGACTCGTATAATTTAAGGAGGAGTGTGTTTTTTGTGAACTTTGAATCTTATTTAAGACCTTGCCGAATTTGTCAAGAAAAGAAAAGGGTGTGATAAAACTTTCATTTGAGTTTATTTAGCTTACACCTTCCTACATTTGCAAGGTTTCTTGAAAATTTACTGCAATTCTGGTGGTAATTCATGCTTGCAAAGCTACGTTTGACTGAGTTTAAGACTGCAATTGTTCTTCGATTGGTGATTGATTTGTTCAAATATTGAAACCTGACTATGTGGGATACGAGTGTCTGTTCGTTTACTTCTTTCTGAGGGACTTGATCCAGACTATGTTGGCTCCGAGTATACGGCGGATTACTTCTGTTGAGGGGGATGATTCTCGAACGTGTTGATCTTATTGAAGAATATACGAGTCTTGTCATTAGATTGAAGAATTTGATCATTTGGGGTTTATTAATGGAGGCTGGAACTCTGAATCTTATGATGCCCAAACATTAGTGCATCTTTGCGAATGAGATCTGGAAGAGCTTCAAAGAGTTATTTGGGATAAACGTTATCAAGAGACGGAAAACCGAAGTGAAAGATGTTGAATGATCGAGTTGTTCATGAAGATGTGTGACGAGGTTAAACGTAAAGATATGTTTTCTTTACCGGTGCTGACAGATAGCTGATGACTTGCTGCTGATTGTTAAAAGATTGAACCATATCATACGCCAGTGGATGATCGGGATGATCTCCAAGAGTTACTCACTTTAAGGGGGAGATCTAATATGAGAAGCTACAAGTTATTGGTTTGTTGAAAAAGTTTTAAAGATTGTTTGTCTGCACAAGCCTTAAAATCATCAGTCAAGGGGGAGTCTGTTAGTGCACGGTTTGTGACAGGTGATTTGCAATTAAATTACTCAAGGATAAAGTATTCGATAGCTACGGAAAAGGGGGAGTCTGTTAGGGCACGGTTTGGTGTCCGTAGCGATCGAATAAGTTATAGGTTGTCTCGTCTTTGTATTTAATCTATATTTATTGTGAATTGGGCTTTGGTCTATAAATAGGTAGATTATGTCATAATTTAGGTAGAGAACTTGTACATAGTTTAAGTTATTCTCTCCATAACTTATTATTCTCCATAATGTATTTACTCCATATTTATCAATAAAGTATTATATTTAAAGTATCGATTTAGTGTTGATGTATCGTATTAGCGGCTAGATCTTGGTCTCTATGAGGTTCTCTCATACATGACCATCTCCTTCATTTTACACCTGCTCATACTCCAAATTCTCTCTCAAATTCAAAGATCTTAAGGTTGTTCTTCATGAATTCTTGGCAATTTGACTTTCCAAAGTCAAACTGACCTTTTTCTTTCATTTTAATTAACTTGTTAAGTCTTATTAATACTTGAAGCTTATTATACAACATATATATAATATACACCCTTTGTTACCTTGGGTGGTCACTTCTCCGGTCTCGGTCGGTGGAGTGTCGGGCCTCGTAAGGCAAGGTTTCATGAAGGAATCATGTAGTCCTTGATATATATATAGGGTGGGGTTAAAATAAGAAGTGAATGTGTCTAAGAAGTGTAAGAAGTAATCTGGTGCGTTAGATATGTTGATCACATGGTGGATATGGAAAGTGTGTTTATTATGCGGTGTGTTTTATTTTAGTTGTGGTATGTTTATTGTGCGGTGTGTTATATTAGATCTAATGGTGAAAACATAGTTTCTACACTTTTTAGGAAAATTCTACTTCTTATTTTAACCTTGCTACATATATATATATATATATATATATATATATATATATAATTATATAACTAGTTTATGCTTATTAACCATGCTTAACTTCTGCTCATTTTAGTTTGTATATCATATTTATTAAGCTCCATGGTTATGGGTTAGTAGAGACTAGCCTCGGTCTAACCGTAAATAGCTATAAACCGAACTTTGTTTACTAGTTTTTGTTAAATAATTGTATAAACATGTTTTATGTTAGATTTAAGTTTATAAAATCATTTTTATAAGTTCTATGGTTATGGGTTTGTAGAATCTAACCTTGGTCTTAACCCGAAACAAGATTTGAACCGAAAACCGAATTTTCGTTTAAGGACTTTATTGTTGACTTTTTTGGTTGTAAAACTTAAGTATCATCATTTATAAATTATTATACAAGTTCCTTGATGTTGGGCATGTGGTAACCATTCTTGATCTTATTCCATATTGGAAATCGAACCAAAACAAACTAAACCGATTTCACTTTATTGTTTCACTCACTTAAAACTTAAATCAAACCATCTTTCCACTTCCAAAGTTTCCCCACACAATCAAATCTTTCCTCAAAATGAATGAAACCTAACATCCAAAAGTATACCCTCACCAACTCAAACCCCATGCAAATCCAAGATGTACAACATCAACCAAACAAAAAGCCCTAAATACCGACACTTTTACGCCACGAAACCCATCAAACTTACTATCCTGATACTTCAAAGACACCGACAAACACATCCACAAATGCCTCGAACATATACAAACCAAAGTTTACCCAACTATGACTCAAATCCTTCGACCCATGCTATGTCAAATCACACAAACCATATCGCCACAATGTTTCCATCTAACCATAGAGTTTGATATCAAAATAGTAACCCAAACACTCCTTGCAAAATACATGTATAAACCGAATCTCAACCCAAACTAGTCAAGGTCGACTTATCCCAACCCATCAACTTAACCTAAACTTAAATAAGCAAACCTCCATCCAAATGGCCCAACCACTACTCACACAAGTCATCTAAGCCTAACCCACTCAAACGACCTAAACTCATCAAACCCCATCAACCCAACTCAAGAAAACCCAATTTCGCAAGACACCCGAAGCACACTCACTCTTCACCAAATTTCTAAACCATTAACTATTCAAAGCCTAAAATCTCTCCATACACACGCAAGCTTCATTCTTCCCTTAATTCTTTTTATTATATATATACAACTAGTGTATTTATAACGACCTTATGTACCCAAATATTCATTTTTTTAAAAAATTTAGACTCTTTCAAGATTAACGATTTACGTATTATGCTCATATTTTATAAATCATCTTTATAGAATATAATATTGTCATGAACAAAATTCGATATGAGGATTTGTTTCAAAGATTATTAAACAATTATATATGTGTTTTCAAGAGTTATAAATATTGTCACCTAAGGTGATAATCCCATAATAACTTTATAAATACGAGGTATCATTTTGAATGTTGAATTCGAGATTTATTCAATAACAAATTACAACTTTCATTATTTTGCATAAACTCAGTGATCATGGCTTTACAAATCTTTTTGGGACACATTCATAAATGTTTCATACACTAGATATTGTAACATGAATTTTTGTTCGATAACGATTTATGTGAATTAGTACTTCTTATTATCGCAAGCATCATTCCTTTCATGATTTATTATCATCACAACAGCTTTGCGAATGCAAAAATTCCTTTAACAATTTAATTTACAAGATTTTCGTTTAATAGCAAGTTAGATCTTTCTCTAACTACACGTTAACGCGATGCTTGTTATTATATACATTTTCTTGGAAACGATAGAATGGCTTTACTTGAGATTTCATTATCGATTTTATATTTATATTTTCAAAAGAGTATATGATACGCGATTTACATATTTCGTCATTACTCCGAGTCTTACTGTCATTACAATTTTCTTTTCAATTGATGAGATGTTTCGATAATAATTTTATGCACATGAGATTTCATTTTGTGTTTTGATTATTCATAACCAAATTCAAGCTATTCAATAACAATTGGTGTACTACTTTCAAAGCCTCATTTTCGCTAAAAACTTTGTTTACATTTTAAACGTTATTTTCATGATTGTGTTGTTCATGTTTGGGTATTATACTTTTAAAGCAAAACATAATTCTATGCATTTTTTCCACATTATTTCATTTACTCAATCAACGGCCTATGTATGGTTGTCCGCAAGTTTTGGCACTATTGGAAACCGTTACTACAATCATGATTATGTAAATGATTTCACAATAGAAGTCGTGTTCACATTTTATCACATTTCATCGAATGTTTTGTCAAGTTAATCAAATTTATGTTCATTTTATGTTTGATACATGTATACGTCACCCCAAAGAACTCACCTCTTCCTCATGATATTTAATCGTATTTTCACGCAATCATATCCTCAAATACTTATAACCTCAAGTTTGTTCACGTATGAAACTCATCGTACGATGTTATTGTTAATGGTGTTGTTGTTTGTCCCAACCTCATGTACTCACTTATTGGATTTTTTTTCTCGTTTACACTTATCGGGGTCCTCATTATCGGGTTTCATTTATCGATTTTATTTAGTACCTCGATTTATAGACATTGACATTTATCTTGATAACTTTTAACTTCAAATCTTATTTCATATTGTTTACCCTATATTTTTTTATTTATTCGATCGCTTTTACTTATTTTAAACTGAATTGTTGTTTACACCTTGGTTTATATCTTAAGATTTTAGTTGCTTCAATTATTTATCCCATTTTTTCTACTTATTTAAAAGTTAACCCCAAAATTTTTAACCACTAGTATTGGTTAGTCAATATTGGTAAAATTCAACAGAGTTAATGTATGTCTCTAATATTTAAGATTACAAAAAAATAAAATGTCTTTTAAACCACACAATGGGACGAACCATGTGGACCATACGATGATCTAAATAATTATGGGTGCACACCTAATTATCGAAATCCTCGTATAGAATCTATAGTAAGTGCGGTTGTGTGCGATAACTCGAACTTGAGAATGATAGAAGAAAAACAGTATAAGTGCAAGATGATAAAGGCATGGTGGATACGTCGCCGATTTATAAGTGTCTTTATTATGTTTCTTATTTGTGGCGTTTTTTAAGTCATTCAAGGATTTGACGTTATTCTTTTCTTACAATTGCTTTACTAAAAACGACATTCGTTAGTAATTACCTCTCTACTTTAAGTTTATTTTAATTTCGGGATGAAATTTCCAAAAAGTTGGAGATATTGTGACATTCGTCAATTTCGGGTCCTTTTTTATATTTGTTTTTGTATTCGTTTATCATGCTTACCGACCCATTTTGTAAACCGAAACCTTCGTTATAATCAAATTGATGGATTTTATGTTGCATATTTGTTTTATACTTCTCGGGTCTCAAAAACACCCTTTTCGATCCCTAAAATGGCCTTAAAATGCTTTAAAACAACTCCGGGGCCAAAACTGCCAATTTTGAAAGTTCAAAATTTCCACCAGGTGCATTTAGCGCCGCCCTAACATCCATACCCTGGCATTTAGCGCCGCGCTAAGGGAGGTCTGCATAGTAACACATTTTTTTTGGCTTTTTATGCTTTCTTGTGCTCATAACCAACCCATTTTCATGCAAGACTCTTTATATTTGACCATTTCAACTTACCCTATATACATGACCATCTCCTTCATTTTACACCTGCTCATACTCCAAATTCTCTCTCAAATTCGAATATCTTAAGGTTGTTCTTCGTGAATTCTTGGCAGTTTGACTTTCCAAAGTCAAACTGACCATGTTCTTTCATTTTAATTAACTTGTTAAGTATTATTAATACTTGAAGCTTATTATACAAAATATATATAATATACACCCCTTGTTACCTTTAGTGGTCACTTCTCCGGTCTCGGTCGGTGGAGTGTCGGGCCTCGTAAGGCAAGGCTTCGTGGAGGACTCACGTAGTCCTTGATATATATATATAATTATATAACTTGTTTATGCTTATTAACCATACTTAACTTCTGCTCATTTTAGTTTGTATATCATATTTATTAAGTTCTATGGTTATGGGTTTGTAGAGACTAGCCTCGGTCTAACCGTAAATAGCTCTAAACCGTAAACCGAACTTTGTTTACTAGTTGTTGTTAAATAATTGTATAAACTTGTTTTATGTTAGATTTAAGTTTATAAAATCATTTTTATAACTTCTATGGTTATGGGTTTGTAGAATCTAACCTCGGTCTTAACCCGAAACAATATCCGAACCGAAAACCGAATTTTCGTTTAAGGACTTTATTGTTGACTTTTTTGGTTGTAAAACTTAAGTATCATCATTTATAAATTATTATACAAGTTCCTGGATGTTGGGCATGTGGTAACCAGTCTTGATCTTATTCCATATTGGAAACCGAACCAAAACAAACTAAACCGATTTTACTCGCTTAAGACACATAAGTGTGTTTCTAGCTATCAAGACTTGTATATTTCTTTAAAAATATTTTATAAATTGATTTTAATTATTTTCTTAAAGTACTTGGAATGTTGAATCCAACTTGATCTTATAACAAAGTTTTGACCAAAGAAACCGAACACTCGCTTAACGGACGTTGTTAGTTCTAAAACAATAGAACTACGTACTTGGTTAAGTCTTCTTAAATTTTATTGAGTTATCTCATAACATTCATTATTTTGGGAAGTTGACTTTGGGTTTGACCAATTACCAAGACCCGAACCAACAACTCGAACACTCGTTAAAACCCGTTTTCGTATCTATATTATAAAGTGATTTACATTCTTGCATTTTTACCCACCTTACTACTTAACATAGGTTGAGTAAATAATAAGGCTAGATGCTTTAACCCGGTTTCGAGTAAACTTATATTTTTAAAGGACTATTGTTATAATTTCTTATAAATTTACATTTTAAACCTTAAACTTTAGTTGTTTACATTTCTCACCATTTATTTTTAAAGACTTCCAAGACAACTTTTCTAATATAAGACTTCTTTTCTTTTAGGCTTTTGTTCGTTAAACTCGTCGTTCCGGTTAATCTCCAAATCACCAATCTTTCAATTTTATTACTTGAACGTGAGTACTTTTCATTCCCCGTTTTCCATCTTTCGTTTTGGGGGTGATATTACATACCTATTTAAATTAAATGTTTTATACTTGATTCTTAAACCGCAAACTTTATTGTATACCTTACTTAAATAAATGCTTGATTTGGTGTTATAAGCTTACATGCTAAAATGCTAATGTGTTTACCGCTTTTGGTTGGTTGATTCATAAATCCGAGTATATTTGGCATCCCCTTATAGGAAGGTGTCGTTAATGTATTCTTATTAACGATTTCATATAAATTCGAGCTATTTGGTATTCTATTTTAGCAAGGTGTCGTTAATGTATTCTTATTAACGATTTCAAAACTCCGAATCTATTTGGCATCCCCTTATAGAAATGTGTCGTTAATGTATTCTTATTAACCATTTCATTATCTAAATAGTTGCTATTATTTATTGTTTTGTGTACAAGTTGTGGATTTCCTATTATGTACTTATTGTTCAAAACTATGAAGTTGCTCACCAACCTTTGTGTTGACAAATTATGTTTTATACAATGTTACAGGTTTGACTTTAGGTTGACTCGAGGACTTGAAGGAAAACGAAATCAAGACTACTAGGATATTAGCAAAATGAACTATATGTTAATTGCTATGTTTGAATTCGATTATTGTATGAACAAGTTATGTAACTATTTATGATTTTATGAATTTAAATGAGTTGATTATATATTGTCAATTTAATAGTGTCTTGTGTTCTTGAGCAATCCATTGCACCCCGGCATGTTCCGCCGCCTTTGGTCGGGGTGTGACACCCGGCTCAAAACCCGCCGGGTTTTGACAAAATATAACTAATCGATTACAAATATGGTTAACATAAAGATAAAATATTACAAATAATTAACATAAACAAGATTCGATAAATAATATATTTGGAATACAATATATATATATAACCTATATCGGGTACAACGGGTATATAATCGGGGTAAATGGGTTTATGTTATCGGGTAATCGAATATATTAGAAATTCCAAACCCGTCCCAAACCCGCGAAAAATTTTAAAACTAATCCCAAACCCTAATGGATCGGGTATTACCCGTCCCATTATGTCGGGTTACGGGTTTTCCCATCGGGTTCGGGTTTCATTGTCATCCCTAAATTGGGGTGGCATGGAAAAAATCAAAATAAGCCTGCAAAATAAGAGACTGATCATTTTCTGATATTGTGTTATTAATTGAACCTTAATCGTATAACTGAAATTTCAGAAAAAATTATTGTTAAAGTTTAAGTGGACAAAATACCAATGACTGACTTAACACCAGTCATAATAATGCTTAAATATAAAACTGTGATGGAAGGGCGATTTGGTCGATATGATTCCATGCTTAAACTCACAAAAATTTGTTTGTAAATAGTTTGATTTTTCTTAATTGTTGTTAAACCAAAAAGATTTTACAGTTCTGAGTTATTTTCGATTATGGATGAATGGTTTGCTATACTTTGGGATGAATTGTTGAGAATTTCAAACTGAGTTGATGTTTCGAATACGCTTACAAAAGGCTAAAACGTCAATCAAGGTCATTAATTTGGACTTGATCTT